>NW_024104898.1:0-333832 GCF_003945595.2 Pipra filicauda
AGAATAGCTACCCTTGAAGCCTACTAAGACATTTTAAAAGGCAGAATGCAACCATAGCAGAGACATGCCTCATGAGCAAAAGATGCTGTGGAAACTGTAGTAAATTATAAGTCTCTTTCACCTCCTGTATTGTAGGAAATCTTAAACGAACTATTTGAGTGCTTTAGGAATGCTGTGCATTGCAAGTTTGAAGTGGTCTTCTGTGAAGACTAATTTTGATTACAGACCTCAGTAGTTCTTCCATGTGACAAAATAGTTCTGTTGACACATTATTGTATATTGGAGGGATGGGGGAATTATGTTGTCTTCAGACTCAGGTGGGATATTTTTGCATTTACTGCAAACTAAGAAATTGTTAAATTTTAAAACATTCAATTTTTTTCATTTTAAAGCATCTAATCAAAAGTATCTACAATTGCTTTTACAAGTGTATTTCTTGAAGACTGATTTAGGTGCTTTTTTATCTCTTGGTGTTGAAAGGAGATTTATTGTCATTATTTATTTACATTATGATCTCGGAATAATCAGATCTGTATTAAAAAAATATTTTGAGACAGTTTGTTGTGGCAACTTTAGATATATGCTGTGGACAAATAATCCCTGTTTAAAGTTTATCTTTTTCTTTATATACTCATTATCTCATTTTCAACAGAAGAAAAAGACAGGACATGTGGTTCTGGAGGGAAACAAATGGACTTGGGGAAATTGCAAAAGATTCGCCAGTTGGCCAGAGGAGGGAGCAATGCAGCCTTTCTGGCTGGTGAGATCAATATTTCAGCCTATATATATATATATATAATGGCCAGTCTTCGCGAGCGAAGATTTTGGGAAAGGTCATTAACCCTTCCAGCCTGCGCAGTGGATTTTTTTAGGTGAGACACAGCGTGCGCTGAACTGAGCCCACCCTTTAGTCCTGAGGTTCATCTGCCGGGGCCGAGCAAAGCTTGGACAGTGGCAGTGAGGTCCCCAGGATGTAGGTTTGTTTAGAGTGACCTTCTCTTAGGTGGATTGCCTACCAAGGCTGACGAGCTCCACCTGCCCAGGGGGCCGGGAATCGAACCCGGGTCGCAGAGGTGAGAGTCAGGCACTCTAACCACTAGATTATTATTATTATTTCAGCCTAAACTGAAATGAAATCACTATTTTGGGAATCTGCTTTTGTGCTATGAAATCTTGATTTATCCAATAATAAGAACAATAGGTTATATTTTACTCTGCTTTAAATGAAGACAGCTGTTATGAATCAGTAGGGATTCATAAGTACTAAAGGTAGTATAAGTGGGGCACACCCAAGTTCACAGCCAGAACTTTGATAGTGCACTGGGGATTCCTGACTCTCCCTGTGTTGAAGTCAATGAATTTGCATGCAATAGGAGCTTTATGTATTGTGGGTTGTAAATAGTACACCAAGAGTATTAGTGAGATTTAAAGTCAGGCACAAGTACAAAGCAGAAAAAAACCACAATTTTTTCTCCAGTTATGTCGTAGCTTCCAGGCAGCATAAAGATAATGAGCAAGTTCCATGACTATCTATATAGCCAAGGGAGTAATACTGGTATAGCACTGAGAGAAAAGCTTTTAAAACTGCTAATCTAATCATGTTTCTTAATGGGTAAAAAGGAAAACTGGTGAACCAAAATTACCATGCAATTAACTTTGTGTTTATGTCAGAATTCATTATTGCCTATTAACACTGCTGCTATCTGATCATAATTGATAACAGAAAGGACAACATTTCATTACACAAAAATGGAGGAAATATTACAACTATGGAAGGATGGGGCTGGCTGTGAGGTAGAATAAAAGAAAGGGAAATGCAGAACTGTGTAAGGGAAAGAGCATCCATCTTCCAAAGTAATTAAACGTTATCTACTATTCTAGTGTTTCCTTGGCTGTCATTCCATATATCTTTAAAGATGTAGAAAACCAAAATTATCACACATTCTTGTAACCTACAGATATTAATCTTGTCTGTAGAAATTGGTACTATATTAAAACCGTTTTTCTGTTGGTAACTACTTTGTGTTCCAAGCAGCTGCCTTGCCACCTATGATCAAAATTGTCTGTTCAGCAGCAGAAAAAGTAGCAGAGATCTTTCTTCCATATCCAGTAGATGTATGTTTGAAGTAAGTTGGTTACAGCTAGAAGATTTCTTGTTCTCTTCTGAAGACATATGTCTAAGTGACACCAATATAAAAGCATTTCAGAATTGATAGACTTGCTGGGAAATGGTGTATACATAGCTGAGCTCAAGAGGTAACTTGTTGCTAATAGAATTTTGGCAGGGGAAAGAGTGGTTTGAGAATCCTGCTTCCAAAGCAGCCTGTTGGATGCTCTCTTGTGTTTTAATGTTCCAGATGGTGTTGCCTCTGTATAGGCTGTATAGGCTGTTCTACAGCTTCAGAACCACAATTTATTCAATTCATCTGAGCACTTGTCATCCCCAGAGCTCCCTCTCCTCCATGATATGTCACCCTGTCACCTGTTCCTAAACCACCGAGCCTGTGGCCATCATGGGGACAGTGAGCACAGCTGGCCCCAGAAGATTGCTGCCACTTAGACACTTACTAACCATATGGCCCTAGTAACACCTCTGGTGGTTGCCCCCATAGTGGCAGAAACAACAGTAATTTGATCTGATGAAATGCTGTTAAGAAATAATATGGAAATGAGACATGGCACTGACAGTGGCTCAGTCCTATAAACTAAGTTGATTTAGATAAAATTGCATTTTTTAGCAAGATACCACTCCAAAGAAAACATTTAGGCTTATTCTTATGGTGATAGCTTTGTCTTAAATGGTAAAGGACAAGAGTGTATTTTTAGACACACCTTCCTCCCTTATAAGTGTGATCAAGGGCTGTTTGAACTGATCACTTAATATAATTGTCTCTCTTTGGTCTGACATCAGGGAAGGAGGGTGGGAGAAAAATATCATCTGCCAGTGATAAATCATACACAGATATGTGTTAGGAGTACTCCACCAATTTCAACACAGGGCTATGATATATAGTGAGAAGCCTGTCCTGCTATTTAAGCATTCAATCTCATAGCTCTTAGGACTTAATTTCAAAGTGTTTATTTGCATCATTGTTGAAATACTGCTTCCTTTCTAATCCAATAACTAATGCAATTGCTTAATTTTATGCAGTCCTTGGCCATGCATCTATGAAGCATTATTAGAACTAATGGAGAAGTGACAGCTGTTCGCATCAATAAGGTTAATGAAATGCAGAGTACATTTACACATCCAGGTATTTCACCAACCTCCACAGCACTCAACAGGTCAAATTCAGCCAAGTGCAGTTTCTACCAAGTAGCTGAAACATCCAAGGAAGTCTGTTTTGAGGTTTAAACATGGTTGCATTTATACACCAAGCATGAGCTGATTGTAAGCAGAACACAGGTGCGTGTAGATTGTTGTAGGAGCAAGCCTGGCATGGGTTTAAAATGTGGTGGGTCTGTAAAAGCTGGCATTAAGAAATATATAATGTCTATAGAAGGTAGTAAGAAAAAACACCAGTAAAACAAATGATGAAGCAGTCCTTTCCTAACCCTTCACCCAATTTAATTTATACAATCTGCCGTGGTCTTAGATTTAAGCCTGGATTAAAGCCCCAGATTCAGAGCTGGGATAAACCAAATTCCATGGGACTTGTGCCCATTCACACAAAGACAGTTTGTTCCTGTAAAATAATGATGTGCCTTTCCACTGATAACTTTACCATTTGAATGCCAAGTGACAGTCCAGAGACGCTTAATATTCATGCTTCACTTGATGTAAAACTGGCACCTCCAAGAGCTCTGCATATACAGTTTAGTATACAGTTTAGTATATACTGTATATAAACTGTATATACTATACAGTTTAGTATATCATTGCAAACTTTCAAAAAAAAGGATTTGCCTTCAGCATTTTCCCTGGATCATTTCCCAGTCATACAGTGCTCCCTAGCAGATGGCTACATCCCTCTCTACTACAGTCAACAGCAACTTCCTTCTTACATCCATAAGTGAAGCTTGCAGAGTTGTGACCACCCTGTGATCTCGCTGAGACACTGATGTCAGCAGGAGCCTACAGAGCTGTACGGCTCTGCCTGCATCAGTTAGAGGTGATGAGGATCAGGGATTAATAAATAGCCGGCAACCATGAGAACCAAACATTGAGGTGCAATCTATTGGAATGATTTAGGTTTTATTTTATTTTTTTTAAAAGCTTTTCTCACTCAACCAAGCTCATTACCCCTACATTCTTCCTTCTTTGGCATAAATGTCGTAGGATCAGTTTGCATGTTTGTTCTGCCTAAGTGGGGCAGCTGCATCTAGTGCATTTTTGCCTATTCAGGGGTTTTCTTCTTTTCAGTTCAAAGTTTTTCTCCTTCATTTGGCAAGTCATTTAGGGGAAGCATAGATTTAAGGGTGTGTTTGCTTGTTTATTGTATGTACATGACAGAGCACTTATATAATTTTTGAACATTTACTTGCTCACTGATCCTATAGAAGATAACTGCACCTGACATTTTGTATTTCTCTGCTAGTTGATTTTCTGGAAAAATTTTTGAGATCATTAACATAAAAATGACAGAAGAAATTCCTGTGGTTCTTTTCCCTTTCAGCTCTCTACAGTAAAAGAACATCCTGCACTGCTTTGTTTTTCAGGTTGATGGTTTCCTGACGCTTCTCTTTGGCCTGGCTAGCATTAATACCCTTACAGTGATCAGTGTGACTCGCTATATCAAGGGCTGCCATCCTGAGAGAGGTAAGGAATAAAGGCAAGTCCTATGCTGCTTTCACTGAACCTGGTGCAAATCTGTATTTCTCTCAGTCACAGATTATATTAAATATAAATTAAATTAGTTGAAAACCAGGACATAATGCAGTCATACACATTGCAAACATGTTTCCGTAGAATCTTTCAGGGTTAACTCCAGTAAGAGTCAAATTATTACTATTACACTTGGGTCACCATGGGTTAAATTCATCTTGTGCCAAAGATACCACAGGTCCTGCTGACACTCTGTATTCTTCAAAATACAACTTCAATTGCTCCTAAGTGATACATCATCGTCTGGATCTGAAACAATGAATTTAATCTTCTATGAGATGATATTTGGGAGGTTTCCAGTCAGATCCTTCATTCAGAAAGCTGCCCTACATACAGACATTTTCACTCTTTAGTGTTTTGCCAGGGTTTGCGCACAAAAGGCATCATGGACTGCTTCAGATGGCACTGGGAACATTCAGTCAGTATGTCTTTCCTCCAGCTTTTGTAGCACTGTGTAGCCTGCCATCCCTACATGCCTCTCCAGCCTCCCCTTAGTGGACATTTTCACACCATGAGAGATGAAAATTACTCCTGCCATCCCCAGAACTGACCATGACCCAACTCTGCTTGGATCATCCCAGTCTCCTGCTTGTCTCCAAGATCTGCAAAGCATCATCACCACACTCTTGCACCCACACTTCTTCCTGCTCTAGTGCCCTGGTGATCTGTAACCTAAATATCTCAAACAACTCCATTTCATTACTCTCTCCAGCGCTAGAAACCTTTTACTCACCACTCTGGTTTTTTGAACTCTGTTTTTTATTAATCTTTGGTATAAATGCCTCTGTGAGGGCATATGAGTGTCCCACAGTACAAATCTAGTCTGAAATCCTTTACACATTTTCTATCTTGTGAAGCCTTCATCAGCAAGCCTATATAAACATGCCCATTCCCCTTTATACCTCTTTTTATGATTATGCTCACCCCAGGGGCTCACTTTCACAGGATCAGTAGAAACTTTTCCTCAACATTTGCCCAGTGTCTTTCACCTGCTGAAAACTTTGACTTCCACTGAGAGCCGTATGTAATCTCTCTTTATACCTACACCTACCACAAATTTTCCCTAGTCTTCCTTTCACTGATCTTCAGACAATGTATGATCAGTTTTCATGACTTTGTTATGATTGGCTTGTACCATCTTTCAGGTAGGAACCTATTAAAATCTGCAGGTAAGGGACATGTAAATACAAAGGATACACCATATGAGTTTTTCTCTCTAATAGCACGAGTAGTATTAGCTGTAAAAAGAACTTCTGCAGGGAGCTCTTTTTTCCACAAGAAGTTCTTCTGCAGTTTGTTGTAATGAAAGACTTGTTGAAGTTAATTTTCAACACAAACTGCTGTTGAAACTGCTAGAATTTGGCTCTAATATAATTCTACATCTCCTATTCATTTCATATTATGAAGTCATATTTAAAACCCATGTTTCTCTTTTGCGAAGCTGTACCACATATCCATCTGAGGGTGTGCATAATTTATGCTTGACTCTTGAAGAAATCTTAGAAAGTACCCAATATAACATTAAAAAAAAGTTGAGGAATGTTGAGAGTGGTGGATGCACAAGTATTTCCCACATAAATGAAAAAATAACCACAGCGTATGGCAACAGCAGGACAGAATGAATCATTTGTATCAAATGGCTAATGTAGTTTAAGCAATTTTCTCCTTTTTAGCAGGGAAAACCTTAAAGTACATGAGAAAATTCTCTGAATTTAGACTTATTTTGTTTGTTTCTATGTAAAACTTAAAACACAAATGTTTTCTCTGTTTTACAAAATTGCAAAACATAAGTCTAACATAGAATTTGCTAATTCTGCAGTGCTCATCAAACTCATTGTCTCCTGCTTAAAAGCCATTCATTTCCACTGTTCAATGGCCTGAAACACAAGCCTGACAGATGCTTTCAAAATCAAGTGTTTCCTATGAATATGCATTTTTTGTCTTAATTTTTTTTAATAGCCATATTTTACTTATTGTGTGTTGGTATAGATGTACATTTAGATTTCAGAGATATGTTTGCTTTTCTAAGTACTATTTTCTGACAAAAGCATGCCATTGCAGGTCACTGCATCAGCAACAGCAGTATGACAGTGGCTCTGGTTCTCATTTGGGTAGCAGCTTTCTTCTGGTCAGCAGCTCCATTACTTGGCTGGGGCAGTTATACAGGTAACAGGTATCTTTCAGTTGTACTTATTTGGCACCTCTCCACTTAACTGAACAAACATACTTACCTTGCTTTCTTGCTGTTTGTGATAAGGCAGACCGACTATCAGTGGAACTAAGACAATTATTCATCATGCATGATGTACTCACAGAGTGTTGCCTGCTTTAGTATCAGCTATGAATAGGTTTTTTTTGAAGATATCAAATGAAAGACGTGGATCAAGTGCATATTACCTATGAAAAAAATAGAGGCCAGAAATATTTGGCATGGTTAAGCAATGAGATAAAGGAAACTATCAAAAGACATCCTTCAAAAACTGTCAAGATTAGGAAGCTAGAAAAGAACACAAGTTTCAGCAAGTTAAAGTTGAAACTATAATAAGACAAGCTAGAAAGATCTGGAGAAACAGTTTGTTGAAAATATGAAACTAACATAGTAAAGGAAGAAAAAGATATTGGACAGTTTGTCAGTCCAAGAAAGGATTAGGGTGCAAGATAAGGCCATATCAAAAAAGAAACGGGAGGGAAAAAAGGAAAAAAATTGTATAGTGAACACTGCAGTGATTCAATGGCTAAGGGATATTCCCAGGAGAGAATATTTCCTCATGAGGAAAAGCTGGAGAAAATGTTTCATATTAAGCCTCAAAAAATTCAACAAAATGTATATCTAGGAACAAATGGTAATGATACAGGAGTCCCAGCAACTGAAATCATGTGACTGATATTGTCTAGCACTTACCTGTCTGGATTCTGTAGGCTTCTGTATTCTTCAAGAAGTCACAAAATCCATGGAGAATTATTAAACCAGCTATGTGCATGTATCCTCTTAGTTATTAAACACATAAGTGGTGAGGTATCTCTGGAGCCTTGAAATATGGATGGGTGTGAGAAAAGCATCCATTTCTATGGTTGCTTAAATTTTCTATCCTTCACAAACCAATGGATCTTTGGTTTGAGACAAATTCAAACTGTTTATTAGAGTGTTCCAATTTTGTGGGGTTTGCAATCTGGACATGACATAAACTTGGTGGGTTTCGAGGGGTAATTTTCTGTGTATCTTCAGGTGATCTGTGTTCTTTTTATGTTAATCTTACTAGCTCTTCATTCGTAGAATGATTTCTGATGCTTGTTTTCGGCCTTAAACTGGAGCCAGGGACTTCTTGAGCATCACTGCCTTGTCAGGGTATTAAAGTGTCCCCATGGATTCAGTTTGTACTTTGAATTCAATTCCTTGACAGTGGTTTTCAAGACCACTTCTAGGAGTGCTTTTCCCTACTGAGACACACAGCAGTTTTATGTTCCTGGGCTCTCTGTCTCTAAACAGATTTTCTATTGAGGACATCCATGGAGATGCAGGAGCCCAGCAATGGCAAGTCCAGCAGCAGGTACCAGCAGACCACAGCACATTACACCTGACTTCTCACTTCTGCACAGTAGCTGCAGTGGTCCTCAGGACCCCAGTGATTTTTGGGAATGCTACTTGTCAGTGTCCCTGTGGAAGGAGAAAACACAGTTCTGAATTCCAATTAGCAGAAAATCATTAGGATTTTCTTTCCATGTCATCTGGAGGCTGCCTTCATTCTTCAGTCAAAATTTTTCACAAAGCAGAAACCCGGAATTAATCCAGATTTTATGGTTATACTTTTGAATTTTGAGGTCTACAGATGAAAAAGGCAAAGGAGACAGAAATCTATTTCTATTACTGAACACACCGAGACAGCAACACCTAGAGCTTTTGGTGATAAAAATACTGAGCTATTTTTGATGAGAACCATAAAAGAGATTTTAATCTTTTGCTCCTTTAATTCATCCTGTCTAAACCTCCTATCATCTATGAGGAGTTAAGGAATTTTTTTTCTCTTCAGAATTATCACTGGATGTTAGGGAGAAATCTGCTGCTAAATCATGCAGTCTTCACCAGTATTGTATCTCCAGGACCTGTTAATACTTGACTTACATAATTTTGGTTCATGCTTCGTTTATTTGTAATTCAATCTGCTGCCATAGCTTTCAGAAAAAAACACCAGTTTTTTCCACTGAAAAAGAAAAATCCACAGTTCACAATATGCAGAGAACCCCTAATGTAATAGAACTCAAGTTTTCTATCAGGACACCTTTACAAACACATCAAAAGGATCTAAAGAAGTCAATTGTTATTCATAAAAGTATTTAAGCCAGGGACTGCACATTATTCCCACTGTCTTTTCCTTAAGTACCTGATCAGCTAGTGTCCCACTAGGTGTAGATCCTGCAGTCTGCCTGACTTCATTTTTAAAAGTATGCAACTCTGTGTTGCAGGACTGTGCTTCCCATTTAGCTAAAGCTCTCCTATCTTTCGAAGTAGTTATATTTATATAACATAAATCTTAATCATTAGCTGTATCAATTTTCTTTCATGGCTCTTGCTGCCATAAAAGCTTCATTGCCTCAAGAAGCCCCAATGTTTTTATTTCCTACTTTGCTATGTAAGTAGTGAGTTTTTACATTTGGCATATTGCATCTGGAATTCCTTGTTATGCTGTTACAGTGATCATTTTAGGAAGTGACTATGTAGAGTATTATGACAAATAAAAGTAGGTATCACTCAAGAGTATCAAACCTACTGAAAGACCACTCTTTTTTTTTTTTTCTGGTAAAGCATCACAATTTTCTATCCTAAAACAACAGTTTGTGCATTATGGATTTACACTGGAAATAAAATTGGACAGAATGATAATACACATTAAAACTTGTTCCAGTCTAGCTGGTCTTGAAAAATTGTTTTTGTAGGAAACAGTGTTACGTCTCATTAAATCAGAAAGACCAATCTATTCTTTAGTGCTTAACAGAAGAAAAATTTAGCATTTTAACTGAAAAATTAGTGGCTCAAAAGCAGATAAATACTCTAAAAATGCTTACCAACCTATTCTTGCTTTCCAGATCGCATGTATGGCACATGTGAGATAGACTGGGCAAAAGCCAACTTCTCCACAATCTACAAGTCCTACATCATCTCCATTTTTATCTGCTGTTTTTTCCTACCTGTCACAGTCATGGTCTTCTCATATGTGTCAATTATCAATACTGTCAAACTAAGTCATGCATTAACAGGACTGGGTGATCCCACAGACAGACAGAGGAGAATAGAGCGAGATGTCACCAGGGTAAGTTTGGCTTTCGTGTTGGTTGAGATCTATCTTAATGAAATCCGTCTTTCCTAAAATTGGTCTTAATTAGAACAGAAGACAACAAAACCAATCAATTGCATTTCATTTTGTTATAACCGCTAGTGACAGAGTCTGAACTCAGTGAAGAATATGAAGTTTGTTTAAAGCTTCTACTGCATCAATTGGCTAATATTGGTGTTACATCTCATGTGAAAAATAATCTAAATTGGAGTGGTTTATATAGCACAAAACCCAAAAATTTGGTTTGGCATATGCTGTTTTCTTTCAGAAGTTACATTACTTCTGAGCATACTCAGAAGTTAGAGTGAGGTTTTCAATTTACTTACCATTTACTTAAGTCTACTGGAAACCTTCTGCATTTATATAAACATACAGGGGAACGTAGCTATTTTCATTCCATTAGATGAGGTATCGCCTAACCACACCATAATGCCAAAATTCAATATATTGAAGTCAGGCCTGCCTGACCTCATCAGAGCAAACCATTTGCTTGCCTGTATTCTCCTGTAAGCCATACCCTCAGGGCTACCTGAACATTTCCCTTCTGGCCAAGTGTTCAAGCTACTATTCCCAGTGTATTGCTTCCCTGATGTAGTCTTCCAGAATAGATTTAAGACTATTCTTCTTCTGTCTTTCAGGTTTCTATTGTCATTTGCACAGCCTTCATTATTGCGTGGTCACCATATGCTGTCATCTCTATATGGTCGGCCTATGGTCACCCTGTGCCCAACCTTACCAGCATCCTTGCCAGTTTGTTTGCAAAGTCTGCTAGCTTTTACAATCCCATTATCTACTTTGGAATGAGCTCCAAATTTCGGAAGGACATTTTCATCTTGTTCCATTGTGCCAAGGAAGTCAAGGACCCTGTGAAGCTCAAACGTTTCAAAAACCTCAAGCAAAAACAACCACAGCCTTCTCAGAAAGAAGAGAAGTATGCAGCAGAAATGCACCCCGCACCAAGCCCTGATTCCGGGGTGGGAAGTCCAACCAATACCCCACCTCCAGCAAAGGGGGAAGTGTATTTTGGTGTTCTCGATACACCATCTAATAACCCTGATATTGAATGTGATAGATTGTAAGTTTTGCAGCTACTTAATACATACACACTTTCTGTTCAGGAAGACCCTCTTCAGATTCGTGCTTGAGTGACTTCCTAATTCCCATTCCATCTGTTTCTTGCTATAGCACTGATGACTATGCAACTCAAGCAAATCAGATGGCAAAGTGATATTTTCCTTCTATGTAGGTACAAAACGCTACAAAGTATGTTACAATGTGGGCAGCACATCCAGTGCCTGAAACACTTGGTTTCCACGTGCATGCAGGAAAAGAAAGACTGACTTGAGGAGAGCATTAGCTAGCAAAAATAACTAATATGTTCCTATCCAATTTTTTTCAGTTCCAGATTACATTTCCAAATATGTCTTTTGCTATTTGACAGTTACAGCCATAGAAGATTGTTTTAGCTCTGTGGTGCTGCACAGCCCCAGCTGTAGAAGACGGGCCCTCCTGACTGTTGTGGAGCTGCTGCAGCTCCAACAGCTGCGAGGGGCAAAAGCCGTGTTCTCCCAGCAGAGCCCCCAGGCATGCCTGCTGTGGGGCTCCCAGGCCCCAAGGACCTCACAGGACTGTATCTGATTCTATGATCATAGAATGGTTTGTGTCGGAAGGGATCTTAAAGATCATCTCATTCCAAACCCCCTGCCATGGACAGGGACACTAGACCAAGTTGCTCAAAAGCCCATCCAGCCTGGCCTTGAACACTTCCATGGATGGGGCACTCACAGCCTCTCTGAGTGACCTGTTGCATTGTGTCACCTTCACAGTAAAGAATTTCTTTCAAATATCTAATCTAAATCTACTGTTCTTCAGTTTAAATTCTTTTTCCCTTGTCCTATCACTTGTAAGAAGTCCCTCTCCAGCTTTCTTGTAGGCTCCCTTCAGGTACTGGAAGGCTACTGTAAAGACTCCCAAAGCCTTTTCCAGGTTAAACAGCTCCAACTCCCAGCCTGTCTTCACAGGTCGCCTTCGTAGGTCATCGCCTGTGCCTGACTCTGTGTGTCTCTATGCATAGATCCTGGCATCTTCTGGTCACTGTAGTTTGAGCAGTGGCTTCATACTTTTCCTCATTGGTTTGCAGAATTATTTCCACCTCCCCTGACCTTCCTGGTGAACAAGGCCTGGCTGTAGCACTCTGATTCAGGAGAGCTGGCCTTTAATTTTACTGATCTCTCTCCAAACCAATTGTTTTTCCACCTGACTATAAAGTGGAGCAAGAGGTGTTGTACAGGCAATGAAACTAAAACTGATACTTAAGTTTTAAGAGTACTGATGAAGTGTGGCATCAGAGCTATTTACAAAATATAACCCAACACTTCACTGTTGCTTCTAAAGAAAGTTTTTGTACCTGTTTATGGGTAAAAAGTAACTTTTAGGTAAACCCAACTAAGGAGTGATTAAGGATAGTGATATAAATAGCTACACTGTAGGCCTAAATCAACAACCAGACTATCAGATGTTAAAACATCAGATTATTTTGGATTTATTTTACAGAATCAAAGTGAGAAGGTATGTCTTCATAATTCCTCATCTTCTAAGTTAGCTGCATACTCAAAGACTTCTCTAAGAATGTCTCTGTGTTAGCTGTAGACATTGCGAGTTCTTTTAGTGCCACTTGCAAGTTAAACAAGGGGGAAAGAAAGAAAAATAAAGAAAAAAGAAAAAGAAGAAGAAGAAGAAGGAAAAAAAACCTCAGCAGCACTGTTTGCTAACATCTCTGCTATTTATGAATTTTTGGAATCTCGCTGTCTGGGTGTGCTGAAATGTAGTTGTTTTGCTAAAGTATGTTTTTCCAGATGTGTTTCTTGGGAAAGTTACAAAGAGAGCCCACCTTCATTTCCCCCATTACTCTATTCATCTTGAGAAAATCACCTATGTTTTGAAGTTAAAAACAAATAAACATTATAAGCAGCAGTGAGGAACTGTGTTTTCTTTCATGGCCACAGATCTGAACTACAAGAGTATTCATCTTTGTGGAAAATTTTGAGATATGTGTGCTATTTCATTACCATAAATAATTAAAAGCAAATAAGTAAACAGTTTGCTTTCAGATTAATGTGCTGCTGTAGCTGCAGAAATAGATGAAATCATTTAGGGCAAAATTTTGTAACAGCTGGATGAAGCGAGGCTGGGCTAGCCAAAGCTAGCACACAGTTTTGAAAGCTTGTTGGTGTTGCACAAAATCGACCTGAGACTTCTCACTAGTGAAAGCTTGGGTTTTCCTCTAAAGAAAGAGAAGTGCCATGCATCCCCATCGCATGAAGTTCTCAGAGATAACCACAGCCACAGGTGTGCTAGACACCTGCCTATAGGCACCCTTTGTCCATAGGTGCCAGGCTGGCTTTTAATCTGTGTTTCTGCTCATTTACAGATACCTAGAGAAAATTCTTGCCCTGCTGCATTGTAGCAACACTGTTGATCTGCAGGATTCAGACTCTGACGTAGAAGGATGTGAAAGGGGCAAGAAGGAATGCAGAGCACAAGGTCATTTCTGAGAGTACCCCCAAACTCCAGCTGAAATTTCTGCTACTTCGTACACCACTGAGCACATATAGTCAGGTTAGACTGGGGTAAGAGGAGGGAGTAGGAAAAATGCCAGAATAGGAGCAAAGCAGAGGAAAAATACGAGGAGGTAAACCAGATAAGCAGGGGAGCAAGGGGCCAGGAGCCAAAGGATGCATACCTGCTGAAAGACAGTTAAGAACACCCAGCACAGAAACCAGGGAAGACTTCTCTCCTGCAAGGCTGACAGCTACAGTCCTTTGTGGCTATGTGGTAATACCACAAGACTGCATATCTGTAGAGCACGGTATCTGGTTTCACAGGTTTCCATGAGGATGGATGTCTTTGCAGACACCAACCAGCCCTAAAGCATCAGTGCCCTGTAGCTGCACCCACAACACCAGGAACTGGTTGAAGGCAGAAAAAAGGTCCAGAATCCATTACTGGAGTGCAGGTAAGGGAATGTGCTTCAGCATTTTAAGTGTGGGAATCAACACAGATCCATTTGTAAACACATTACCTGTGTCCTGCATTTCCTCCCCTTGTCTCTGGTTCCACGTGTACCCAGACAAGGCTGGACCCTGCTGCTGCCTCCACAGAAGGGCTCCTCAGACTGCTGAGCCAATGCTGCCACTCGAGAAGGAGCAAAGAGCTTGGCAACTTGAGTCAATCATCTAGAACTAAATATTCTGAAGGGGGTGATGGGACTTTATGCTTTTTTAATTAGCAAGAATGAAGTACAGTGCAAACAACATAGAGTCCTGGAGTCAAATTATTCCTCCCCATAACCTTGCTGCTCCTCTCAACCTTGAATTTTCTTTTACACTGGGTTATTTTTAGCAGCAGAGATGTAAGAAGGCTATTGTCCTCCAATACTCTGGTGGCAAGGATGCTTCTCTGGAAAACTGCAGCTTTGAACACTCTCCATCCAAGATGGTCTTAGAAGGGAGGTCCCATTCACCTTGAGAAAGCAAAAAACTACCTGTTCCCAATGCTTTCTCTTTAGAAACACTACATTTTTACATTTTTCTAATGCAAAAAGCTGATGGGTGTGCCAAAGGCAGGGCTAGAATTCATATCCCATTTTGTGAAGGCACACAGCTGGCAGACACCAAGGGCTTCCTAATAGGATCTAGTCCTTCCTCTACCTCAACTGTCTGCCTATTTCAGTGTATTCTGTATTGAATGGCTTAGTGCCAGCCTGCACAAATGAAATCTCATATCTATTGCTAGTATCCAAATGGTCTCTTGTCATGAGGTAGGAGAACAATATTTAGATCTTTCTCTCTTTGGCATAGGAATTCTGGCATGTAGGCTCCTTCTGTCTCTCTTGCTCAGCCCTGGATATTACTGTGAGATTTTGTAATTGTTGGGGTTGGTTTCATATGTGGCAGCTAAAACAGTAGCATCATCTGGGAGAAGGCAGAAGGCTAAGTAATTCTACCATTTTCAAAGGATGCTGTCAGCATTTGCTGTTTTATTCCAGCAGGATCTGAGACAGAGGTTAGCCCTCTCCTACCCTAGATGCAAGGAATCCATCCTTGCTAGCTGTTCATTATCCATTTCCATACTCACAACCCTTTTGACATTGCTGAAGCACCCTGGCAATAATTATGTGCGTGAGCATAGTAAAGTCACCCTGCAAAAAGCTTGAAGCCCCTAAGCCACCCTCTAAAATATGTGTTTAGCTACTCTACATGTTCCTTTCCAAATATTTCTCAACTGTTTTGATTAGCTATTGATTAGTACACTCAGTAGGGTAGTTCTTAATGGCCACACAATTATTGTGTATCAAAATCTCATCATCTCTTACTTATTTCTTATCATTATTATTAATAATTATCAACATATTAGTATTATACCATAATAGGTAACTGCAGTTATTAATCATGAAATGCAATTATTAATACTCACATGTACAACTTGACCTTGAAAGTGGATTACCAACATCCCTTCCACTGACATAACCCTTTCAGCTGGGCCACAGAGTTCAAATAATTAAGTTAATTCAGGATTGCTTCTGTTCAATTTCCATGTTTAAAAACAGCCTTATAGTAATCCTTTTTTTTATTTATGCCAAGAAAACCTTTTGGGCCCACATTTCCCCTGTTAGTATTTTTGCCAAGCTGAAAATCTTTTAGGGTGTTGGCACATTGAAATACCTAGCAACATTTCTTAATAGCTTTGACATTTCCAATGGTAATGTGAATAACTCGAGTGTGTAGTTGGAGGGAGTGGGCTAGCCTACTGCAGTCCAGTCCCTGCTCTCAGTGCTATTACGTGTTTTTATCTGACTCATGTAAAAGTATTTCTTGTAGTATAGACCAGAAAACAAGAAACTCTCCGCCTCCGCTTAAGACAGAGTGTGAACTATTACAGTGTGAACTATTCAGGCTTGCACTCCCTTGCATGCTCTCTCTCCACCCCTATAAATTCTCCATTCTTTGCTGCACAGACTGATGAGATAAGAGAGATTCAGAGTGCACTCATCCAAACATGGCCTATGGTTTAGCACTTTCCTCAGGAGAGATAGATGGGGGAAAAGCCCCTCCCTGCAGACAGAGCTGGACAAGAACCTTGTTCTCCTGCTACCCTGGTGAGTGGTCTCATCTCAGGTAATAATGAAAAAGCTGGGTAATGCCACCACATCTGTGTTTTCAACGATTCTGAAGATAAGCCAGTCTGGCAAACCAGGTTCTCTTGCCATGCTGTGTGTCCCTCTGCCTGCCTCTCAAATTGCTAAGATCTTGGAATCTGAACCTTCTCAGTATATCAACAAATGCAAAGGCTTTTGCAAGCACTTTAGGAACTCCGCAGACTGAAGTGAAGGTGCCTACAGGGTCAAATGGGTCTGTGTCCAGTTTTGACCTGGAGTGCCTAATTCCTGTCTGCAGCAAAGACTCCCTGGTAGCTGGACCCCAATCCCCTCCTGCATTGATGATGTAGGAATGTGAAAAGCTAAAATCTTGTGCAATTAGGGAAAAAAACCCTCCAAGGCCTTGATGATCAGCATATACTCCTGCTTTCTGAAAGATGATACTTTAATTATTCCAGATAAAGCAGGCTAAAACTTAAAACAGGATCTTTCCCAGAAGAACAGAATAAAGGTACTACTAGATACACATAGACACAGATCTTGCAAGAAGCTTTGTGCCTAGAATACTCTTAAAAATCTTCATATACCCACATTCAGAGAGGTAGCTAAGTGACTTGCATTGTCTGCAGGAGAGAACAAGAGCCTGTTATCTGCACCTATGTTTTTACCCAAATATGTATTTAATACAAACCTCTTAAAGTACTTTCTTTTCTGGGTTGGATTATTTTTGTATCATCATAAACAGGAAGCAAGACTGCATCCTTCTTGATGTGCAGGAGAAGCACAAGAATAAATTTAAGATTCAAAGGATGTCCAAATATTACTATAATAGAAACACAGAACAATAAAAAAAATTACTAAATGGGATGTAATAAGCCATTGTTAATAGAAAAAATGGCCACACTGAATAATAAAGATAAAATAAGAATTACCAGCTGTCTGTGCCAATAATCATCATCTTTGATGCTCACTGAATGAGACAAAAGCCCTCTAGGGACAACAAACACACAGCATTTAATTATGTAATAGGATGTAACCTAGTAAAAGGGGGTGGAAGGACTTACAAAAAGCACTGCAATAAAAGGCCTCCCTTGCTGATATTTGACAGCCTTCAGTAGCCTTTGACACTGTACACCAGCCAGCATGACTGCTGAAAAGAGCCACTGCTAGAACAAATCTGGAATGTTCCTGCAGGACACATCTGCTGGGGTCCAGCACAAGGTCCGTGAAAGCTGACCGTGCAGGAGGCACCTCTGTGTGTCACATCTGCCACAGTTTTTGTAAACTGAAGTGTGAAGTCAAGAATAATGTTTGGCAGCACAAATGAGAGCGTGAGCATGTCTTGGTGATGTGGCCTAGCCAAGTCTTACCACAAGCCAAAGATAAATTTCAAATGAATCATGTCTTATAACATTCAAACAGAGAATTGGGAGAAAATTAGTGATCTTAGGGCATGCTACACACCACTGATAAACTGCTGTACAAAATGAACAAAACTAACTTCCCTGAGAACAAGCTAGCCTGGGAAAACATGTAATATATACCTGGATTTAAAGGGAATGGAAAAGGGGCTTTAGCTCATCCTTGACTGGTACCATGTTAACTGGCAATCCAGCCCTCAGCTTCCCTTGCTAAAAGGCAGTCAAGTACAGCAGTATTATTGTGTGTACCATAAGAAAAAATCATTCCAGACAAAAGATCACTTCAAGAATTTGAAAGTTTAAGTCTTAGCTCCAGCGATGAGACCCATATCTCCCCACAATTTAGAGGAGCTATTATCAGACCATTCCCCATCCTTGGAGTCATGGCAAGGGAAAACATATGCTTTTGGAAAACTGATACACTTATTCTTTCAAAGATGCTATATATTCTTGGCAATAAAGTCCTTCATCACTACCTGACTATCAAAGCACAAGAACACCTTAGCAAGTCAAGGAAGACTTGGATTGGCCACACAGCATATAAAAGGACAAAGAAAATGGGCTACCAGGTCAGTAAAATTGTTATGCGTATCTCATATTTCACTTTTTCCTGGGATGACACAACCCTACTGAGGGATGCAAGGACCAGTGGTGTAGCATTGTATAGTTGCCCTGCAAATTGCTCTCGTGGGTTGGCAGACTGGGAGTGCAGGTTAGACCTGTGTCTGGGAAGATGTTGCCTCTTTAGTGAGCTACAGTACTGCTTGAAATGGCTACTTTTTCTTTGGGAGACAAACGTCACTGCTAGAACTTGGCCAAATCCACAAGAAAACCTTAAGCATTTTATCTTCCTAAAGAAGTCAGGACTTTTACAAGAGGTGAAGCGCATGGGCTCAGAAAGTGTGGGGAAAGGTGATTGTTAGAGGGCTGTGAGTAAAGACCTGAGTAGCACTAGAATAACTAGACAGGTATGCCTGCCGATAAAGGAGACAGAAACTTTGACATCACTACTTGGAATTAATAAAAGGAAGGCTCTATCAACTTCTGCAGCATTTAGCACACTTGAGTCTTCCTTAAATCGGTTTAGACCTCCTGATTGCTTACACTGCAGTCACTGGCTCTCTGTAATGGTTGGTGATGCCCACCCACATCTCTGTTGATTCAGTGTGACCCTAAGGAGAAACAGCATCCCAGTTTCCCATTTCCAGTCTAACAGTAATCCCATGCCTCAAGCTTCATGTTTTCTGCTTCTTTTATTGCCACACCCCATATTAAACCGAGTATGCACCAACCATAGATGCTTTGGCAACAGATAAGGAAGAGCAGAGCCAACAGCCAGAAAGTTAGTACAGGTGAATACATCATCAAAACACTTTCTAATAAGAATTCTTGCTGTGAAGGGGCAGTTTTTCCCAAATGTTTTTTCTCATCTAACCTACTAGGAAAATGGATCATCACCATGGAATAATGAAACATGGGGAGTTCCCACAAGGAACTCTTACTTGTTCTTCCTATAAAAGGCCCTTTAACTATTTACCAGGCTAGCAGAAAAGAATAGGTCTAGCATATGCATCAAAAAAAACACTACTGAGAGTACTCTCTCTGAAGTTATTCTGCAAAGGCAGCATAGAATTTTGAGCCTTCCCCCCTTTACAAGTATACGCAACAGAAATTAAGCTAACAATATTAGTTATATTGACACAATCTATACCTGGGAGGATATTTCTGGCCTTATAAAACTATATTCTCCAAATAAGACCCAGGCAGTGAATCCACTCAATAACTTAAGACTTTTCCCTAATGTCTCCATTGGCAAAATCTGGAACTGTACTTCACTCAGCAAGTTCAGTTGCAGTTCAGTGGGCACAGTCATGTCTAAGGATGCTAAACATATGGTCTCTCAGTTGTAGATCCCAAAGGTTTTTAATGAAGATGACATGCCTCAGCTGCCTCTAATCCTGGAGAATTTGATTGCTTTCTGAATGGCAGAATGTACCCAAAGCACTTCTGCCATGAAAAAATTAGGTTTATCTTATCTTCTAATATAGGATCTTACACAGTAAGCAAAATTATTGTTTGGGAAGTCACAGTCATTAAAAGTGCTGAAGTTATTTTCTCTACTTAATCATAACAACAGGTTTACTTCATCTGTTGGTCTCACAAACTTGCAGCATCTCACTGGCCTACCCAACCTCCAAAGAGCAGAGGTGTCCTGCTGTCCTAACCTACAGATGACTATGGGAAGACCTCATTTTGAACTGACCATTTTCATTATTTAGATTAAGGGCAACACAGCAAAGAAAGCTTTTCCAGACTCCCACAAGAAGACCAGCTCATCCCCTGTAAATCCCTGTATTAGCCCAGGTTACAAACAAAGATGAAAGACCAGACAAGGCAGCAAAGGGACACGCTTCCAGTTTCTGGCTTCTATCCAGGTGCCCTTCCTTGACACCTGGATAAACCCAGCAAGGATTAAGTATGCTCAGCAGGGTCAGGAAACTAGCCTGGTCTGTGTTGCTGGTCTCCCCCTTCAGCACTATTTTGACTTAGTCACAATTATTTCAGGCTTTGTTAACCAGGCGTGGGTCAATTTGACTTGCTCAGCAACAAGTTTAAAAAACAAATAATCCAATTAATGAAAGAAGCAGAGTGTAAAAGTGTTTGGAAAGGGTTGGGAAAGCCAAGCGGAGAGCTGGCACGACACCCTGGTGGGACATCTCCCTCCAAACAAGGGTGCACAGAGACCCCTTGTTAGCTCAGTGGGGACAGCAGCATGGCTCTTCTTTGAACCCTGCAGGCCTCAGGACCGTGACACATCACTGGGGCTCAGCAAACCAACACAACAAAGCCCTGTATGCCATGCAGATATAAGGCTTTCATATAAATAAAATCCAGGACAAATACTAATATTTGCAACTGCTGCCCACTTCTGATCTGCAACGACTTCTCAGCAAGGGCTTATATAAAAATTTCCTCTAGCTCATTACCCCAGCTTTCATCAGGCAGCAACAAAGAAATATCAGAAGTTGTTTAAGAGTATATCTTTATCCCTGAAATGAGCGCTTGTGCTTCAGCTGAGGTGGGAGTGGGGAGTGGGAAGAGGAAGATTGAGTAGGAAGAGGGAGATTGAGGAGCTGTTCACAGTTATTCACATTGCAGCCATGGAATATATGTGTAGGGCTATTCATTCAAAATGTTGCCATTGATAATGGTATTCAGCTGCAAAAATCCCTAAATATCATTTAGAGAGAAACAACAACTCTGTCTGCCTGGAGTGATAAAAATTCAGGTCTTTGGTTCAAATTCCTTGTACGATCGCTCCAGTCAGGACCCTCACTGTGTAAAACCTTGTGATTAAGAAGCTGTCTGACTGCAACAAACCCCACCATGGATACTTTCTTTCAGAAGGGGTCATCACAAACCTTATCCCTTCTGGAAGTGAGAGGAGTACATGGGAAGGACAGGGATGGTGAGGAGGGTAAGTGTTGGCATTTCTGCCAGTCCACTGGGGTCTGTGTGCCCAGAGTCGCTCTTGCATCACTCTATACCTTCCTTGTATCCACATAACAGGGCCCCCAGGTACACCCCCAGCACCTTCCTGCTGTCCCATTCCTCCAGGAGAACCCCAGTTTTCCCCTATATCCCCCACTCTCCTAGCAGCAGCATCCTCCAGTTTCTCTCCTTTCCTTCCCAGTTAAATTCAACCTTGCCAAAACATGGGATGCTCTACCTTCACAATGTGTATCATCTTTCAAGGAAGGTGTTTCCAGGACCTGGATCCACAAAAAAAGAGGTTTATATGGGTGCAGCACCACCCAGGAGTTACAGGAACCCATGTATTCCCAGCCCATACTGAGATCCCCCATTACCACACAAGGCCATGCAACCTTGTTCTCCCCTTCACTAACTGTCTCTCTCCTAGAAATTTTGCCTCCCTAAAGGCAAATGGGTCTCTACAAGAACAGTGGGGAAGGAGACCCTGGAGGGGAGCCAAGCCACCACCACTCAACTGGGAGAGAGCAGTGTAAGCCCTTACGTGGTGAGCCTGTGTTACAATCTGCTTAAATATTGCAGAAAGAACTTTCAGATTTAAATATTCCCTTGAGCAAAATTAAGACTCATAGAAGTTATCTGTTGATACCCAAACTGTTTTTATTAATTGCTAAGAGATGCAAAGAGAAAGAGGAAAAAAAATAAGAAAACGTTGGAAAATGCTTAAGATTACTTTTAGAAGCAGAGAAAAGATACCACCAAAAACTACCTTTCCGTCGAGCTGGTCTGTGGAGTGGGGGGGGAGAGAGAGAAGCAGTTTTCTGCCTTTTTTTTTCTCTGTCTCTGCAGCTTTTCGATGTTATCTCTTTAGCTGGAGGGGGTCTTTTACAGCTTTAGTTCTCTGGAATGCAGTCAGGATGTGAGCTTCGCTGCTCACACTGGGCCGTGTCCCAGGCCGCGCAGAGGTCCCGGTCCAGCCGCACCTCTCGGCCCTCAGAAATATGGTCAGGGTGGAGAACTCACACAGGTGGCACGGTGGGTCTCAGTCCACTTCAAGACGGCAGAGGTCGGGTCTCTGGTGGCAGAAGAAAAGGTGAGGGCAAGATGGGGGAGAGACTCTCAGTTGCTATAGCCAATTCTCTTTCCTACTCCTCTTTCCCTAGTTTTCCCAAATTTCTCCTCAACTTTTATAGTGTTCAAAGGAGGTTGTGTGTGGTTTCTTGGCACGTAGCCCTATTCAGATGTTCGAAGAGATATGATAACCATGAACGATAACAGGATCCTTTGGCAAGAAATCTCCAGTGGGAAAATTCTAGTGAGAACTTCTGGTGGAAAACTGACACAGAATTTTTGGTAGGAAGTTTTTTGACAGGCAGAAACAATGGCGAAACATAATTTTTGGCTTTTTTGTTATCTGTCTGTTGCAGTCTGTGCACAGGGGCACATGCAGAGGGGCTTTTCATGAACTCTGGCAAAAACCGGTGAAGAAAATATATTAATCCACCTATTAAACATACTGGCAGTTCTGGCCCTGCTGTGTATTTGGACACTTCTGCTTGCCAGAGCAGCACTCTGATTTCTACATGTTGCCTCCAGAAACAACCTGCATTTTTAACAGTCTTCAGTGCCAAGAGCCAAAGCTGGAGGAGACAAGGATAAGGGCACCACAGAGGGGATGCATTCAGTTGCTGGGAGGCAGCCACGAACTCTCTACTGTGAAGTGGCTTTTACTGGCATCACCTACTTGCTCCGACACCTGATGCCCTACAGAGCGTAAACAGAAAACACATCGGGAAAACAGTCAGGAAGAACAGACAGAAGACTGTTACTGGGTTTACATTTTCCAGGCCTGATTTGCAGTGAATAGTTGAGCTTTACTGCCAAGGTAAGAGGCACGGGGATCCAGGGGGTATTCTTGTTGAACTGAATCAACAGTGGCAATGATAGCACGTGGCTCACACTGGAAGTGGGCAGATGGGGAAAGCATGCTGAAAAAGGCATTTGTACTTTATGAGGGCTATGGTCCTCAACTGCAAATTTCAGCACTGAATCCAGCACTGCTGAAACTTGATTAACAAAGAGCACTTTCCTAAACAGATGATTCTACTCCTCATACAAGGAGCTTTATGCTGCTGAATTAGGTTTTATACGAGGTAGTAGAGCAACGAAATACATCCCACTTACCCTGTGAAGACTCAATCCCCACCTACACTGGATTCTAGATGAACAAAGTCCATATGCTGCACTTCCTACAGACCCAGTTCTGTTCAGTCACCATACACTTTTGCAGTAACTGCAAGTTCTGCCAAAAAAATGGTACCTAAAATTGATCTCCATTGTGGCAGCATCTTGGTTTCTGAGAGCAGACTGGTGAGATACAAACATCACAGCCCTCCTCCATAATGACACGGCTTTTAAAGCTGGTTACACCTCTTCAGATCCAAAGGTCTGCAGATGCAATCAGGTCAAACTCCTCCTCACTAGCCACCCTTAGCATTTCATGATCCCAAATGTGATGGAGGCTTTTCCAGTCCCTGCATTTACTCTTTACTTAATTTATGTTTCAACACAGCATTTGTGGCAACCTCTGTTCTAAATCTGGCATTGGGAATATGGGGTTTAGGACATATGGGTAGATTCAGCTGCATGGCAAAAATAATGAAGATTTCTTGATTCCTATGATAACTTGCTGTTGTATTTCAAGGGCAAGAACATCCTCCATCTGTTTTCTTTTTTCCCTATAGAGATATATCTTGAAAGAATTAAATGAAAGCAATATCTGAGCACTGCTTCTTTCTGCTACAGACCAAGGTCTATAAACAAACCCACCTGACTTGTTGGTCCTAACTAGCACTGTCTGCGTGCCCACAGCTAATGCACTACACATTAAATTGCTCTCAGAGTATACAAACACTCCTTACACATAGTAGTAACTTCTGAGTTCACTCAAATGCCTCATTTGACTCTCCTTCCAAGCCGAAGTTCACCTTTCTTTATGTCTTTTGATTATTAAAGAGGAAGGCAAGGTCAAAAGTTTCCAAAAGTGACTGCCCAGAATTTTAAGAAACCCCCAACAATTAAAATCCATGACAGTTACAATGGTCACTGTTCAATTGGAAAGACTTCAGCTGCCCACGTATCAGTCACAGAAAAGTGTCTCTTTGCCATTCCCCACTATTAATCCTCCTTCTCTGAGCCTGCCCAGTTGGGATAGCAGGCTCCCAGGCCCCCATTCTCCCCCTGTATGCTGCAGGAAATCCAGGGCAAAGAATTTATCAGTTCTCACTTGAATATTGCATCCTGGTAAAACTAAAAAGATTTTGTCATTTTTGTATTGTTTGCTCTATGGGATAAACAAATGAACTGGTGACTTGGGACATACTAACAGAGCCCTGCTTCTCTGCAGTCTCAGGAAACATGGCCATTGCCATCTTTGCTGAGAAACACCCAGTGGTTCAAATTTACACAGTGCATGTTTGGTATCCATCCATTTAAGCCAAGCATGCCAACATTATGCATTCATTTGGCCCATGAGGTCTCCTCATTCATAAAGAGAAAAAACAGAGGCCTGGCTACCCAATCGCTCTAATTATTTAAAGAAGTTTCTGATGCTGGCAAGGGCTACAGCATACATAATTCAGCCTCCCTACCTTTTTCAAACACTAGACAAACACGTCAGTGTATTTTATATAAGCCCTACAGGACATTGGTTATTTTATTTACCTGAAGTCAATTTTGATATTAGTGCTTTAAGCAGCTAAAGCCAAACAATGTTAACCCCCTAGTAGCCTTGCCATTCTAATTATATTTTCAATTTCCTACTGTATTCTCTCCATGGCTTGTTTTCTTCAGTAATAAAGTTTTCAAGCACAATTTACCTGAAGCGTAATAACACAAAAGTCAGGATTTTATTTCATGGAGTTTGAGAAATGTAGAAGAACTGCAGAATTTGAACTCCACTGACATTTGTTAGGAGTTAACACTAACATGTGTGACAGCTCTGTCTTTGAACAGAGCCAGCACTGTCAAGCTGTGCGTGATATCTTAGGGTGTTGTAAGATTCTGCTCTCTGATTTCTGTGGTAGTATTTGGCTGAAAAGGCTTGAGGGTAATTGTTTGAGAGCAGAAAACTTGTTCCTTTCTGTTTAAGCACCTGAATGGGATTAGATGTGACATAGCTATGTGTCATCTTGCAGAAATCATTTTTCTCTGTTTTCTGTCCTTGTATGCAGAGTCAGGACTGACTTAGTAAGCCTACAGTGGTCAGCTCAGAAGATACATTCAACAGTTTCTGTGTAATGATCACAGGCCAGTTAGCTCAGTCCTGGGTCACTGTGATTCCTTATATATTCTCTACTTATAACCCGGAGAGCAAATGATTTAATAGTTTTAGAAGTGTGGCCACAGCCCCACACCAGAAGAGTAGTGTGCACCTTGTGTCTCACAAGTGGGACAAAGTGTGTGAGAGAATCTGTACTTTCCCACTAAAAATTTTCCAGATAAAGTCTGGATTCCTCTAAAAATTGTGCAGGCATATCTTGTTCTATAACATGGATGAACATGATTTTCTTTGCCTATGCCTACACCAGCGGAGTCAGAAGTTCCTACTGAGTGTTGGGGAGATGAGAATGATGGGTTGGGTTGCAGTAAGCACCTGCTCCCCAGGATCTATATACCTGTCGTCACTTTGCACTTGTGGAAGCAATTTATGGCCTTTGAAGTCACCATCTTCTGCTCTGACTTAGATTTTGACCTACTGTGTGAACCTATTACATAGTAAAAACTTTTTCTCTTCCCCTTTCTACAAAAGTTTGACCTGTTCATGTAAATCACTACAGAAAGATCATCAATGAACAAAAAATTATGGACTAAGACAGTAATGAACTTGGACTGAATTTGGACATGTAAGTGCAAAACTACAGCTGTTTCTGATGGTGGCCTCACAGTTGCCTCACCTCAGCTCCGGGGTCATACCAGTTCATGAGCATCAAACCCAGAATATGTGAGTTTATTTGCATTTCCAAATAGGTGAGGTTTCCCTTATTTCATTTATCTATGCATCACTGCATGCAGAGGGGGAGGAACAAGAGAGATCTTACATTTTTGTGTTGGCTGAAGCATGTAACCACTAGTTTTATTATAAACAAAAGTTTTTTTAAAAAGTCAGATTTGTAATGAGGATTAGACTAAATGCAGTGAGCTTCCCTACAGTGAAGTCAGATTTTCAGTTGTTACCCACCAAGGCCTTTACCCAACTTTTTCCAAAAGCAATGTTTTTTTCAAACAAATACTGTGTGCCTTGAAAAATCTGCATGACAGATTATCTCAAATGAATATTTATTTAAGAGTCTGTGACTAAGGTCCATCAGCAAGTGTCTGGTCTTCCAGGTCTGCTGCTACCTCTGTTTAAAAACAGCGAACTTCCTTACTGAATCTTGGCTAGATTATCTCCTCTGTCAATGCTAACATTGCTTATACACATCATCTCTCTCTTTCTGCTGTTTTACCTTCCAGAGTGAAGAGAATGTCTGAGTAGATCATAATTCAATGTGGTCACTAAATTTTCCTCAAAAATTAAGAACCTTCTCAAACTCTCTTTGAAGCCAAAGTATTTCTTCTCTCTGGTCTTGTTCTTTGGCTACTTCATTACAACTTTCAGGGAATAGTTAGAGATCTGCATTCTATTTCTTTCAGGCGTCTTTTCAATGGATCATGCTAAATCCTTCTTTAACTTACAAGCAAATGAAAATACAGTATAGTAAAACTTAAGAACTATTACCACAAAAAGCAGAAAACAGACTAGAAGCAATGGTGGGAGACATGAACACCTACAGATACAGAGCATTTGCCCCTCCCCTAGACCACTGTGTTCAATACCTATCGTCTTCCCAGTAGTGACTTCCTGACTGCATGGTCACCTCTTTTGCAAATAAATCTTTCCCTATGGCAAGTCCCAGCAGCAAAATGGAGCCATTCAATGTGGTCCACCTCTTGCTCCTGCACTTTGTGTTGCCAGCACTTGGGTGGCTGGAAATGGCTTTCTGTCAGGAAAGAGCACAGGCAACAGCATTCAGAAATGTTGTGATAAAAAGAGACAGCTAGTGGCCTCCTCAATGTTTTGTTTTGATACTGGTCAGCTCTCCATTACAAATGACAATGAGAAGCTGAATACCCTGAATAATAACAAACTAGACAGCTTTTCTTATTCTGCCCACTCAGTGTTTCTGCTCCACAGTTCCCGGGATGCTCATTTCCAGGATGCCAGGTTAGCTTGCAGGGAGCACTGCAGAAATGTGCCAGCCCACTGGCAGCATCTTTGACCCCGAGCCACGAGCAGAGCCAGCCAGGCTGGGAGAGGGCAGGTGGGTGCAGCATGGACCATTGCTGTGTTTTCCTTTTGCCCCTGAATTATCTGAAGAATTGAACCTCACAAAGCCTTATGAAAAGGGCAATGATATTTTTAAAGTGTTAAATGGAATTAATATGACTTTTGGGTTTGGGTTTTCTGGGTTTTCAGCAGATATTCTAGGTAGATCTACTAAAAGATTTGCTGACCGAAGAGGCTTCCTGCCAGTCCAATGCATTCTGACTCACAAGGAATTACCACGGCAAGCCTGAACTTCTGTATTAGGAGAATCAAATTAATTTATGGATCATTATATCTTACTAAACGGTTGGAACTTCCTGAAAAACTTTTGATATTGTATTGTTTATTAATACGCTGAGCTGTTACACAGTGTCCGTAAGTACTGGAGTAGAGACTTACAAATAGCAGGTAATCACTTTCATTTAAAACCAGGTAATCACTTTCCTTTAAACTAAATACATTTAGGGGATTATTACATCATGAACTACATGTCTTTCTAAAGTGTATTTTGAACTCCATCTCCTCTATTTGTACTAGATATTTTTTTCACCAATGATCTTAGATAAAACAGTGTATGTTCTCTCATTTATGTTACCTATACATTTCTGAATACCTAGATGTAATTGCAAGTTATAGTTTGCATTCCAGCATCCTGGAATGTGATAGCAGCACTTTCTGTGATCATCTTGTAAATGCTGTGATTTTGATTCTCTCAATGAATTTTCATTCTGAAAGTTATCCAATTATTTTAGGAGATTTGTGCAGACATTTAAAGAAATTAGTAATTTTGTATATCTCATTTGGCCATGTCAAACTTTATGGTGCCAGTTAGTAGCCTTAGAAGAGCATTTTATAAAATTCTCACACCCAACTGGAGAAAGAACCCTCATACCATACTTCTCTGTGCCCAGACTCACAGACTTGCTGTGTCACTAATCCTCTGACTTCAGGGAAACTGCTGAGGGAATACAATGCTATTCACATTAGTAAAGGTAAAACAGTCTGTCTCTTCAAAAGATATTTTTCTCTTTAAACTTCATCTGCACCTAACTAATCTGGTAGTTACAACCTTTAGAGCTGTGTGGTTTACTCTCATCTACTAGTTTTTGTCCTTTCACTAGAATGCTGAACCGAACAGGAAGACAAAAAGATTCAGCCAAAACATCAGTCGAGCAAAGCTTCACTTCCCAAAACAGAAAAACTTGACAAATCTGCCAGGCTAGTGCAAAAGGAGCATAGAAATCCCTACCAAAAATATGTGGGAGGGAACATATATTTAAAATAGGACTGCCTAATTCGGCTGCTAAATCAGTGTAAGGAGCTCTGTACGTCTGTGTGTGCGGGAGGGAGAGGGAAAGACAGAGGGAGGGAGAGACAGAGAGGGAGAGAGGAGCAGAGAGAGGGAGGGGAAGAGAGAGAGAGAGAGAGCAATGTGCCTTTCACAGAGCTGGGAGCTTGATGGGAATGTTTGATTAGCTCCTCTCTGAAAGAAAAAAGGTGTCCAGGCCTCCCTCTGCTGCCTGCTTCTCCTTCTGTAGAATAATGTTGGCTGGAGTTTGGGGTACAGAAAAGCTTGGAAAAAATAGCACTTTCACACTGTGTGGAGAAAAGGAATAAAAAGTTGCACACCTCAAGCAAGGTAATTCTCATGTAATTTCTCTACTATATCTATTTAGAGGGTAGAGGGGGAAGTTGTTTTTCTTGCCTGTTGGATAATAGTTAAATATTTTCACTGCTGAGAAACTGCAGGGACATGATGTTTTATTTAGCATTCCAGCTGTGTGCTTAGGATCAAAGACTTAAGAAGATGAAGACACAAATGTAGAATGAAACTGTACTTTACATTATATATACTTTATAAAGTATTTATAAAAGCATTAAGCTCCTACTGTTAGAGTGGACACATATACTTGCTGCCTGAACAGCAAGGGCTTAACTATGTGCTAAGGAATGATGTATATAAGCCCCACACCAATAGACATTTATATGCCTTCTGTTCAAATAGTGTGTGATAGGCAATGCAACTTGTTCCTAAATTTAAAACGGTTTTGCTTTCAATACTTTTTCTTTGTCTCTTTGATAAATAGGAAGGTGTGTGTTGTATCATTAATTAACACTACCTGACACTGGGGAACACTCATCTCCAAGGTACAGGATGGTACTATTCCAGTGATGTGTATTTCTATGATGTGAACTCCCTTGCTAGATGGATAGATACAGATGTATGAACAGTACAGTAGCCTAGACACTATACATCCTTTTGTGCTGAGTGCTTGTTTTGCTGGTGAGGCTCCAAAAATAAATAGCATTGTCAAGCCTGCCAGAGCCATTCAGCTCTCTGTGGAGAGATTAGAGTCTTGATAAGTCTCTTCAAAATGTGATTTCTCTCAGACTAGTACAAACATGAACCAAATGCCCCAAGCAAACTTTCAACTCTAGTTAATATTTTGTTCCTAGAGTTTATGGGAACTACACCACATTTAGAGCAAAAAGCAGAATTACAGATTACAGAGGCAGGTCCTCCGTGGAACACACTTCTTTTTCTCTAACCTCTCCAAAATTTAAACAAAACACCATAATGAGAAAGCCCACACAGAGAAAAAGTACTTCAGATGGCTTTTAAAATACATGTTATTGAGATTAGCCATGAAGTCTTACAAGTTTATAGTTTGCATTTTACTATATACATCCCAAAGTTAAAAACATCTTGCATTTGACTACACTCAAAGAAAATCTATGTTTTTCTGTATCTGTAGTATCATGTTCTTCTGGGTTTACTCAGTTCATCACTTGAATGACAGTCATGACTGTGCGACTGATCTCTTTCAGAGATGTAAAGAGAGCTCTAGCAAAAATAATTGCATTACACACACCTACACATTAATTTTCAAATATTAAATTAGTACCTATATTAAACAGACTTATTTTGTTCGCATGTTTTATCTAATCCTTTGAGTTGCTGAAGTGATTCTCACTGGAATGACAGAAAAGCCTTGCCATCTTTCAGCTATTCAAGCCAGAAAAATATTTTTTTAAAAAGAAACTTTTACTGTCCTGCCAAAATAATTGAATATTGCTTTGTGTTTCCACCTGTAGAAGTATTGTTATGTTCTTAATTTGCTCTTAACTTGTTCTTACCTTTACTTTATGTGAGACACTTCTTTTCCTAGTGGTATTATTACACATGACTCACCACTGGTTGGTCGAACCAAGTAGTTTTACTAGCTATACCAGCTTTCCTCACACTTGGAATGCATGAAAGATATCCTATGTGGATTTTCTTGTGTCCTACTAAAGCCTTTTCTTTAGAGGAGACATGAACAAGGTGTACCTTCTTCACCCAGCTACTTACTTTCACAGAAATAGAGGGAAATTAATTTTTACACTCCTTTTTGTCAAAATTAATTGGAGTATTCTAAAAGGGGACTGCCTGAGCCACAGTATGAACACAGAAGCTAGGGAAACAGGATAATTACTTCATGTGAAACATCAGAATTATTTATTATTTCTGGCCATTGCTTTTTAGGAAACATTGTTAAAAATAAATCTGAAGTTTATGTAACAATGGCAGAAAAAAACTTGACTGTATCTGATCTGCCTGGAGAATTTGAATGTTTTCCTTTCCAGGTCTGAATCACAAAAAAAGCTCTAGTCAGAAAATACTGCCCAGTAGCTTTTCAAGTTAACCTAAGGCTCAGAATATGCATGTTCAAGTCTCCTGTTTTACCAAAAGTCTTCTAAATCACAGAATCATAGAATGGTTTAGGTTGGAAGGAACCTCAAAGACTACCTAGTTCCAACGCCCCTGCCATGAGCAGGTCTTCCACCAGACCAGGTTACTCAAAGACCCATCCAACCTGGCCTTGAACACCTCCAGGGATGTGGCATCCACAACTTCTCTGGGCAACCTTTTCTGGTGCCTCATCACCCTCATGGTGAAGAATTTCTTCCTAATACCTAGTCTAAACCTACTAATCTTTCAGTTTAAATTATATAAGTAAGTCATTTAAAGCAACTGGATGAAATAAGGAAGAAAAAGTGATAGCTCAATTTACTATCTGCAGCTGTGACTGTATTCCTGAGAAAAAAAGGTCTGGCACTCACAGACATGAACTCCCCACACAATGGTACTGGCATGAGTAGGTGCCACAGCAATGAGGAATGCGTTGGCCCATTGCAATTGGGTGGGATGGCATTGTCTTTTCTGGATGGGTGGTGAAAAGCAACAGCCTGGGATTTCCTGATGGTCCTGGGGGATATTCTCACCCCCTGAAGTTCTGCATACACCAGGACTTCTCTGGTATATGACAGCATAAACTGAGTTTAGACCTTCCATTCAGGGCTCAGAAAGTGGACGCTGAACATAGTCCTTCCTTCTGAAAGCCTATCATCATACAGGTCTCATTGATCTGTGTTGGAAAACAGAAACACAGAACAAAACAAAAATAAACGCAAAACTGAAGCTTTGGGGCTTTTTTTTTTTTTAGTAAAAAAAAGAAAAATAATAATCATAGCATGTATTCTACATAAGGCCAGGGAGGATGCAGCTACAGCCCTCCGCACCTTTCTCCCGTGGAGTAGTTTTTAACTCCGGAGTAGGAGAGAGAAATAGGTGCTTAACACCTACTTAGAGCACTTCAATTCCTCTTTTGAACTTGCCGGGGCACAAGGAGCCCTCTTGTCCCAGCGCTGCCTGGGGAGCCTGTGCTAGAGCTCAGCTGGGACCTGGGACAATGCAGCCCCTGTTCTGGGCTCGGCTGTAGCACAGAGACTATAATTATCTCTCTTCTAATGACCAGCCAGGCAAGATAACAGTTTTCATGCTATGTTTAGAAAACAATGTCTTACTACAAATTGACGGTTCATTCGTCTGTAAAAGAGCCTCTCTAACAGTCCTAGAGCAGCTGCCACTCTTTTGCATCCCAGTTCCTTTATTTGTTGCACATTTCCCACTTGGAAAACCTGAGCAAATGCTGCGCAGGCAGCAAAACTTCCCACTGCCACACAAGAGGCTCAGAAAGGTGCACAAATGCCCAGAAAATCTGTAGCTGTTTAGATTTTATTTCTATTAGTAAAATAAACTCTGACTGTCTGTCTTGCAACAGCCTGCATCGCCTCTGTGAACTCTTTAAACCCTAACCCGAAGGGGATGCAGGCACTGCTGTGAGTGTGACCGCAGGGCAGCAGTAAGACTGTCTTGTACTGACTCCTGATAAGGCCCTGCGGAAAGCAGGATGATGCAAAAAGTGGGATGTGAAGGGACTTGTTGCAGATAAAACAGGAGCATGTATTACTGATGGGCTTTTTCTTCCAGTGGCCCACAGCAGCATAGGATCTACTGAAATTATGTAGGCTCCAAAGGCATCTATGGGGTAGGTGTACTGGCCAGCTGAGATTGCAGGCTGTGTGGGTATAGTGCCCCTTGCAAACACTGGGAGGTAACAGAACTGGACAATCCTGACAGCATGGCACTCTTAGGCTAGCTACACAAGTATTTGCTCTGGCCTCTGCAAACATTTTGCACCAAACTCTGTGCTGGGGCAGCTGTACATTTAGTGGTGTCTGAGGGCTGCTCCCACATCCTCTGACAGTGCTCTGCCAACAGAGAGCAGAGCCTGCTCCCTCTTTCTGCAGCTGGCTCACCCTCACCTCTCTTGCCATCTTCTCTGCTCTCCTCTGCAGCGGGATGTGGCTGGGTTGCCTTGGGCTGTCTTTCCTCTTTGGGTTCATTTTTCAGTGACTGAGGCCTGGAAGAAAAATAGAAAATGTTGATCAGAAAGAAAATTTCCCAATGGCTTGGAAGAATAAATATACCTCATGGAAATGCATTTTAACTTTGGAAAAAAAAATCATCTGTAGCTTTCTCTTTCCCTTTTAAAGCAGAACACCTGAATCTATAGCTCATATCCCAAACTGGAAACACATTTGCATTTAGAAGAGTATTTATAACCATCTCTGGTTCATTCAAATCATCTAGGTTTAAGCAGTTCTGAACCTGACAAGTATTGCTGTCATGGCTGAACTGTCTTTCTAGCACCCTTTAAGTCCATCCCACCTCTGCTTTATCCCCAGAACTTCAGAGTGCATTAAGAGGTCAGCGACACATTAAGAACATGATCTGTGTCAGTTATCCTTAACATGTCTCATTCTACAGGACATCCCATAGACATAGATATAAAAAATATTTTCGAGATGAACTTGCATGTGCAAACTGTTTTTCGGCCTGTCACCTCATAAAATATCTTTGTAAATGTAACACAGCAGCCAACAGTCTTTCAGCTGGCAACTTGATTCATATGAAAAAAAAGCATATAATTGCCAAGTGTCAGTTATACATGTGCCAAAATTTTGGGGAAAATTCTGAATTTTCTTGCGTAGCTTCATGCAGTCCTTTAATGTCCCCACCAGGATGAGCTGGGGATTTCCAGCACCTCCAGGCTTATACATAAAACTGTGGAATTTTTTACCTCTCAAAAATCACTTGTTTACAGGGAGGCTTGGACACGGCCACCTCTGTGCCTCTCAATCTCCCTGCCAGGTCGCTTTAGGGATTCAGAAGGCCCCATTCTTTTTTATTTTCCCCAAATATGTCGTTTACCCTTCAGTCCATAGAACAAGGGCGAGACACAGAGGAAAGCTGGCAGCAGTGCTGTGTATCCTGGCCCTCATCGACTTCAGTGAGTCAGAGTTAGGAAAGGGTAATGGCTCCATGACTACAAGGGCTATTTTCACAGCTGCCAGCCATCTGAGGATGGTGGGAGTCCTTCCTGCTCACTTTGGTGGGAGCGCATCTTTCTCGCCTCTCTTGCAATGCTTCTGTAGCTCTTGAGAATTTTGTTCTCCTGGGCTTGGTTGAAGAAGTTTTTGGACAGGAAGCATATGAAGAAAGAGATTGTTTGGAAATAAGGCTACGTGGGAAGGAGAGGAGTGTCCAGATGAGGGAGGCGAGAGATTAGAGAAGTTTAGAGTAGTTCCAATGGAACAACCTGGTACAAATAGTACAAGGTCAAATATTGGCATCACATAAGTCAGACAAGTCTTCTTTCACCCTGCTTTGGAAAGACCCTTTCCACCAAACTGCATCTCAAAATACGTGGTAATTTGAGATTTAAATTCTCAGTCTTCTGTGGTTTATATCTTCTATTCTCACTGGTGAAATCTGTGTGTAGAAAGAAATATGTAGGTCAGGCAATAACTAGATTTGAAGTAGAAGCTCACAGGGCAATGTCCTAAAGCCTAAGTTCAGAACAAAATTCTTGAGCATGGAAGTGGATTATAAAATACTGAGGTCTGCAGGCTTGGTTTGTTTAAAAAACAAAAGACCTCAAATAAAAGTTCCTTCTCCCAGTCCATGTGGTTTTTATTTTTGATCTTGAGCTCTCAGAAGCAGAATCCTGTGATTCCTCTCTATGCAAAACCAGCAGGTTTAAAAAGATTCTAATATGCAAAATTGGTAAATCAGTGTCAGGTTGGTCCTGAGACACATTTCTCAGCAGTTTCTGGCTGTACCTACTCTGTCACAGTATTCAGGACTGGGCTCTGGAGGCCACTTTCTTTGCCACCTCCTTCTCTAGCTCTTCATTTCCCCTCCAGGGCACTCAGATACTGAGGGATGTAGTTTTGGAAGCATAGCCATCCCTCATGTTGTCTGCATGACCCATATGTTAGAGAGACCACTCCCGCGTTGTCAAGGGCTGCCTACACACATGCCATAAGGCTGCACAGCTTGGCCCACACCATGTCATGTCTCTCACCAGCCCCTCCACCAATAGCATGTCTTCATAACCCAGCACTACCCATAATAGCCTCATTTATAATGCTGGCACTCATGCAAATTCATAGCTCACTTTCATCCCAAGAGCAGCATGGAGTCCTGAAGTGTCTTCTTCAGTCATTAAAAAATGGAAACAGTATATGTAGGTCCACAGTTTCCAAATGGCTCCCCAGAAGAGCCACGCCTGGCAGACCTCAGCTTAAATGTGCCTGTTGGGCTGAAGATGAGCGGTGGACCAGCACCAACTGTGAGGGATACAATTGAAACAGCCTGTAGCAAAGCCAAAGCAGCCATGACCACTAGCTCGGGAGGCCAGCCTGCCACAGGAAAAAAATGTAAAGCTCCATCCACCCCGCAGCTTTTCACCTTGAGACCTTGAGGAGCAGGACTCACTTCCCAGCAGGACCCAGGAGCAGGAGACAGGACAGACTTCTAAATCCAAAGATCTCTCTGGAGATGACAGCAGAGAAGCATCCAGTTTATCTGCAGAAGTATTGGTAGACTGTGCCCAAAGACTAGACTAGACTAGACTAAAGATTAGCCTTTGACGCTCTCTGTAAGGAATATGAGAAAGTGCAGTTTTGGTGAGTGGCCTTAGGAGCTCCTCATGGCTCAGACCAGCAGGATGTGAATGTCACCTCCAGTAGGAGATCCAGACATGCTTTTTGCACCCGGGTACCACAGCTCATGCTTATCCACTCAGCATCCAGGTGGCAGCACGTCTATATCCCATGCCTAAGGAAGAAGGGAGCCTGGGTTCCACCTGCAGGGCATGTAGCAGTGTGGCCATGCGCAATGTCCTGGGATGTGGGGTTGGGAATCTTGGCCTTCAGCAGCTGACCCTGCAAGGAGGTAAAGGATTTGGAGGTCCCAGTAAAGCAGCATTACAAATAGACTGAGGGGTATAAGGTGGTTTGGGGTTGTTTTCTGATTTGCCTTTTGTAGTAAACCTCTCTTGTAACATGGGTTAGTTTTTTTCTAAACTAAAGGTAACAGAGAGTTATCTATCTGAGAGGGCTGGAAAGAAATATTCTGAAGTAGGAATAATGCAGTTAGTCAGGAAGAAATAACATTTTTTGAAAAGTACAAAATATGTAAGGGAAAATGTTAAGCAGTGCAAGGAGAACGAGACTATCATTTTTAAGAGATCTGTAATGCAAAACTGAAACTACTTTCTAACTTTGTTTTACTGGTTTCCAGTAAAATCCAGAAGCATATTTTAGCTTATCTTTTCAAAATGCTTACTACAGCATTCCCAAGCTTCTTGATTTTCTGAAGACATTTTGCAAAAGACGCCTCCTTGATCAAGTTGTCATTACTAGGCATAAATGCCTTACTTCAAACTAGTACCACATGCCAGGGTGGGGTTTTTTTTAATTACATATATTTTCTGAATCCTTATCCAACCAGTCCATGGCTTTGGCGTAGTCACACAGACTGCAGGAGATACTAAACTGATAAAGGTTTTCTATGAGCTGTGGTATAAATTTACTAGCATGCTTAAGAATGAGTTTTGGTTTTGACCCAGTCATATAACTCACTTTTGTAGTAAAGGGATATGTGTAGCTTTAATAAGCAGAGAGTAAACATCCTAAAGTTTCTCTAAATTTCTGCTTTTAAGTTTCTACCAACAGAAAAAAAAAAAGCTCCCAAGTTTTGTTTGAACATGCTACAGAAATTCCAAAAACCATCCCCAAGGTGATGTGTATTTTTTTCAGTGCCTTTAACGCAAATTCTTCACTTTTAGACTAAATATGTACCTTCAGGGGAATTCTTGCACACTACACTAATTCTTAGTTTGCAGGCAGCACAATAACATGGTTACTTAGCTCTCTTTTTATAGTGTATAAACCATGTATTGCACTTTAAAAAGTAACTTCTTTTTTAAAAGTACTTTAAAAAGTAATTTTGACTTGTTAAAACCATTTGTTGGAATTAGAAGAAGGTATATTTTCTAAAAAAAAAAAAAAAGAAATGTAGCCACAAATCTCATGCCACAAAGCCAGCACAGCCCACGGTCACTGCTGAATTGCAGGTACTTGTCTTTGCCCTCGGTTTCTTGGGGAGATGGCAGTGCCAAGGGTTGATGGTACCTGGCTGGGGTCTGAATGATATTAAGCAGAAGTAGTTAAATTAGGAAAGGGGAAGAAGTTTGCCTGGGAGTGAGGGGGGCAGATACATGAGCAGACAAAAGCCATAGTGGGGAGGAGGACAGAGGGAGGGAGTTGTCTATACAGGAATTCACAGGTTTAAGCTAACATGAATTCCCAATGATGCATGAAGTTGTGCATCAAAATGAAAAAAATAATGCATAATACATTAGCAGAAGCCAGGGAAGTACAGTGTAATGACCCTCATAGAAATCATCATCCAGATAGTCCAAATTACATTTTCTGTGTGGGTGGGTGACATATTCTAAATGTATCTCTTCCTTTGCTGGAAGGGGCAGGTCAGACCAGCATAATTGATGGTTTTCTTGCTGAGACAGATGAAAATGTATAATCATCACAGTTCTATTTAAGCTCTGAGAAAGGTCTGGCAAGTTAAATCACACTGTAGTTTTAAATAAATTACTTTCTTCTGAAAGAGCTATGTGGAAAGCAGAGAAATGATTGTCACTATTACTTCAACTGTATGTTGTTTTAATTTCAGGGCATTGCATGAACACAAAATGAATAGTGCAGAGCTGCTTGGGTGTTTTTATTTGGCTCTTAATTGCTGGGTATAGCATCTCTTCATCATACCTACCTGAATTGAGCTATTTTGGACTAAATTCTTCTTGCATATAAACATTTGTTAAATCAGCTCTGACCTCACAGAGCAGAGTGGGCACCATTTAAAACATTATATGGCAGCCCCAACAATCAAAGCCTTCTAATAAGAAGCAAGTGGTGAGAACCCTTAACCAGGGATAACTGTATGAGGGCTGTCCCTGGCCTCAGAGAGTTCAAACCTACATTTTCTTCATCACCAAAGAGGTCTCCCATCATCAGACTCCAGGGCACAAAAGGTTGGGATACCCCAATTTTCTGTGAGGAAGCAGGACCCCTGTGCAACAAGGAATACCAAATGTGGGGACAGAAAGAAAGAAAGCAAGAAGGGAGCTAACTTGCTGCTTGCCTGGGAGCAGAGCAGAGCCAGAGTCTCCCTGCCTCCTCTTCCCCATGTGAGTGTGCAAACCACAGGACTGCAGCAAGGCTCCATGCGCATCTGCACAGCTCCTAGGATCCCAAGTGCACAGTGGAGTAGTTCCAACAGAGAGGGGAGAGTGTGCCCAGTGATCCATTGGGAATGGCACCCTCGATCTCCAAAAATCTCTTGATCCACAATTGCCAAATATGTGACATACAAAAGTTCTTACAGCCCCTCCAACTACTAGGGAAAGACCTGCAGCCATAAAAGCTTGTGTTTCCTTGTCAGCTTTCTGAGATGCTGGATAATTAAGCAGAATCCACCACAGTGCTCTGAAGCTCATCACTGCCTCCAGGAAGCATTTTTGGGTTCTTTCATATATGAAAGAAAACAGGTGAGCATTCACTCATCTTTTTTAATAGCAGCAGTGATGAGGTCTGCAATATTTTTAAATTCCTGGATGCATATATTCTATTGCAGACCTCTTCAAGAATAAAGTCTAGCATGCAAATAAGCTCACCCTCGCAAAATAACAGCTTGGATCTTACTTTCTGTGACCTGGCCTGGGATACCTATAGAGCAATCTCAGCCTCTGAAATGAAATACAGTTACCAATTTGAATTTTCTGTCTCAGCAGAACTCATTACCTCAATTTTTAAAATAAACAGCCATTTACATTTTTTTTAATGTACAGACTTTCAGAGCAACACAGTGCTCTGAGGGTACATAATTTCTTTCCTCTAATAAGAAAGGAGGTGAAACTAAATTGTGTGTGACAAGTGTTAGCCATATTACCTAGTGTGCACCAAAAGGAACTTTCTTGTACTGCCAAGCAAGGTTCAATACCATAGGGACAGAGTATGAGCATGAAAAAAAGAAAGGGTTAAACAATTTAAAAAAAAAAAAAAAAGAGAAATCTAAAATGTTTTCTTCTAGAAGATGATGATCAGCTCTTGTTTATCCAAACCAGTTTACTCACACCTACACCAAGCCCACTTGATTTTCTCATAAAGGGCACATATTTAACTCAACCCACAGCACTTAGAGATCATGCTGTTAACCCCATGCCACTTGCTCAGACAGCTTTCAAACAAAGTCCACTTCTGTTTTTTTTATGGTGCCAGTGCTTCTGTGATATTAGAACCCCTTGAGAAGAGGAACAATAACACACACTATTATGGTACAAAGAGAGTATACAAATTAATTTCTGTGGCACAGGAGATTACAGGAGATAAACTGCTTACTTCTGCAGAGGCAAAGCACATGGTACCAGCAAAGAATTTCAGCTTGCACGTGGAATGGACAGCAGTGCCTGACACCAAAAATCAAGGACTTAAAACCTACACTTCCATCAGAAAATGTAATAGTTTGTCATATAGTGAGAATTTATGTGGCTCTAAACCATCTGTTTGTTTTCAGTATGTAGCAGCTCTCTCAGATCTTTACAAAAGTCAAGTTGCTAATAAAAGGTCAGTATAAAAATCTTACTTAATATGCAGAAAGAATAGTTTGCTAACTCTGTCTCTTCACTAATACTCAAGATTTTTAAGTATTTGTGGTAGGAGAAAAGTAACCAACATGAAACAGAACTTTCATTTTAAAAGGTAAAATAGGATCTGCACTGGGAAACACTAAAGGAGATGCTTCTTACTACATTTGTACTTAGCTGGGATTTAAGCACATGTTAATGTAATGCATGCACTTAACTGCTGTCCTGGCATAAGGGTAACTTCTGATGCGACAGTCTGAAGGATATAGACGGGAAAATGTACTCTGATAAACAGAGATCCAGCATACGGTTTAAGAGATTTAACAGTGAATAGTCACTAGTTACCAGTTCTGACTGGGACTGCAAATACTGCATGAATAGAAATCTAATTAGGACAAATCTCAGTAAAACTCATGCTCCAAACTAACCCAAAGTAGAAACATTTGGTTTTGTTTTAATGGACCTATTCATTTTGTAAAGGAACAAAGGAAGAACATCTTTTGTTTATTAGCAAAGTATTATTCTTGATCTATAGATAAAACAACCCCAAGCTGGCCAGTGGATCCACACAGACTAAAAAGCCTGTCATATGCATGGACTGGAGCCCTGCTTTGCCTTTCCTTCTAAAAGAAACAAAACCCCCCATGTTTTATTCCAGGCTGTTGTTCCCTTTACCAGTCTGAAGTAGTGCATGCCATGCTAGTGCACAGTATAGAAGATCTCACACAGCTTAAGTCAGGTGACTCCCTAGGCCCCACATACAATGAATGCACACAGACTTCCCACAACAGAAAGCTTGGAGCTTCTATGCCTGTTACTTAATAGTCGGTAATGTAAATCCTCCAGCACATTTGCCCATGTGACAGCCCAAGGTCTAAAGGTCAGGACCCCCCTTGGAGTACTGTCATGCCTATGCACTTCTTCCTGATATACCAGTGCCTAATATAGTGGCAAAAATAAGTTTCTTTACTATTACAATTTATTTCCATCAGGATACTAGTACTAACTGCACCAGCAAAAGTACAGAGTCCACAATAAGATGATTTTCTGTGTAGCTATGACAACAAATCTTCTAAGTAAATCTAACAGCCTTGACTAAATGCTTCTTTTAGCTCTCTTATTGATAAACATCTGTTATTGCAGGCTAACGGGTCTGCTGAACTCATTTGCCCCTTACAGGCTTTACGTATTAAATCCAATTAGATTTTTTGACCTCTTTCTGCAATAAATTCATAATATTTTATGAAAAAAGCCCACTTGCTGTTGCCTTGAAAAGCAAATGCCCACCAGCAGACCACGTAGAGATTGCAATTGCAGCCAAGCCTAGGGTAGTGCCACCCAGGAGGACTGGGATAGCTCCTGGGGCAGCAGACCGTGGCCTGGGGGCAATAGGGCTCGGGGACATCAGAGACTCCAGGAAGCAATGGGAAGTGTTGTGCAGCACTGGTGGTACAGACTGTTGTATGTTCTGTGAGACAGGAAAAGTCAAATAGCATTGGACTCTCTCCACAGAGCACAGCAACAGACCCATGAAGCCAGCTTTTACATGGATCCTCTATCATCTTAGATCTGTTCTACTCTAATTAAAAAAGAGACAAGAACATCTCAGCACCACACCAAATACTGTCAGGACACATTCTCACAGCTCTCTTTGTCTTTAAATAAAGATGCCACTGCTGAATTTATTTGCTGCAAATTTTGGGAATGCTCATATTAAGATGCCTTTCCCAAAGCCTAAGCCAGTGCCAGTACAGTCTTTAATGGTGCATGGTGTTTCTGCAAATAATTTGCATCTCCAATTCTGCCTCTTCTTTTTCTGGGATTGACCTAAAGTGAGAACTCATTGCAAGGACGTAATTTTTTGATACCTCTGCTGTGTTGATGGGTTGAGACACATAAGTAAGGAGAAAAGCATCTGACCTAAGTTTCTCTGAACTCTCTTCTATAGCTTATTACTAGTTTTTTTAGCAGTTTCACTGTGGAAATACACTGCAGTAAATGCTTAAAATGGATTTTTCTTTTAGAAGTTGGGCGAAGTTTTTTGATAGAAACTAACTGTGACAGCAGAATATTACCACATAACTGCTCTTGCTGCTATGGTTTGTACAGCCCCAGGTCACCCCAACTGCACAACCCATCATTTTTCAGAAAGACACAGTTACCATTTTGAACCACTTTCCATGCCTCCAGGATTCAGTTCAGTGTCTTCTGAGTAACCCCTGTTGCTTTCAGGTTTAGTAACCTTAGCAGGAGGACTGTTTTAGGAAGATCACCAAGGAAAGACATAATGCTATTGGGAAGTGATACTGTTAGTATGTCCTGGCATCTGAAGTTCTCTGACTGTAGCAGAGAAGCAAAAATCAGAGGTGCATCTGCTCCATGTAAAAAGGGTTATAAATTATATAGATCTAGAACTGGATGAACTCAGTTTAATCTAGCATACTATTTTAGTCATCCTTGCCTTAGAAGCACGTGGCTTGCTTGAAAAAGAAGAATAATTAAAGTAAAAAAATGTGGAAGCATTTTAAATGAAGATAGGGGATTTTTTTTCTGTTTCTCTCCTGTATCTGCCTTGTTAGTCTAAATTTCTTTCTGGGACAACCAAAGCCCTGCTTCTGAGTACATGAATTGCTATGTGAAATCTGCCTCTGCCTTTTTTCCAGGAGGCAGATATGTTGCTTTTCCTGATAATTTGCAGCTCTAACATTCCATGTATTCTTTCTTGATAGCAAGCTAGTTTTTATTTTAGTATAAATCTTTCCATTTGTAAGCATGTAATAAGTTTCTTTGAAAATCAGGTTTATTTTGATTCTCAAGCTTTTCCCTGTACAACACAAAAATATTTTCTCCCTTTCAAACTTTTTACTCTGATTTGTCAAGCATTATGTAGTACTTTAATGACTGTGATTAATTATGAGTGCCCAACGTAGGATTCCCTCAACAATCACCAAATAACAGCAAAAGCAGCAGGTGATGCTCAGGAGGAGCTGAGAGGAGGAGTTATCTCTGATAAGTATGCAGTCTTGTAGCCTGGCCAAGAGCTTCAGGGATGGCAGGGGTCATGAACCACTTATGCAGACCCAGAAAAAAATGTTTCCCAGATGTTCTGACAGAGTCCTCTTAATCTCAGGTGCTCACGTACATGTACATGGACACACATCCTCAGAAAAGGGAAGAAACCAGTAATTTGGCTCAAAAAGATGGAACCATTGCAAAATACTTTACGCAACATCCTTCAGGAGTGAATGGACTTATTTATGTTCCTCATATCTACATGGGATTACATGGTGAGGTTTGATGTGTAGGCAATAAGATTCTGCGATTATGTCTTGAAGAGCAGTGAACAGACTTGAGTAGCCCTCAGAGCATGTCTGTGCCCATCATACTCTCTCCTGACACTGGCTTCAGAAATAAGTACGTGAATGAAATCTTGGTTTCCCGAGGAAAAAGGCAAATTTTGGACAGAAGTAAAAAAAACAGTCCATGGGAGTGCCACAGCTGAAGCACCATCTCCTCTGGGGATAGCAGCTGTTCTACAGCATGAGAAGAGGATGTAGCATGTGAGGACTGTGAAAGATCAAAAAAGAGCACAGTCCCTCTTTCCCCACCGTTCCAGAGTTATCTGTGGTACTTCTGAACACAGCCTGATGAGCTCTTCTTTTCCTTTTCAGTGCTTCTTAGTGACGCACCCAGATTTTGCTTTACTCACCATGAAGGCCACAGCCATTGCAACCTTCTTTGGTAAGTAGGTTGATTGCTGCAATTAGGAGTTTATGGGTTTGTCCTGGCTGAGCAGTGGCTGCTGACTTATTCTCTTCCTTTTGGACTCCACGGCTGACGAAGTTCCCAGTGGCAGGTGTAAGCCTTGGCACAGCTTTTCAGAAATGGGCCACCCAACTTCTTGACTTTGGCATAGAAAAAATATTAATCGCTAGAGATCTCTAAATACACGACCAGTTGCATGCAGTCCATACCAGATGGCACAACTGGGCCTGAAAAATGTCTGTAATGTAAAGATTCCCTCTAAAGAAAATCTGTTTCTTCCATAGGGACAGCCTTTCTGAATTCTCTCAGTTCTTGCTCTTTCCATGAACAAGATGGTATCAAAATGTTATAATGTGTTTTAGTTTCTTTCCTCTAGCAGTCAGACAGGATCTCGCTTTTTGGGAACAAGTAGAGAATCTAGAATTTGAAATTCATCTTACATGAAGACTCTGGTTGTGATATTCCCAGGCAATATTCCTTCTAGCTGTTATCCTCAAGTCTGTCAGGACAGTAGTTCTTAGTTCAAATTCATAGCAATGTATGTAGTTCTTCTACATAAATTACCAAATTACTTTCTCCACATTTTACTATGCTCTAACATTCCAAGTACTTGAGACTTTTCACTTTATTTTCCACTGGTTCATTCCTTTTTTTATTTAACTACAATTTTACCTTGGTTACACAACTGCACCAGTGATAAAAGGCCCAAATACTGCATCCGTACACTGTCACTTCAGACACCGTGGGACTGCTTTTTCTTTTCAGCAAGTTTAGGAGTGATTAAGTCTACAAATTCTCTGCAATCAGTCTAGGGGGAGAAGAGTATAAAAGAAAGGACTTCTGTTGCATATTCTAGTAAGATTAGCTTAACAAATGATAAGAGGATCAGCCGACACATCATAGAGGGTTTTAATTCCCTCTGAAAGTTCAGAGAAGGGAAAGGTGAATAGAAAAGTCAAGATACTTGTAATGAAGTTATTAATTACTCATAATACAGTACTTATAAAATAAGCACACAGAGAATGAAGAGGTTTTCTATGTCATCACTTAGCAAGTAAACCTAACAAGGTAAGCTACTATTGTGATGCATGTTTTAACATAATAGCATATGTCTCTTTTACTATTACACTTTTCAAACCATAATTCTGCTTACTGAAGAAAATGAGTGCCCTTGCGGGGACAGGATACTGGGACATGCCACATTAGAACCTCCAATGGTCTGTTACACTTCCCAGTATTCCCTACCTGCTACCAGCAATGAGTGAAATGCCACAATGCACAATTACAGGATAACCTTCCCGAGGGGCTATTAGGAAGAGTCTTTCTCTCCCTAATTTCCCAGTTGCTTTATATGCAGAGCATGTTGTTTCACCAATGTCTCTATCACAGCAATTGCAAAGAGTTTCCACTGCTTGTGGAAATACTGGGACTTTTTGTGGTTTTCTGGACCACATGGACTCAATGGATCTTAGACAGTGAGTTCCACGGGTGAGTACGTGAGGTGAACTGATCTTTAATCCTCTTCAAAAAACTTCCCCACAGTAGATGTCATCTTGACTGCAAAGTTAACCAAGTAGGAACCTAGTTATGGCTGAGAATACTCTCATTTCAGTTTTTCAAACTGTTGATTCAAATTTGAGAAATCTCATGCATGGGAGCTTGTGGTGACTGATGTTGACATCCTCCTTTTTCCTGATACTATGTTTTCTTTGTTCTAGGTGTGTTTCTTACATGTACATATACAGCTAAGGAAGCCACAAAGAAGCCAAAGAAACCTAAGCTATGTAAGTGGTCCCTGTAGAACTCTTGGCTGCTTTACAGCATGCATGTCTGATACATAAAATAAGTGCAAAGTGATGTTATATTCTGGTAACTTTTCACAATTTTCTGGAGTCAATGGGAGTATATGTTAGCTAGCAGATTCTTTTATTAAAAACAAATCACTAAGTAAAGTGTGTGCTACTTAATACATATAAAGGGAAAATTTTGTACTTCGCTACTAAAATGTATCTTCATAGGCCATTAAGTACCACAGAAGGATCCAAGTAAGCACTAAGGTTTTCACAGAGAGAGACAGAGAAATATGTGAAATGAACCATCTGTAACACAAAGCATATGTAGCTGATTAGAGTGAGACAAGTGGTGCATATCTACGCACCAGGATGTATAATTTTCAGCTATACTGCTATAGGAGCATTTCTGTCCACAGATTATTTTGCTCATGTAGCTGACAAACAAGCCTGCTGTGAGGCTGTAAACTCACGCTTAAACCCCTTGTTCAAAGCAAATTGCACCCAGCACATAGTTTTAAAAATCAAGGGCAAGATAATGGGCTCTGACTGCAGCACGGAGCTACATGAGCACAGCAGGAGGCTTGGGAAGCATCCCTACCCCTCCTTCCCACGTGTTAACCACAGCCTGGGTGACAGCCTCCTCTCTCTCTCCAGTAAAGCATCATAACAGAAATTCCTTCGGAGAAGCAAACACTGAAGGTCAGAAACATCTGCAGGCTTCTTCATTCCATCCTTAGTTACTGCTACATCCCTTGGTATAGGAGTTATTATGCATTATGTTGAAGATGCAGAACACACAGAAGCCTTGTATCCCAAACCCATTGATATGAAGGCATAAGAGGAGGCCATTCCTGGCACTCAGTTACTCATTGTTTCATGATAAGATCAATCAGCTATGGAAACATTCAATCTGACTTTACCAAGATTTTGCACTCACAGATGTACCCCAGATTGATTGCGACGTCAAGGCAGGGAAGATAATCAATCCAGAATTCATTGCAAAATGCCCTCCTGGATGTCAAGATGTAAAATACCGTGTTTATGGCACAGACATTTATGCTTCCTTTTCCAGCGTCTGCAATGCTGCAATTCACAGGTGAGTCAGTTGAAATGAGCAAGGCACTCAGAAAAACACATCATTTCAGTGTAGAGAGCTTTTGACTTTTCAAACCCTTTACAGTTCCCACTGCCTTCTAGGTTTGATTGCAGGGTGCTGTTCTAGTACGAAACCTGAGAGAAAGACCATGTAGGATATAATGGATTGATTCTTATAAAGTGCTGTCGATCCTGTATTCCTGTCGAAATCAGTTGTTTGAAAAAGTTTCTCAGCCTTTGGAGAAGTGTCTTGAGATTTGCAGATTTCTCATTCATGCATAGCAAATTACTATTGTACTATTATTATTCAAGTGGAAGACAGGGATGGAGCTGCTGCTACTAATAAAGCTTAAGAAAAAAACAGGCATATAACCAGTGATGAATACACATAACTCTCATACTTCTGGGATTGATTTGGTTCTCCAGATTTGAATTTAACTGTCCTTGACATCAAAGGCTGAGTAATGTGCTTTCCTGCCACATAAAAGGCCACTAGACAAGGAAATGCATAATACAAATTTTATAGCACAAATTTTGCTGAGTTTATTATCCATGCAAAAATGTGCATAAAATTTTAATGGAGAACAACTGCACAATCAAAACACCGTAATTGGAGGCAGGATAGAGAGCAGGACATATTCAGCTGAAAACGCAGTAAGAACTTGTAGAGCCTGATTGACAACTTGACTTCATTCAGAGTTATTTGAGCTATTCCAGTTCTGTGAAATTGCTGGGATCTCAAGTAAAGTTGCATAGTTAAAGCTTTGGGACTTTACACCTTGCCTCTGTATCGTGCAGGTCTCAGGCTGAGGTGCCTGTGTACATAGGGCTGCCACCTCCTGGCTGCAGCTCTGCCTGCACAGCCACTTGCTGGGGAGATGACTACCAGGCTTTCAGAGACAAATTCTTCCCTCAGATACTAGTGCATGATGGAAATTCTCTCTGTATGCAGAACGAGCCCCAAAGGGAATTATAAACTACTGGTAGCAACTGCAGTTTCCCTGTAGTTCAAATGCTGGCTGTCTGTATCGTTGCAGTGAAGGTTTCAGTTTTTCTCATTTGCCAGCTGGATTTGGCTTTGTTAGCTTATATGTTGCATTTCCACAGACAGTGAATTTCTTTTCCATACATTTGTTTTAACTGCAGCTTCTTGCAATCATCAGAGAAAGCTACAGCTCTAACACATTCTTCAACACTGTTTTCTGCCCATTACTTATTTTTCTGCACAGTCATTACTGCCAGGCCTACCACACCTCTACAGTCACAGTCGCTTCCAGGTTTACTTGCTGTTCTAGTGATGCCAGAGCAGGTTTTATTCACTGGAGGTTTTCTATTTGTCTTGAGATACATTACATCATATGACAAACACCATTTGATGTACACAGCACATGGAGCCTGCCAGGTTTTCTACAGCTTCCAGCAATATTGTGTCTGGTTTACTCCAGGCTGAGGTCAGAACCAGGCTTATTCTGTTTCAGATAATACATACTGAAATTCAAAGAAAACATATTCTATCACGTGGCTGGCCTAAAAACTCCTCTGAGTACTTCTCCCTGTATCTTCAGACATTTAATCAAGCTCACAGGAATTTTAACGAAGGCAGTAGTTTTTTCTTGTGTGCAACTAGGTCAAACTTAAGCACAGGACCAGCAAACCAGTGGGAAGAGCAAACAGATCCTGACAGTACTTTATAACAAACTGCCCTTCTCTGAGCAGAAGAAGCACAGATATTTCTTAGTAGCAGACTTAGTAGTAGCATGACAGCTCCAGTACTGCCCCTGGTTTAAAGGTAAAAGCAAATGCTTCACAGCTCTTGCATTGTAGACCAGTTTCCAGGGTTTTCGTGGAATTTCTGCCTTCAGACAGCATGTTGCCTCCTTGCAGTGGTATAATTGACAACACAGGCGGGAAGATCCTTGTCCAGAAAGTTGCTGGCCACTCTGCTTACCGCGGGAGCTTCTCCAACGGGGTCCGGTCCTTGTCGCTGCCGCGCTGGAGGGAATCCTTCCTCGTGTCAGGTACCATTCTGAGGTGGAGCACTGGAGCCCCCTGCCCTTCCCGCCTGCTCCCCACTGCCTGATAGCTGGGCAGCAATGGGTAGAGACAGAAGCAGCCTCTCCTTTTAAAGACCTGGTTAGTCACCACAGGCCCACCCCACCCAGCTTTAGCATGAATAATGCATTTGAGACACTTTTTGTTCTGGGCTTCCTATGTAGCCCACAAAGGACATATACCCTGCCAGCAGTGTGCTCAGCTCAGCCCAGTGCAGGTATGAGCCCACTGCAGAAGGCGACAGGTGTTTTGGATTGAGTCTCTGAAGGCACCTTAACTGGGGCTATTGATGCACAAGATCTGAGCTTTGGTACTCGCTGTGAGGTCTTCCTATTGCTCTCCACCCTGGCAAGCAGTGCTGTTGTGGGAACTAAAGGGTCTTTTGGCTATATAAAGCATCCTCAGCCAGCACTTCAGTTTGCATCTCCTGAAGCAACTTCTGACTTCTGTCAAGCAAGCTCAAGCCACATATAGCCATACTGTATGTATGCAAACCCTATATTAAGCAATTTGAATGGTGGATCCCAAGTGTGTCAGGGATTCTCTCCACTCTGTTATCCAGATAGTTTTGATACCTACTCAGTGCAGGGAAATGTCTTAATTTAATGATCATTCCTTTTTTCTCCCCACAGTATATGTAGGAGCTCACTTGCATTCACTGACAAAATTCACAGATTAGGGCTTTTTTGTAAATTAGATCCCCTTTACATCAGCTTCAGATTATTTTACACCTACTTGCACTCATTCTACCTGTGTGAAAGGGTCTGTTTGACATTGCTTTACATATAATTTCTAAATCTAACTCCTTCATGCATCCATACAGTGGGTCTGTTCTTGCTGGTTGGAACTTTTGGAGGTTTAAGATAGGTATTGATTATTTTACATTGAGATTTTATATTTATATAAATATATATATTTATATATAAATTTATATTGTATATTTATATTAAGATTGATTTTAGTTAAATACATCATTCCTCAAAAAATTAACAGCTCAAATAACTGAACAGCCTCTAAAAACAATGTTCTTTTCGTATGAAAATTTGTAGACAGCAAAGGAGGTCTCAGAAACTGACCAAAACAAACTGTCATCTTAATTTTGCATTCATGTATTTGGATGCACCTTTTTACAGTTGTCTGTCATGGGTACACCACATTATGAGAGGGATTTATTTTGGATGAGAAGGAATTTCCTGGAATAGCTGAATTGCTATTTGCACTTGTTGCAGTTTTTTCCCCCAACAAACAGCGCATTGTAATTCTGGTACATAAATGGGAAATAGTTTGTTTGGGGTTTTTTACATCAGCAGCTGCTCAGTTGTTATCCTATAAAACTGTAGAAATTCTTCCATAAAACTGTAGGAATTTTTAATTTATGGTAATAAACCTTTTTTCTTAATTAATGGGACACTGTAAAAGAAGATAAAAGAGAAAGTTACAAGCACATGTAAAAGGAGATGATGAGAAATCTGGATATGTGTAGGCATGATGAGATTTGTCCCTAATGCACTTACTTTTATGCATACTGAGTGCTCTCACTGATGTCAGTGGAACTCTTAGTTTATAAACTAGCTGCAATGTAAATCTAACATATCATACAACATGTTATATTTCATATATGCATAGGAATGCATATATATATAGGAAGAAAACTCACTGAAAATGTGGGAAGTTTAGAGAAATTTAGAAGACTAAAACGCAGGAAGGCTGTGCTATTCATCTCAGCAGCCTGAGGCTGAATGCATACAAATTGCATTCTCAGAAAGTGATGAGTTGGGGTTAGTTTTTTTACAATTATGAGTCATAAAAAGATAGAACTGCATAAAGCATTGCTGAATAAAAATACAAAGTCACCCAAGGCATTAATTTCAGAACAGCTTTATAGCATGAACTGAGTCCCCTATTCTCCAGCTGAATTTCCTTTTGGCAGATCAGACCTATATGCAATACTCCACCCTGGAAATGTGCCAACAGTTTATTCATAGTTACGATATTGTCACTGAGTTTGTGACGTTTAAATTGTGAATGAGCATCCACACAAAGGAGCACAGAAGAGGAATTCTTAAGGGACTCAGGCAATGAAATGGCATGATTTAGGGGCAGTGGGGAAGAAGGTCTGTCCTGGGATTAAAGCAGCCAGCACACCAGGAGGTATGCAAATGATCTGGTATTCACTTTCAGTCACTGAAATGACTTGGCTCTCGGTTAAACGACTCCATTCAGTTTCGTAGGAGTTTTGCAGCTATTGGGTTAAAAAAATAAAGTCCTAAACTTCTGAGTTTGCTAGTCAAATGTAAGTGTGAGAGGATGAGCAGGAACCACACCATAGCTTGTATTTCAATGGCCAAAGCTGATGTTTTCAGCCCACACGTAAACACATTTTTAAGTATGTTAAGCAATCTCCAATTTAGATGTAACTTTTTCCCAATAGTGAAAAAGACATATTACCATTCCTCCACAGAGTAGGGCACATTCAGGTCGGGACTCAGACCTACCTCTTGGTCACATAGAATATGCAAATTGCTGTTGATCAAAACCCCCAGAATCCAGCAGCAGCCAGCCTCCCCACACTAGCTGGTGTATTTGCACAGCAGTGGGCTTAAGGTTTTCATTAGAAATCAGATTACCACAGAAATATTCTCAATTAGGATCAGATTATTATGCTATTACAGCAACCATGTATCAGCTTCTCATACCTGACAACTCTTCCTTTGCTGGGGATAAAGAAAAGCATTTAGAAGTCACCTGTGATCCCATAACTTTTCTGTCTTTCTACCAAATTGGCAGAAGAGCTCCCTAGTCCTGCTTGGCCACTGATCGCAATTTTAGCTTGAGGGGAAGTGGATGTGAAAACCTGCTGCCCTTCACTTAGACCAACTTCTGTGAGGGAAGCCCAGAGGGCAAGAAGGAAGCTCTTTCCAGGTTGTCCTTGCATGCTAACCTGGTCTTTGGTGGATCCTTATTGACTTCAGTGGAGCTGCTCTCAGTATACATCACTGTAAGTGAAAAATGGGACAGTTTCTTACATCATTACCTCATTAGAGGAGTAAAACAAAGACGACAGAGACATGAAAAGGGACAAAGGACAGTGACTATCCAGCTCCATGGACATCCCTGCTCATAGAGTTCCTCTGCCATATACCTTTCTTTGTGTGCCATCATGGGGGAAACAGCTCCCACTTCCCATGAGTGGCTCAGTCTGTAGGAATTAATTCTGTTCAGTGCAATTCGTCTCTGGACTAATCACCAAGGATGACAACTGACATACTTGCAGCGCCATACGTACCTCCTTAAAGAATCCACCAAGGGAATAAAGGAAAGATCACCATGACTCAGATTTTGCAGGAGGTAGAAGTAGTTTTCACTTGAGGTGGTCCAGATACATAACACAGCACAGCATCTTGTAGAGACAGTCCCCAGGGTCCAGAAGACCTACATCCTACATCCACTTCCAGAGGCCAAAGCAGTCTTCCCTCCACTGGGTTTCTCTACAACACTTTTCACTCAGTGACATATGTGAATATAAAAACTGTCCCAAGAGATGGAATTGCATAGCCACATGTACCAATAGAGACGGCATCTGCTGTTGCACTAAAAAGATTTGTAGTTTAAAGCTTAACTGGGAAACATACCTCATTGTTTTAAGACAGGACCCTCGTTTTAGACCTAAATATAGGTACCATATGTTCCCACACAGAAGCACAGCCTTCTCTCACTGTTATTACTGCAAAAGGCTGTTGCCAGAAATGGCATCTCACAGAAGTGAGGTCGGAGAAGAATGCTATGTGCATGATGAAACGAATCCCACATCAAACATGCTTTCTATGTCAAGCACTGGAAAAGGCTGCCTAGGGAAGCTGTGGGTTTAAGTAGAAGTTATACAGATGTCCTTCAGGAATGATCCCTGTCTGTTTAATATCATTTGAGAGCAAAGGAATGAACTTACTGACCTCTTCAATTTCCCCCCAGGACTCTGTTTTCATGTTTTCTAACTTCTTTCTATGATGCTGGATTTAGGCATTGGTATTATAGTGGTATGGTTTTGAGATTCTGCCATCAGATTAAACAAATCTTCATGAAAATGTGTTGGGCAGTAAAGAAGAGAGGTCTAATTCTGAACACCTATGTTAGATCAGAATTTTATTGCAAGAAAACGTAGAATATTTTGTGATACCTTCTAATATTTTTTTTGTAGAGGGCAAGCCAAGAAAAGGTGTGACATATCCATCAACTCTTGAATATTCTTCTTCAAAAAGTACTGCTGTTAAATCAGGCAAGTAAATGTGACTTTACTTTCCCTTACATCCATTCACAACTATCTGTCATAGCTTCTCAGTTGTGTAATACGAAGATATAATTATTCAGAGTCAGAAGTTCATGCAACCATTAGTATCTCATCCAAATCAGTCATGGTATTTTTTTATGTTAAGCATATGGAAATCATCTCAGACAATTTCTATTTTTTGGTCATACCATGCTTCACAGACTTCTGTTTCCAAGTAGTTTCCCCCTTGCTTTAGATCTATTACTGAATACGATATTGTACTGGTTATATGAAAGCATTTGAGGTTATACATGTTGGCTTTTTCCTAGTGTTATTCATGTTAACTCTTGGGATATTCAGTGCTGAGAGTATAACAATAAACAGTAATATAATACTAATGACACAGATGGCAAAGCACAGCAGCTTAACTAAGGAATCATTTTAGTCAGCATCCTATTCTGTAAGACTCAGTTTAAATAATTTAGTTGTTTTCAGAGGTCTTCGATCAAGTCTCACATTGGTTGGTCACTGATATTCAAGAGCATGTGGCTTGCCTCTGTCACTGAAATGACACTTGTTTGCGCTCCCTGTAACAACTGCGTAAGGTTCGTACTCCCCCTTGGGGGTGTGAATTAAAACAAAATTCATGTCCCATACTGCTACACACTTCCCTAACACAGCCCTTTTGCTGATTGCTGAGCCTGAGCCTTCCTGAGTGTATCCACTATGAGCTGGGGTATAACGAATTGTGCTGTATCTTCTCTAGGAACTTCTCAGCATTCATCCAGGGCCACACAGAGGTTACTTGGAGACCTGCTCTTCTCCTGTACATTATTGTTTGGTCCTTGGAAGCAAAGTACAGAGTTCTTTTCTTATAGAATCATGGAATCATTATGGTTGGAAAAGACCTCTGAGATCATCAAGTCCAAACATTAACCCAGCAGTGCTGAGTCCATCAATAACCATGTCCTTAAGTGCCACATCTACATGTTTTTCAAATATCTCCAGGGATGGTGACTCCATTTTTCCCTGGACAGCCTATACCAATGATTGACAAAATGTGAAGAAATTCTTTCTAATATCCAATCTAAATCTCCCTTGGAGCAATTTCAGGCCATTTCCCCACCACCTCACTACAATGTCCTTTCAAGTACTTGTAGAGAGCCATTAGGTACCCTTTGAACCTCCTTTTCTTCAGGCTAAAACACCTCAATTCCCTCAGCTGTTCCCCATAAGACTTGTGCTCTAGACCTTTCACCAACATCATTGCCCTTCATCTTTAGGTTTTCACTTTAACAAAGGCAAATTTAAATCTGAATGCTTTCTAGTTGTTCAGACTGAATATGCATCACTCAATTAATTCTATGTCTTTCATTTGTAATACCTTTGCATTTACAATCAAATAGGTATAGATTTATATATCTCTTGGCCAAATACACAGAAATTAGTTGACCCAAATACTGTGCACTGCTAGAAGGGAGGAAATATGCTAGAAATTTTGGCTTTTTCTGATAAATGTTTACTAAAATTGCAACACATCATTCCCAAATGTAGCCACACTTGAAATAACCAGCCCAAGGTCTCACAGCAGACAAGAGACAATTACAGAATATGCTGAATTGGAAGAGACCTACAAGGATTATCGAGTCCAACTTGTGGTCCTGCACAGGACTATCCCCATGAGTCACACCATAGTCCAAATACTTCTTGAACTCTGTCAGGCTTGGTGCTGTGACCATTTCCCTGGGGAGTCTGTTCCCTGGGGAGTCTGCACCCTCTGGGTGCAGAACCTTTTTCTAATATCCAACCTAAACCTCCCCTGACACAACTTCAGGTCATTCCCTCGGGTCCTGTCACTGGTCACCACAAAGAAGAGATCAGTGTCTGCCCCTCCTCTTCCCCTCACAAGGAAGTTGTAGACTGCAATGAGGTCTCCCCTCAGTCTCCTCCAGGCTGAACAGACCAAGTGACCTCAGCCGCTTCCCACACGGCTTCCCCTCAAGGCCCTTCTCCATCTTCACTGCCCCCCTTTGGATGCTCTCTAAGAGCTTAATATCTTTCTTACACTGTGGTGCCCAAAGCTTCACACAATATTCAAGGTGAGGCTGCCCCAGTGCAGAGCAGAGCGGGACAATCCCCTCCCCTGACCGGCTGGAGATGCTTTGCCTGATGCCCCCAAGGACACAGTTGGCCCTCCTGGCTGCCAGGGCACTGCTGACTCATATTCAACTTGGCATCAACCAGGACATTCAGACCCTTTCTGTAGCACTGCTTTCCAGCATCTCATTCCCCAGTCTCTATTTACATCCAGGGTTGCCCCACCCCAGGTGCAGAATTCGGCACAGAATTTGCCTTCTTGAACTTCATATGGTTGGTGATTGCTCAGCACTCTAATTTGTCAAGGTTTCTCTGCAGGGCCTCCCTGCCTTTCAGGGAGTCAACAGCTCCTCCAAGTTTCGTGTCATCTGCAAGCTTGCTTAGTATCCCCTCCAGTCCTGCATCCAAGTCATTTATGAAACGCAGTCAGGACTGAGCTCAGCAGGCTGTAAGCAGTGATGTCTTACACTGGTGCTAAACCCCACATAATATAAGAATCAGTGTATAAATGGGGCACATCATCAAGTCACTATTCAATGACACAAACAAAATATCAGGAGCCTGTTCCTGTAGCAAACCAAAGACACAAGCCTTCATTTTGTTCTTGAATCAGTGTGAATGAAAATGCTAGGATCCTAGCAACAAAGACTGTGCATTCACAAAGAGAAAACTCAGGATTATCAAAGGAGTAAACAATGGTTATATCATACCCAACACCAGAGGATGTCACTACCTGGCTTTGCCCAGCCCTGTCCCACAGGTAACAAAGAAATCTGATGGTCACAACCCATCTTCCCCAAATCCCACTTGGACCTGCCACCTTGGCCCAGCCATCTCAGACGCTCTTTGTTAGAAACAGCCTGTTTTAAAGATAAAAATCTCTGTAATATAGTGCCAGGGCCATCTTGTGCTAGAGGATTTCCTACTTATTTTTTACCTTAAAAAGAGCAAATTTTTTATTCTAATTTATATTACAGAGACCACACTGTTCACTTTGATACTTAAATCCATTATCTGTAGAAAGTAAAGGCAGTCCTTTGAGTATTACACTCACTAGCTGTCAGATTGGCAAAAAGTCCTACTTCGCACCTGATCAGCTGTCAGAGAAGCAGTTTTGGTCTTCACCCCGGGGACACCAGAGATTCACAGTGCCTGATGTTTCTTTAAATGCTGCTGGTGGTTACAGTGCTTCTCAAATGCTGGGCACAATAAGAAAAACGTTCCCAAAATTGCAACTCAGCTGGTAAAAACAATTAAAATGTGTTGTTTAGAAAAAAAGTAGCACAAATTTTTAGGAAACTATTAACACTGGAGTAAATTGTCTAATAGTTCAGTCCTGCCAAAAGAGCTAGAGAAGAAAAAAAAAAATCCTGAAGATCAAAACCCTGCAGTACTCAGTCAGACATAAAAGTAGAAGCAGATTATTTAGCAAGGTGGAGGTAAAAAAACTATAACAAGTGTTTCAAGTACTTTGATGATAAAAAGAAAAGAACCAAAAAATCTCCCTCTTCCTTCTAAGACAGTGCATGGTATTCAGAATTTGGCTGCATAATGATCTCAAAATGTCAGTCAAGAAAGAAATACATCTGAAAATTAATTAGTGGCTGAAATACTGCACATTAGCTGGTATTCCCCAAACATCCCCCACACACCATGACCATGATTCTTGGGACATGCTGCTACTCAGAGGGAAAAATCAACATGATGCATTAATCTTATGATCATTGGCTTGTTAGTGGTAAACTCCCATATTTCTTGCTCACTTCAGAAATGCTTCTGATACTGGCAGGAGCTTTTGGGCAGTAAAAATGTCTGATTTTAGCATCAAAGATATGGGGTGACTACTCTCTAGAGGCATCCAGTCATCATTTTTTCTCACTGGGTGATAAAGCTCTGGTTAGACTGACTGATGAACCTATTGGCATGTGATGAGTTGTCTTCTTTTGGGGACTGATAATCTCTAAATAGGAGACTTAAAATTATTTACTTCCAGAGCTGCCTTTTCTAATGTGCTCAATTTTGCTTCAGAGCCTAAAAAGCCAGAGCAAGACCCAAAAGGTATGAAGAGTGCAGATACTTCTAACACATCAGAAAAAGCATCAGAACAAGGTAAGGGTTGGGGATCTCGGTGCTCTTCTATAGTATCCATCCCAGCCTAATCTGCCTGCAGATGCTTATAGGAGGCAGTTTCACACTGATTATGTGTACAGCTTTACCTCGCACATCCAACCTCCTCTCTACAGTCCCTTTCCCACCAAATCAATCCCATCATGTGAGTACCTGCACTGGTGCTTGAAAGACATTTGCCAATTCAGAGAAGAGGGTACCCTCAGATTTTAATTTCTGCCTGTGCTTTGGGCAAGTTCAGCTGTTGTGAACTTCAAAAGCTTGCATTATGGCTCTTGGCAATCTCCTACGCAGGGCACATGCCCTGTAAACCCTTCGAAGATACTGTGAGAGATGGGCATCCTGCCCACAGGAGCACTGGGAACAGCTAGCCCTCGAGAGCCCTCCTCTTGTGCTAAAGGATCCCTCACAAACCCAGCCAACATGCACCAAGGCAACAGCTTTTCTCTGCTCTTACTATGCTGCTTCCTCGGGGTTTTCTGCTAATACTGTTAGTTCCCAACTTCCCTGCTCCTCACAGATTGGGTATAAAGCTGGCTGATGTGCCTGTTCCCAGCTCCAGCAGCATCAGATCACAGGGGAAGACTCGCTGTGCCCTCTGTCTTCTTTCTTTTAGCACAGCTTCATGGAGCGCAGCACTGTTCAGCCCAAAAAGAGCCATTCATGCTGATTTTTTTCAGCTGAGCTGTTTTGTTTTTCTTCTGAGCCCTCTTTCAGCATTATCCCATAAAAACTGTCTGAGATCTGAGTTTTTCACTGCCTAGCATTGGGTGGTAATTAATCCACCAGACAGTTTCACAACGATGCCTTCCAAAAGGAGAACATCCAGAAATAGCAATAAAATACAAGCTTGTGTTGTGCAGCAGCGAAAAAAGTGCACACCGTTCCTTTTCAGTGTAGACTGTGTGTTAGGCCATCCCCAGGGCAGGAAGGAGAGAAACAAGACTGAGGTTAACATGGAATATATTTTAGGGTAAGCTTTTGTAGACAGATGGAGAAGATAACAGTAAAGGATCTTTTTTGAGACAATGACTTCAAAGAACTCAAGCATGTTGACTATTTTTTGTAAGGATATTTAGGATGCAAGTTTTGCAACTAGAATGGTCCTTGTTCTCACAATAGCTGATACATTTTAAAAGTAGTAGCAACTGTGAGATGAGTCAAACTTAGATGAGATTGGTACCTCCCAGGTGGTGCTCTCTCCCACTCCCCTCAGCCAAAGTTCTAACACTCCCTCTCTTTGCTCAGACCCACTCTCCAAATCACCATTACCTGAAAGTTTTCTATCTACCAAAAATATTTCAATCCTGGACTGCATATTTTATTCTGGCCTATGACTCAGACTGGCCATCTTTTACTACCAGATGCCATTTGATTTTCATTTATATGCACTAAGTGCTTAATTACACTGAGAAAAGATAATAGCAAAACAGAAACTGCAACTGGCTGATTGAACCATTTCATAGGTCTGAGATGTCTCTGTGGTTGATAAGTGTCCCCGGCCAAAGCAGAAAAGTGTAGATGGAACATTAAGATTGCAACAGGCTGTTGTCAGCACCCTCTGAGAGAAGCGTAGGAGTGTCACACAGGCACCTGTACCATGAAGCACCACACAGCAATGAAGGCACTCATGGCTCCACAGTTGAGGATGCTTGTAGGCAGCCTGAGGAGAATGCCATTTTCTGGGTTGCTTTTAAACCATGAGTGCTGTTGATGATGCTTCCATGCATGACAGGCATCCAGCAACAGTGACCATGTCAATGTTCTCACAGGGGATGCAATCCGCAAAGAGTATCAGACGTCTCCAGTGCCAACACCAGCCACACAAATGGCCACCACAACCCCAACACCAATGACCACAACCACAGATCCTTCCACCACAGTGCCACAGCCAACCACAACACCTGCAACAACCAGAACTACAGCAGCTGCAGCTAAGACTAGACCTGGACTGCATAGGGTCAGAGAAATGGGTCAGTGGCGTGGATGTTTGCATTGCTTTCCTCCCAAATGACAGCTCTCCTAAAATTTAAGGAACAAGACATACAGTTGGATATATCATGATTTAGTGGATCACAAATTCAATAATTCAATGTAGAAATATTAGGACTGGAAAAAATATTTAATTCCAGCAGATGGGCTGGAGTTAGGGTTGTGCCTTTGAGACACGTACAAATTTAGTGCATCTCACAGATGGGCTGGAGTTAGGGTTGTGCCTTTGAGACACGTACAAATTTAGTGCATCTCACATAAATACAAACATGCAGATTTTCTGAGGTAAGAGTTCATCCATAGTAAAATTTATGCCTAGTCTTTATCTTTACTTATAATGTTCTGGCACATAAACTAATTTGTGTGGGAGTAAGCTCTCCATCCCCAAATGCTGTGATGATTTTCAGGTATGTGAGGCTTTTCAACAAATAGTTCTTTCATTCACATGTCTAGACTGAGAGTTCAATACTTGTTTTAGAATTAATTTTGTGATAACTTTCAACAAATGAAAGTTGTAATAAATTTTTTGTAACAGCTTTTGAATTTTAAAGATTAAAACACTGTGAAGGAATTCTCATATGATTTTTGCACACCTCATTTTCCTTAATCTTTCCTTCCCCATATATTATTATTCATTAACATTGTAGGTTTTCCTCTAATAGCTGAAAATTATAATCTCTTATTTTTAGGTTCTAGCAGTGTCCACCCAGCATATGCATCTGTGGTAGCTGCAGCATCAAGTAAGTATGGTGAAGTAAGTATGCCACAAGGCATGCAGTGCAGTGTATTTTAAGGCAGCAATGATTCAATAACCTTTCAAGCCTCAGCAAACTCAATGACTGAATCCAAGTCTGGATTTAAACTGAAAACCAGATGCTTGGCCTGAATGTCAGAGATGCTAATCATCCACAGTTCTCAGGGAGCTTCTCTAGTCAATATCTGCACATTTCAGCCTTGGCAAAAAGCTGGGTTTCGTAACACTTGAGACAAAGATTGTGCTGTTTGAATCATATTACATTTCCTATTACTTCCTTCTGTCATATCTCTCTAAGGGAGACTTGATTTAGTTGTTAAGTACACGATGCAGAGGGCTGCATAACCATCTAAACTTAAGGCTGAGAGCTCTGAAATGCTGACATACACTAAACCAATGCTTTTTCAAAAAACTTAGGCTGTGGTTCTAAGCTTGGCATAAATGTGATGTTATTCCTGGCATGCCACTTGTTATTGACAACAGAGCAGCGGCTGCTCAGAGCTCCGCATCTCAATCCAGGAGCCTGCTCCCATTCCAGCCCACAGCCTGCAAAGCAAGTATTTAGAGGTGTTTTCCCATACACTGTGTAATTGCTCAGCTGTGCAGTCAAGTAAAGGAGAATATTTTCAACTGTTTGGAAGTTTCTGAGCATGGGGATATGATTGCTTTTGAGTGAAAAGGGAGCTGGGCCATCATTAGATTTTATGCTCCATAGCCATTTCTGAGTGCTTGCAGCTCAGCTTTGCTCTCGCGTACAAAACTGCAGTCATCTCTGCTGCCAAGTAATTCAGAGCCAAGAACGTGGCAGGGAAGGTATCTTTTGGGTAATTCAGGTCTGGAGGAAAAGCATCATTGAGTCAAATTTAGTTGTGAATGCAGAGTAAGGGTAGGGGCAGGAGGGGTTACAAGACAAATGTACAGGTAGGTATGTGTATGGCAGGATTTACATAAGTGACAAAACAATTCAAAGGGGTTTAAATTCAATGGGAATCTGCATCATTCAGTGCCTAATGTGCCTGTAAACCTAGTTCTGAATGTTGCTTTCTTTTCTATTACCTATTCCCGCAGGCTGAGCACAGAAGAGGCCATTACTGGTTTTACTAGCAATTAGAAAACCTTGTTTGAGATTCCCCAGTCAGTGAGAGATGCATGTTAGGAGTAAAGTTTTGGCAATATTGAAATCAGTGGGAAGGCTGTATTTGTCTTTAATAAGACCAATCATTTAGTCAAAAAAATGAAAAAAAACCCACCAACAACCCCAAAACAAACAAATAAGCACTCCCATTTTCCAAGCCTTTCAATGGTCATATAATTATAATTTGGACCCATCTTTCTTCACTTCTTTACTGAAGTCTAAACATACATTTACTCCCAAAAGATTAAAGTGATCAGAGTTAGGGACAGCTCTATTGTGAGCTGCTATTATTCAGGCCAGAGTTTCTGATGATGCCATTGATCTTAATCAGAGTTTGGCTTGACCAAACAGAATCAAATGTTCTCCTGTCCAAGTTGGCTCTCAGGGACTCACAGATATACCTCTCAACATGCACTGGTAGTTTGCCTGCAAAACACACCTCAAAAGTAAAGAGCCATGAAATAGAGCACAGTCAGAACGAACATGGTTGTGTTAGCTCTGGTGTTACCACTCCCAGCCACCGGTACTGGCAGAAGTTCATAGGGGCAAACAAAAGCAGGACTTGCAGATTAGAGCATTAGAGCAAGGGCAAAACTCCTGCCTAGTTCTGGCTGTTCTTGTTATTTTCCCTTTATCTTCTGTTTGTTAAAGAAACAGGAAAAATATCAGAGACTCTGCTCCATTGCAGAACCCCTGTTTTAAAGACTTGATGGGGCAAAACTGCTAAATGAAAAACTAGTTTAATTTTCAACCCAGTTTTTGGGATTTGCCTGGTGACTGTCCATCCCCAGTTTGTTACAGACTTCTCCTAGTCCTGTCTCAGCCTTCAGCTTGCACAGAGCTCTGCTTAATGAATGCACATTCACATGGCACAGCCTCACTGGCATCTCAGATTCGAACAAAGAACAAGCTTTTCAGACCATGGAAGTCCAATTCCAACCTTTCCTCCTCTACCACAACTGTGTTTGCCCCAGTCAACAACAGCATGGCAGAAACCAGCTTACCGGTGGTAACGTGCCTTTGGGTAGTACAGCAAAAGGGAACGGCCTCAAGGCACAGCACAGTCAAAAGGAGTATAGAGAGAAATCCATGTTGCTAACATGGTTGGGTTAATTAACTAAAAAAGTGGCATAAAATACTTGGATACTGAGCCAATCTCTTTCTTACCCCCTTGTACTCTGTTTCTACTGACCTTGTAAAGAGTGTTGTGACAAATGTGAAACAAGGTAAGCTCTGAGGCTCAGAGTTAATTTTCTACCACGACTTTGGCACATACTGATCTCCTGTGGAAAGCATGCCCTGCACAATCCCATACAACACTGACTACTGCACACACAGACTTTTCCAAGCCACAGTTTGACCAGGCCTGGTCTTGCTGTGGTCCATCTGAAGCCTTACCAGTTTACAGAGTTTAAAAGCCTTGCCAGTTTTGGCAGATGAGCCTGTTATTTCCTTAAACAAGATCTCTTTGGTATCTGGAGTTTACACGGTCTCTCAGGAGAGCTCCTAGAAATCCCATCAAAGGGCTTCTAGTGGCCTGGAAGGTTCAAGTTTAGGTCAAAAGCAAGCTATTTGCTGTCACCTAATTTTGCAATATCAAGTTCCCAAGGAGCAGCAATTCCTGTTTTCTGAGACAACCCTTCAAAATGGTCTCATTGATGACATCTTATTGACAAAACAATCTCGTGGGCCCCTGTCCAGTGTTCATAGGAGTCAGTTAGAACATTCCCACTGATTTCATCCAGCTTTGGAATTAATCTTTCTGGGAAAACTAATGAATAAAGGCTTGTTAAAGGATAAGTTTGTTAACAAGCTTCTTAAGAATAATTAATGAAATGAAAGGCATGATTAAAGACATGGTTTTCATCTGCAAATGCTTTGAGCCTTTAGTATTTTTGAACAATGTGAATTTAATAACCCAACCCAATCACCTTAAAAAAAGCCTTCTGTGTAAAGACATTTCAGACACACAAATTCTCACATATTATGTTTCATTGTCTCATTATTTACCGTCTGCCTGCTTGCTCTCTGCAGAAAGAGTAGTAAATGGTCTGGGGGGGGGTTGGGTTTGGGGTTAAAACCTTCCTCACACAACCAGTACAAATGGATGGTTCTGAAATAGAAAAACATATAGATAACCAGTGTGGATGAGAAAGAAAGTTATAAGGGAAAACAAACCACAGAAGTAACTTCAAATCTTTTAAATGCAGACCAGAGACCCGTATAAGTAATAATCACAACTGAAGGGAACCTTAATTAGGCTAATCTGTATGACAAACAGAGCAAAGCAATCTTTTATTTAAGCAGGCTCAAATGATACAGTTAACGTCTGAGAAAGTCTATTGATGAAAACTTCATATATGAAGCATTAACTCTGACAGCTAGAAAATGAGACTATGTGAAAAAGCCAGGTAGCAGTATCCTGAACCAAACATGGCATAAACCACAATTTTCCATTTTGCTGTCTACTTAGGACAGGTTCAGGCTGCACAAGGAAGAGGACAGAATACAGGTATGTCAGAGATTTGTATTGCTAGAATACTAGAAAATGTTAGGTTTAAGTTCCATGTGCTAACCAATACAATATTTTCAAAGCATTCAGGGGCACTTCCACCTCTACAAGTAACAGGAATATTGTACGACACAATACAGGTAAAGGCATTACAATCTTCCTCTATTATTCTCCCTGTAGATACTTCCACAACTCACATCTACTGAGTCAAGCAGTAATGCACTGTTTTTCCCTCCTAACCATATTAATAGCAGGATGTAGTGACAGCCTATATTACACTGGTCATTGTGTGACACTAGTGTAACCTGTAGGGAAAAAAGTAAACTGAATTAATAAAACTTAGAATTGTTCTTAACATAGTATTCTAAAACTATTTATAGAGGTCTTTTATAATATTTGCTGTTGCAAAATGAGGGAGGAACTTCGTGTCTGTGTAAGTTTGTGGGATGAAGGCCTGACCCTGAGAGGAGACTTGTTTTCAGGCCCTAAACATGATCAGCATCCCAGGACCCACTACCACTTGTTCCAGTGCACCAGCTAATACCTGCACTGTGCAGCACCTACTAACATTGAAATTTTACTGCTTTTGCCAACCTCCTTCAGCTTCTAAGTTCTTTTTTTTTTTTTTTTAGATTCATAGTTTCCATCTTCCTTTTCATTTGGTTTGAAAATGTGCAGAAAGGCAATTTGGGATCACTGCATCCCTTGTGATCATGCTTCTCTCTCCTTGCCCACTGGCATCTAACTTCTCACCTCTTTGTCGGATCACCCAGGTATTCAGCGCCAAGAGCCTGTTGCCACCTTCCAGAGGGCTGCTGGCTCTCCAGCCCACCTAGGTGAGCAAACTGCTAGCAGCAGATTTTCCACTCTCTTTCATAGTTTTAGCAACCCCAAATTAGCCCTTGTACTGCAGATTGTTTTCCTGTATCCTGGAGGAGGACCAGGGCAAGACTCATGCACTGAATGCCAACTAGCAGCTTCCTGAATGCAAAAGGCAAAGGAAAGCTCGGTGAGCTGTTCTTCCAGGCTGTGGGAATCAACATCTACAAAGTGTTTGCAATTTTCCCTATTTGTTAGTCAAAACAAGAAACAAAGAAACAAAGAAGAAACAAAAAAACCAGCTCTGTGTAGCCTATCAGGTCTTCAATAGAGCTAAATCTTCTGTTCATGTGGTTCCCAAGAACTGTTCTTGCCCTAGCCAGATGCAAGGGCATTCATCTGCCTGTAACTCAGAGCAAAACATCACTTTCTGTGACAGTTTTTCAGCAGGCTCCAAAACCAAAGAAATTTGGGGGATCTCAGGAATGTGCACACTAATTGTGAAGGTAGAGGTTCCTTTTAATACTGAATGTAGAAACATTACCTGTACTGTTCTTCTTCCCTGGCCACAACTGATCCTTCACCAGCAAGCAGCCCTGTTAGCAAGTGGCCAAGGCAAGTGCTGTACCATGGCAGAACTGACCTCTAGCATGAGCAACCAGACCCACCGAGGAGGGAGAGGTTGCAGCACTTTAAGGTGTCCCTGGGGCCCTGAGGGCTTTAGTGAGATCGGGGAAGCACAGGAGTATTGCAACATTAAAGAGCCATGTGGTCATTCACACTGAGGCTAGAGGACGCTGCTATGCAGTAGGGCTTTCTGGGTAATACCAGCCAAGTAAGCTTACCCAGCAATCTCCTCATCAAAATGACAATTAGAAGTTGACTTAGAAGTTGCAGCATATTTAAAATAGATACACTTCTCGTCCTAAGATTTACTCTGTTCCCTCACTTTTCTACTCCTTCTTGTTTCATTCCCCTTCTCTTCCTTCTGGTTTCTACCTGTGTTTGTCTTTATCATATTTTTGGCCATACAGATGTCACAGATACTTCTTTTTTTTCTAATCTCACATTTTTTGTGCTCCTTCAATTCTGTTTGCCCTTGTCAAAATTCAGTACCCACCTTTAGAGGGAAGACAGGGGGGCACTATTTTCCTGGGCTGAATAGCAGAGTAAATATGTTGCCTGTAAACACGTCAGTCATGGCAATGCACTAATTATGTGACACCATATAAAGGGTAGGGATAGTCTGAGGCAGCAGATCTGCCTTTCTGGCAGGGCCAAAATGGAAAAAGTGCTAACATCTGGACCAAAGCATGTGCTGGCTAATTCTCAGGCTAACCAAATCTTTGTCAAAAAACCAGGAGAATAGTGCTAAGCCTTATTTAAATCAAAGTCAGTGTTTGACCTCACCTAATCTCTTGAGGCACCTTACAGTCCCCCCAAAGCGAGTCCAAAGCACAAATTACCCACCATCAATTATTCTGTTTTCTTCATCAGAGAATAAGCAAGAAAAACCCCACAAACACATACTTGCCATATTCCCAGTGAGTCCTGATCCTTTTTTCAGCCCAGGCTTTGGCAGCTCAGACGTGCTGCTCTCAAGCAGCAAATTTTTCTAACAGTCAAAAGGAAATTCCTGAACAAGTCCTTCTTTCTTGGAAAGGCGAGTTGTTCTTCTTGATCCTGCTGAGTATGTGCATGCTGCTCTGCAAACAGCACTGATCAGCTCTGGGGGTTTGGCCATGCTGTCGAGAAGCTTCCTCTCATCAGCTCAGGTTAGCAAAAGGGTGTGCTGGGAAATCACCTTCCCTGACATACCAATTGGTTGTGCAGCTTCTCAATGCATTCTTCAGAAGGTCTCAACTCTTCCAAGCTCTCGACAACACACATTAACTCTCTTGAAACCCCATACTCAGCCCAAAATTGCCTTTTTCAAGGCAATTATACTGAAGAGTTGTGGTGATGGTGTCTTTTTCTTCTTTTTAAAGACCAGTCTTGGAGTATTTTAAAAATCAGTCCTTTGTTTTAATGGGCATCTTCAAGTGGGGAACAAAAAAGCCTTAGTTAAAAGAATAATCATTTTACTTTCAGATATGCATTTCATTGACAGCTTTCTTTGTTATGTACCTAGGACTACATGCAAGAAATAGCGCTTTTCCCTGGATTAACAGGTCACCCAGAAAGTTGCATATTCTCTATATTTGCAGCCAACCACTACAAATCCTTGGCACTTATCTTGTGTTTTTCTTCATTAAGAAAGTAAACCACCAGAGAAAGTTCTAAATGGGTGAATTGAGAAGACTAGTCGAAGAAGCAATAGCTCTTATCAACAGGGATTTGGACAGACTAGAGCATCTGTCTGAGTTGAAGCAGTTCTTAAGAGTGAATCTAGAAAAACTTCAGCATTGCACCTACTGACAAAACCCAGTCTTTTTTCTTTTCCAGCATCTGCCTGTCTTTCTGAAAAGCATCTGTCTGTCTTTTTTTAGTTTAAACAGTCAGAGATGTTAAAGGAGACTGTGTTCTGAGGATACTATCTGTCAATGAGGTAACAGCAGAAAGAAACCTGTGACACATGGGATGCACACATTCTATTGCTCTGATCTTTCAACTCACATCCCTACATACAAAGAAGAGAAAAGATGGGCAGATCTATATGCAGCTCCACAATAAAAGATTACAGGGTTCCTCCTACCCTAAGTGACACCGCACATCTTATTCATTACTCTGTCTCATGCAACAAGTCTCCCTCCCAAAGAGAAGCTGATAGCTCCTCACTGGAAAGGCAACCTAAGGGCAAGAACAGTGCTTTCACTAGGCTGGAGGACACTGGCAAGCCCATGCATTACTGTTTCCAAACCTACATTGTAGTTCACCCATTGGCTCTAGTCAAAAGTGCTCCAGCTCTGTGCAGCTTATCGGGTGTTTGATAGAGTTAATCTTCTGTTCCTGTGATTCGCAGGAACTGTTCTTGTCCTAGTCAGCTGCAAGGGAATTCATCTGGTGATTACCCATCACTTTTTGAGATGCAGCAGGCTTCAAAAACAAAGATATTTTGGGGTTTATTTATAAAAGCAGCAATTTTGATGAAGTTATCCATGCCTGACAAGTGGCTAGCAATATTTAGGCAACTTCTTTGTGTTTGGATGAGCTGTGGGGATACAGAAATCTGTAGGTGAGAGGTACTTGCAGATTTTCGGTGCAAAACAACCTAAACCAAGTAAAAGTATATTGAAGTCAGTATATGTGCCTCAGTATCAATGTAATTTAGAGGAACAAGACCAAAACAGATCTAAAGAGGTGTATTTAAAACCCTAAAAAAAGATCAGAGCTCTGGAGGCAGTGATACAAGACTCCTAAATATGGCTTGAAATGTGTGCATAAAGGTTTCCAGGTTTACTGATTTCCTCAGTTCCTAAGTTGTTAATGTAAGTCATTGTATGAACTGACATTTCTAAATTAAGTCAGAACTCTGTAACCTCTAGTAATTCCATTATTTTCAGTCATAGTTTTTCTTCTCTTTCATGTGTAAAAGCAATGGAAACAGACTCATGGAAACATGGATTGAGCCTTTTTGACACAGGTAAATATTTTAAACATCCAGTAACTAGTCAGGGAATAAGTGGTTTCCATCACACATGGGAAAAGCTAAATCTATTTATTCATCAAGCCCGTGACACTAGTGATAACCATCTCATTTTATGAAGCAATTACAGCATGTAAAATTATAAGGAAGGTATGTCATTTACATCTTAGTACATTATTCTGCGCTTGCATCAGTCTCGAGTTCCTGCCTAAAGCAGGAGTACAACAGATGAGTTCTGGAAAGAGTTGGCAGCTACACTACAGGAAAAGAGTTCTAGCTACTGAAATCCATTTGTAAATGACAAAGTATTTTGGGAATGTCACAGCTGGGATCACAGTTTAGAGTTGCAATCAGATTATTCTGATGTCAATGTACTTAGGGAAGACATTCAGATAAGAAAAGGAGGATTTAAGTCAAATGTAAAGAATAATGAGTATCATTGACATTTTCTGACATTTTATCCTTAAAAACTGGCAATCTGGAGGTGATAATATTTTAATAAATACTGGTGAGGGGAAAAAAGCCCTACATTTGTAGCAGGCTCTAGTAGCCACAAGACCGAGACTTGTGCAACCCTTGACCAAGAGCATTATGAACCGCAGGTTCTATATGTTCAACATTTAAGGGCTCCCTTTGCTCAGAAACACTAAAAGCAGACTACACAAGATACAGGCCAATTCATGACATGGAACTCTCTCTTACAAGGGGCTTGACCATTCAATATAAGACATCTTTTCCATCACAGTTTTCTTGCTATAGAGGGCTGTGCTGGTGGCCCTTGTAAAGGCCATTCCTTTGAACACTCTGCTTATTTCAAAGCTGAGGCATGACTAATACTTGCACTGGCTATGATGAACAGCATAACCCATATGCATTACCTTGTGAATCCAGGGTCAGCAGCGATAGCTGTTGAGGCAAAATTTGCATCATCCCAAACACAAACAGATTGCCCTTCTCCAGCTGCCTGAGCTAAAGACAGGAAGCATTTCTATTCTCTGTAGCTTAAGCCATTAGCGTGGTTATTTGGGAAAAGCTACAGCTCTAGGGCTGCAGTGTAGAGTGACATTTTGAGGCAGAAAATGACAGATTGCATTAAATGCAATGAAAGCTTGGGCATGGGAGAAGGGATGTTGTATTCATAGTTTCTCAGAAACTGAAGTGCCAGTATAGACTAGTGTGATAAAGTTTGATGAATTCAGATTGTCACTTCAAAGGAATTGTTTCTGGCATGGATGTAGACACTGCTGTCTCACTCAAGTGAATGGGAAGTTTAATCAGTGTGGACAGCTGTGACAATCAGTGAAGGGAACTTTAATTAGCATGGCATAGACTGCCCATGCAGCAAGTTGAAATTCCCATGGAAATACCAACGTTAAATTGGACTGGTAGAGCAGGGAGGCCCATAGAGACTGACCACCTCCCCAATTAGTTGGGGAAGAGCATTTGGTGGGTGACCTTATTGTTCCACTAAGCACAAATCAGCCAGCTGACCCACAACCTTCAAGAACTGATAACTGTACTGGCAAATAAAAACAAAAAATGCTGCACTGCCTACACTTGAGTTTTCTATACCAACAAAGCTAATGCCAGGTGTATGCCTGGGAAAGGAATATGGGTTTTATTGGATGCAGATAAATGCATGAGGCAGATAATCTGAAGCTATGATTTAGCTTCCGTATACAATTTAGCTGCTAAAGTGGATGGCATATGTTAATATCTAATTTCACCACAGTGTTAAATCCTCCTACTTTCTGTTCTGCAGATAAGGCAAGGTTGGGGAGGAACTGCACATATGGGGTACCAAGCTGGCACATGTGAGGAATGCAGTGTGCAGGCTGCAGGATGAAGTGTGGCTTTGGTCTGTTACTGAAGAACTATTACATGCCTGTGTAATGAAAGACTGTATTGGAACATACACAGTCAGAAGGCAAGCTGATGACTCTTTCAGGTTTTAAAGAAAAAAAACAATAATAATTTTCATCCATGTGGTTGACAAAGATAGGATGAGTATGGATCCAAGTCACGTTGCCCTTAACTTCCACATCAGATAAACCCATGATAAGCCTGCACAAAATTTGCCTTGTGCCCTTCCTCCAAAGGCAGATTTGGTCCCTGTCAGCAAGATTTTGAGGCCTGAGAGAGATCAGAAGTGTTTGCTGCCACAAATGTCACTGGATAGAACTGTTTGGTGTCACCCCTGTTCCACATGATTTTTTCTCAGTCGGGAACAAGCACCCAGCCTCAGGTAGTGTTGCCCCAGCACCACCACTCTGCCTCTCCCTGATGATGTTTCCCGCATCCAAATGGGCCTCCCATGGGCAAACACATACTACATGGAAGGCACACTCTCCCCTGTTCCTTGCCTGGGAGCTCATCCCAGGTGTGCAAGAAAAGAGGCTTTCCAGCCCACTTTTGAATGGGTCTAGCCTGCTCTGGCACAAGAGGGCCAGCTCCACTAACTGTGGGGTCAAGGCATTTCTGTCACAAGAGCCAGTGTCAGGATGGGTGGAGAGCTCCTATTCCCTGTTCAGTAAGTATCCTTTCCAATGCTTGGGCAGGAGTACAGGGAGGTTGCATGTGGGGCTGCAGGCACCACAGGGCACCACGTACAAAGCACCAAAAAGCAACACCAGCCCTCAGACAAGTCCTAACCTGGCCAGACATAGCCAGGGATATTCTCAAACAAAACACACAAGGCAACCTCTAGCTCTTGCCATAAACAAAGTAGGGCTACTCTTTGTACCTTTCATCTATTTCATTCACAGGTTACCACAAGGGCTCCTGTACAAGGCCAAGTCCGGGGTTCCAGCTAGCTTTGTTGTTCTAGTGACAGGGCAACAGCAGATGCCTAGGGACAAGCAAAGGAGAGGGAAATCACACAGTGCTGCTGTTAACGGGTTTGTATAGTCTCTGCATCAGAAACTTTCTTCACTGTCAGCTGAATTTAAAACCGAGAAGCCAAAGCAACCTGTCCCACACGGATGCTGCAGTGTGCTATAGCCTCTTGGTGGGGGAGCAGGCAGCAGGCCAGCTCTACACTAGGTCCTGCATACTCAGACTTACCACAAATGTGGCCCCTGACACAGAACTATGCACATCTTTCAGCATGCAGGTAGAAGGACTCAAAGAGGTTATATTTGACAATTATGAGGGGTGGATTATTAGACTTAACTGAAATAGAAATAGGAGTGGTGACAGAGGGAGGTGGAGCTTGTGTTTCCCCCCATTTTCTTGGCAGTTTTCTGCATTAATATGGCTTGGTCATTATTACCTTCAGCAACCAGCTTAGGTTGTTACACCTCCCGTCATATTCAGTTGGTAACCTTCCCTGATGTCCCTAGATATACACTGTTCTCATGCTCAGCTTGCTTATGGCTGGCTGCTGTGTAGAGACAAACTCTGTGGCACCTAGTAATTTCTCATCTTTTTTCTATACTAAGCTCACATTTTCTAAAGTTACCTTTTTACTGTGTCTCCAAAGTCCATAATACTCTCATTTGGTGATGAAACTTTAAGGAAGTCTTCCTCCTCCTTTTCTTATAAAAATTAATGTGCTGTTTACACAAATAATAAGCTGTTCTGGTGTTCTTTAGAGCAACTCTTTTCTTGGTGAGCGTTCAGTTTGTGGCTTGCCTGATCATTGATGTCTCTTCTGAGGATTAGCCCAGCTAAATCCCCTTAATCTTTTCATGCTGTAGTGAAAAGGAACAGCTCTTTGCCCTTGCTTGGAAGGGAGATACTGCACTGTAGGAGACACTTGCCAGGCGTTCAAGTCATGAGTGAAGTTCAGTATTTTCAGACCTTCTGATGCCAGCCTAATAGTGCCCTATGAATCAGTGCATCTCACAAGGACATAAACACATGTTCCCAAGGCCGCTACCACCCAAATACCTCGCCTTAGTCCTGAGCTAAAATCCACTAGCAGCCCATGAGACTTTTCCATGACTTAACTGTATCTCTCTGACACCATTTACCCTCTCTCTTTCGTGCTTTGTAAAATAACCCAGTCCTCCAGGGGCACCCAAGGAGCTTCCCCAGCTATAACACAGTGGGGTGAGTCACTCACTACCTGTGCCTTCCTCTCCGGACAGAAAAGCAACATGCTAAATCTGTTGCTCATCTGCTTCAGGCGTTGTGCAGCTCACTGTAAAGCATGGTGAGCCAGCGGGGTGGCAGTGCCAGTTCTTGAGGGTAAACTGCTGGGAAGTCACCATCCCACACCATGGCTGTCAGCCTCTGCTCCTGAGGAGCCCTCTACTTGCATATGCTGCTCCCAAGCCCTGGCAGTTAGGGGACTGACTCCCAAAGGGGATTCGAAGTTGGTGTTTGGAGAGAAATGTCTGCTCTTGTTTTACCCTGGGAGTGATGTAGGTGGAAAAAGGTAAGCTCCAAGGAGTTTAACCCTCATTCCCTCCCACATCAATCCTCAGGCCAGGGGGTCTCTGCAGTCACTCTGTTGCCTGCTTCCTTACAGAGCAAGGGCAGTCACTAAGCACACACCGATGGAGCCTTTCGTTTCTCTTTCTAGGCTTCAGTTCAAAGGAAGAATTGAACCCGAAGCCACTGGAGTCCATCTCCCAGGGTAACCAGAGTACGTACTCCAGAATTAATCTCATAATTAAGCCATACCATATTATTAATTACGTATTGCTAGAATGCATTCAAATTAGATAGCAAAAGGTAAGTTTTCAAGAAAGCCTATGAAAATCCCAGAACACATTTTTCTTTTGCAGAGAAAGAGCAAGCACTCTCTGCCGACCCCTCTTATACAAGTAATCGGTTTTTGCTTCTACAAGAAAGTAAATAACAGCTAAAATTTAGCTCACCTGGGCAGGGAGATGGTGGCTGCTCACTGCTGCCTCTTCCCAGGCAGTGTCAGCTCCATGCTCCTGGGGTGCAGAGCTTCTTCCCTCAGGGACTTTGGTGGTGGAGGATGGCAATCCAGTGTGTTGCAGTCAGGGTTAGACAAGCAAGCCCTGCTGACCAGAGCAGACTCCCACGGCTATGCTGTGTGCAGGTACCCTTCCCACAGCAGTGGGTGGGAGGAAACAAAATCACCTAAGAAAGGGACCTGGCACCTGCCACAGCAAGGAGAGAGTGGGTGCAGAAGGAGCATCAAGGATCCCTCAAGTCCAGTGAGGAAAATGTAGCCTCCCCTACTCTAAAAAGGAAATCTTCTATGCCCTTTATAATCAAAGGCAGATTTGCCCATTAACTTATCCTTAGATAAGGACCAGAGTTGAAGAAGAAAGAGAAAGCAAGCTCTGAGTGGAGAGATGGGGTTGTCTGCCGCCTCCTCATGAGAAGCCACCTCGGAGAGGGGGCTTCACCCTCCCAGCGGTGCCTGGGTCCTCTTTTGCCCACCCGCTGGCAGCTGAACGCTGACTGGACTCTTTACATTAAATACTGAACCAAATGCCTATATATTCCCAGGCACTCCTTAAAAGTACTTAAAAAGTACTCTTAAGAGTACTTAAAAGTATTCTTTTCCCTACCAAAGATGTCAAAAACACCTGAAATTGATACAGAAATAAGGCAAAGAAGAAGAAAAGGGGAAGGCTCTGCCCTACAGACCCCATAGCACTGCAGGAAAGCAGAGCTCAGTGCAGCAGAGACACAGGCAAGGACATCTGTGTTTACAGCAGTTGAACTGAGATAAGACACACCAGAAGCAAAATTCTCATCCTGCTGATACCTCTAGGATCATAAAAGCTGTAATTCAGATCTTGCCTCCCTGCAAATCAGAATGTGCTCACCTCCCTATGAAGTACTTTAGCCTGTGCTCTTGCAGTGTCCCAGCACCAAAATACCCTCGCTGTACAAACCCTCCCCAGAAATTAAGTCTGTATATAAGTGTATGTAAATCTTTGCATACCCAGACCCTGCTGGCTAACAAACTGCCTACTTTCCACATCTAAACCTCACGGTGTAGCTCCCTTTGAAGGACAAGAAATTCAGGAAAACTTGGCCATTAATTGAGACATTTGTTGTGGGTTCCCGACCTTGCCTCACGATCTGCTGTGAATGGACACAGTTCTCAGTCACGGTCCTGTAATTCAGCATTATTAGAATTAGAAAAAAGAGACAGCTAAGGGAGAAAAAATTGAAGGTAATGAGATGGGAGGAAGTTGCATAAGCCAGTAAGAACAATTGGCGCTTTGTAGCCTTCGGGCTACCAAATGATTAAAACACACTAGTTTGGACAGTCTGATTGGTAGGAGGCATCATCACAGGGAAATCAAGAGATAGGGATGACCCAGATGCCGGAAAGGGAAAATGTTAATTAGCGCTCTAGTTAAGCCAAATTTTTATCCCACTCCTGGTCGCACACCAATGATGAACATTTCTCCACTAACTTTCAGAGACATGAAAGCAGGCTGGCAGTGACGAAGACAGCATTTGTAGAAGCACAAAGATGAGGTTCATCTGTGTAATTAAAGGGAAGAGCTTGTTTGGGTGCAGGCATACCTTTTCTAGAACATTGTTTTCAGCCCAGAGAGGCAACACATCACAGCACACTGCTGCTGCTGCACACACAGGTCCACAACAATATGTCAAAACCAGCTTCCACTCAGTTTGAGTACACCAGGCAAAGTCATCATCCCTCATGTGAGCTCCAGTCCAGAATGAAAGTAAGGAACTATTTTCATTCAAAAGTGCAGAGTTGCCAGGACTATTGTCAGTAATCTTGGATTACAATCTGCTTGAAAAGACCCCATGGCTTCCTTCCACTGAGGCACATCCCAGTCATCACACATTTTGGGAACCTCCCTGCCTTCTGAGCAGCATTAACACCATATGTGAAGAACTGTTCCTGTTATGTCTGTTATATCCATTAAGTCCACAGAAGTATAACCAAGGAAATTCCTGTAGCTTGTGCTCTGCAGGTGGTCAGACCACAAAATCCAAGGACCATTCCTGGCTTTACAAACTCCCACCACCCCTGGGCTGCAAATAAAGCATGCTGAGCCCCAGCTGTGGCTCTGAGGGCACAGGATACAAGTCAGCTTGCTCTTGCATGGCTGACCTCCCTAGCTGTCAAATCCAGTGCTCCCAGACTGACCCCTGGGAAAAGATTCTTGCCCTTTTGTCACACAGCCAAGCTCAGAGGCTGTTTAGGACAAAATTATGCCAAGAATTGTGTTTACCAGTGAGTAGGACAGACTTGAGCCCCCAGCTGTGATTTGTCCTCGTCAAAGGCTTTTCATAGAGTTTACACAGCAGGACAAACCACTGGATGCAGACATTTTAGGCCTTTGCTCCTCACAAGAAGCACAGACCTCAGAAAGGACTAAAAATATCTTCTGTGTTTCTTTATCTCTCCTCAGACTGCAAGGTTGATTTGTCCTTCTTAATGGATGGAAGCTGGAGCATTGGCAAACGCCGCTTTCAACTTCAGAAGCGGTTCCTTGGTAATGTGGCTCAAGCCCTTGGCATTGGCAGTGCTGGTCCTCTGATGGGCATCATTCAGTATGGGTAAGAATTTCTAGTGCAGCTACTCCCACTGCCACAGGGCATGACTGCACACTCTGGCAGCTGTAGCTCTACGGCTGATGTGTGCTAAAGGTCTCAATCCAGCTCATACTCAGGAACCAGGTAGCACAGATCAGTCCTACAGCTTTTGTGTTGTATGTGAAGCAAAACACTGATACTTGCTCTCATTTCTTCTTTTAGTGATGACCCTTCCACAGAATTTAACTTAAAAACCTATGCCAACTCCAAGGACATAAGAAACGCCATTGAGAAAATTCAACAGAAAGGGGGACTTTCCAATGTTGGTAGGTGATGGGGCTGCTTACACATCCTCAGCTCAGGAAGGACTTCAGAGCCTGGGCTATAGTGAGCCCATACCTCCTCTTGGGGTACAGAGGCTGTGACCAAACAGTGTTCAGTGCTAGGACAGTGCTGGTGAGAGGGCACTGCTCCTACCATGACCTGCATGTGTTGGTCCAGGGCACTGTCCATTGCAAATCCATTGCAAGTGGAGAGGATAGACCTATCTCCTTGTGGGCAGTTCCCATTGTACTTTGGGAATCCTTGCTAACTCAGGTCATCACCCCAAGCTTCTCTGGGAGGGGGTTCAGCGCAGGAGGGCTCAGGAAGCACTGGCACTGAAAGCAACGACCTCCCTTCCTCTCATGCAGCCATGGAAACTGCTTTCCCCAGCTCTCTGCAGCCTCCAGTGCTTGAGTCAGCCCTCTGCTTACCATTTCATGGGATATTATCAGGCAGAGTGCTTCCAGATCTGTAACTGCCCAACTCCTCTTTTATTCCAGGGAAGGCACTTTCATTTGTTAACAAAAACTTCTTTTTGGATGCTAATGGAAACCGAGGTGGAGCACCCAATGTGGTTGTAGTGGTGGTGGACGGGTGGCCAACGGACCAAGTGGAAGAGGCCTCCAGGCTGGCCAGAGAATCAGGGATCAACATTTTCTTTGTCACTGTTGAAGCAGCTGCTCAAAATGAAAAGCAGAATGTTATTGAACCGAACTTTGTGGACAAGGTATTTAGTAGGCTGGATCTGACCAGGAGCTTGGGTCTGACTATGTTTTCCAACCTACTTAATTCAGGGCATTTCCCTTTCCTTCTTACCCTTATGGTTATTTCTTGTCCTGCTTGTATGTACTGTCCTGAGGTCTCCTGTACAAAAAGCCAGGCAGTAATGCTGAAGTCAGAAAGGGGATGAAGTTCAGTAAAATTCTGGTTTGAGGTACATCATGGGGCTTTTGACTGACTAAACATTGGCACACAGCTGCAGTCATACTGAGGCGAGAGGTTTTCCAAATATACAGTAGCATGACAAAGCAAAATTGCAGCCTGAGCTTTCCACGAGTCTCCTGTTGTGCATTTCCCCCTCAGCAAAGGGTGAGAAGCCCTGTCAGCCTAATGCCAATGTTGCATTTACAAACAGGTCCCATACAAGCGAATGTTGGGACAGTTGCAACATAGGCACATCTTAGTTTTTCATCTATACTGGGTAACTCAAACATTTTATTTCCACTGTTGATGCAGACGATTTTTCAGTTATTTGTTTCTGCTGCTTCATGGTAGCTCTTAGAAAAAGAGTAAGCCCCTGCCATGTGCAGCCAAAAACAAGAATGCAAGCCTTGATCGATTTGTATTTGGCACCAACAGTAGCTGCCTGCTCAACAGTGCTTCAGGGCAAGCTGGCACCCACTTACAGCAGGAGATATCTACCAAGTGCCAGAACAGGCTGGACTCAGGAAGCAGAGTTTAGTTATCCGGTGTTTTCAAAAAACAGATTCCAATCTGAGCTGGGTTGCTCTGCCATGAATCATTCCCATGAGTTTCAGAGCTGCTCCACAGAGCTGCATTGTCTCTGGTCAGCATTTAATTTGATTGTAGTCTCATTTGCATTTAATATTTTTAAGAGAGCAAAACTACAGTGAGTGTCTGCAAACCCGCCAGGGACACAGCAGAAGTGGGAGTAGAATGGACTCAGAATAGGAAGGTAAAGAGGGAATGGTGACTTGATACTGCTGCATCGTAACATTAAAATAGAAGCAAGACAGGAAGAAGAGCAAATGAGGGCAGCACACTGTGAGGAGCCCAGACTGGAGGGAACTATAACTTCCTTGGAGCTGTTAGGCTTTATGCAAGTGCCTTGGCCTTTTAAAATAGTCAGATACACACACCATCACTAAGTTGATAGATAAAGCCTGATTTAACAAAATATTTTTATCCAGAGACCTGAGGCATTAACATTTATAAGGCATTAAAGCCAAGGGCAATTTGATCCAGCCTGTTCACATCACTTCTTTCCCCGTCCCCCCACTTGACTCTTCCCACTTCCTCTTCTGTGCCTCCCCTACTTCCTACCCACACTCACCTGACTCCCACCACAGAAGCCTCCCACAGATCTGGCCTCTATGAGTGTTTACTTATAAAAGTTAATGATTTTTTTGTTTGTTTATTTTTTACTATTTGGCAGAGTCAATACAATGGGGAATCTTTATAGACTATTTGCATTTTTCACCAAAATTGCCTGCGTTTTTCTGCTTAGAAGGGTATGAGCCCAGGATAACCCAAATTAAGTCCCAGGTTTCACTTCAAGATAGTAGGGTTTGTCAGCAGGCAAAATTTTCCTTGTTGCCCTGAAAAATGGGAGCTGAAGTTGCTTCCCAGTGAACACACAGGCTCCTATAATGTCATTGGAGACACGCTAACAGAAGCTCTGTGATTTGGATGCTTTTCCTGTGAACAATGTAACTCATGTAAAAAAGCTGGACAGATGCCAAACTTGCTTATTACATTTCTTTCACTACTATAATACCAGCTCCATCCCACAGCTTTTAAAAAAAGGCAGGAAAAACTTTCACATTACACAAGTATCTGTGATGCTACATTGACATCATTTCCCAGATGTCAAGCAGATGGTGACTGGAGGAGTGGCCATTTCAGACTCTAGCATTGCTCTTTCCAGGAGCCTATATTTACAATCTAGCTACATACCCCAGTAGAAACAGGCAGACTGAATTTCCACTGCGTTCATCCTTGTGTTGCCTTGCAGGCAGTGTGCAGGACAAATGGTTTCTATTCCATCAACGTGCCCAGCTGGTTCAGCCTACACAAGGTGGTCCAGCCCCTGGTGAAGCGGGTCTGTGACACTGACCGGCTGGTTTGCAGCAAGACGTGCCTCAATTCGGCCGACATCGGTTTCGTCATCGATGGCTCCAGCAGTGTCGGCACCAGCAACTTCCGCACAGTCCTCCAGTTTGTAGCCAACATCAGCAAGGAGTTTGAGATTTCAGACACGGACACCCGTGTCGGGGCCGTTCAGTACACCTATGAGCAAAGGCTGGAGTTCAGCTTTGACAAGTACAGCACAAAGGAGGATGTGCTGAGTGCCATTAAGAGGATCAGTTACTGGAGTGGTGGGACCAGCACGGGAGCAGCTATCAGCTACGCCTCAGAGCAGCTGTTCAGCAAATCCAAACCCAACAAAAGAAAGATCATGATTCTCATTACAGATGGCAGGTCTTACGATGACGTCAGCGTGCCGGCCATGGAAGCTCATCGAAATGGTAAGCTCCTCTGTCACTGCCTGCTCTCCCCATGTTTCTCAGCATTTTTCCAGATAAATGCAGTTTGTTATGATATGACAGCACCAGAAGAAACTTTATGAAGGAAGAGTAGTACTTCACCCTGGGGTCTCTTTAAGCTCTAACAAGATCAGTAACTGTTTGATATCTGAATAAGGAACTTCAGGGGGAAAAAATAATCCCATAAATCATTGCAAATGCAGCTATGTCTAGGAGACCTCAAGGGATTTCTACTGTCTTAGTAACATACAACTCCTTTGGCTTTCCAGTCAGGATAGTCATATCTTCCAAAACATTTGCACTGGAATAAGACCTTGTTGTTCAGGAGCCTGTTGTTTAGACCCAGAACAAAAGTTTTACTATTGTTTAAGCCTTTTTGTTGTTGGCAAAAGGTACTTCCAAAGCACAAATTAGACCTTTCTTTCAATTTGAAAATACTGCTTTTATACAAAGAGAGCACTCCAATTCACTGTCCACTTTTTTTGTGGCCTGGAAACTACATTTGCAGTATTGGTATTAAATTAAATTTAATGCAAAGAAAACATTTATGCTTATTCTAAAATACGGGTTTCTTTCCAGGAGTCATTGCTTACTCCATCGGAGTTGCTTGGGCAGCCCCAGACGAACTGGAAGCCATTGCAACAGACCCCCATAAGGAGCATTCCTTCTTTGTGGATGAATTTGACAACCTCTATCGCTATGTTAATCAGCTCATCCAAAACATTTGCACAGAATTTAATTCCCAGCCACGGAACTGATGGACTCAAGCAAGGCAGGACCCTTGGGCACCATGCTGAAGGCATGTCAAGTGCAACAGGAATAATGCCAGCCCTCAGTACAAGAAACACTGAAGGTGTTTTCCTCTGGCACTTTCTAGTCAGCAAGGTTCATTGCAGCTCTTGTCCCTATGCATGCTCTGTGTAGACTGTTGATTATTTTTTTTCCTTGCAGTCTTCAGAAACTCTGATTTGGATGGATAGCAAAAGAGGCAGTAAACATGGAGGAAATAAATGCAGCAGTTTGAAAAGCTGCTTCCAGAACAGAGCCCCAGCTTACCCAATTCTAACCTCTGAACACACACAAGCTCCTAACAATGCACCACCTGCTCCTTGAAGCAGCCAGGTCCCTTCAGGGAGTGGCCATGCTGCTGAGCAGCTGTGGTAGAAGCACCTCTGTTGGCAGTGCCCACCAGATGACACTCAGATCAGGGCTAAAATATCAGACCACAGCTCAAATTTGAGTACCTTCCTAAAAACAGGCATTCCCTCCATATTGCTGTCTTGCCAGCAAGTCAAGCTTCAGCTACTGTTAACTCAAGCACTGAGATTTATTGAAACCCTGGGAAACTGGAAGACAAGTGAGAGGAAAAGGTCAAGATCTGGGACCATACAACCCTTTGTCAAGTCCAATAAAGCCCCAAATCCGCAAGGCAGCCAACATGCAAGAACTAGAATCTAGTCTCCTTCAATACTGCATTAATATTTGATTTTGAAAAGTGTCTTGCCTCCTTAGCTCTCTTCCTCTGCTCTTGGGTGGCTCAAGGCCTGCAGGACCACAGGAAAGTTGCCAGGACAGAGAAGACTCTGAGAAAAAATGTGGGTTTAAGTTGCTCACACTCAGAAAAGCATTTGAGACCCACCATTCTGTTGTTAAAACACTGCTCAGAACAGCTTACAGCAGTCTGTAGTGTGAGGAGAGCCATTCTGTATTATATACTGGGAAACACAGCATTTCAAGCATTTACAGACACCCTCCTTCAAATTTGGGATAGACTTATGTTTTATGGATTGATTTAAAAATGCAGATACTACAGCCCTGGATCAGTTAAAACACACAGTGGTTTCTTAAGTGAAGAACTACCCCTATCACTAGTCAGTGAGGGGGGACTGACACACTAGGAGGATCAAAAGAATCACACTTTAATTAGGAAGCAGCAGTTGCTGGTTATGTTCCATCCAGTATCATTTAAGAAAATATGTTCATTAAGCAAGATTATCAAAGAGCCAATAAAAATGTATGTGTTCATGCACCTTATGGCAATCGAAGCCGTGCCGCATCAGGCTTGTGGAACTAACAGGAAATGGGAAGAAATTAAAACTTAAATTTCCCATATTACTTGCAAATCAAGCTTTTAACAGTATTTATAGTTTTAATAACCATGACCCAAGATATTTATTAGCTACATAAAAATTTAATTGAAGTTAACTGCCGTAAGGGAAACTCCTTTCTGTCGGCAAAAGTAGCACAATCTTTTAAATAGTTATGTTTGGAAATGTGGTTGAAAAAAGTGCCAGTTAAATAAGCATAATGCAAACTAGTGAAACCAGCAGATTTTGCATGATCCCCCTCGTGTGGTAACATAAGCCAGGCTGGGGTCCTCTCAAGAGGTAATCAAAAACAGTCCTGGATGAAACAGTGGTTTTACACAGGGAAGGTTCAGATCTTCCTCTTAGAAAAAAAACATTCTTAGAAGAACATCATCAATTCAACAATGCTACCCAGACAGAAGGTGCAGGCCATTGCCAGCTTCCAAAAAAAAAAAATCAAAATAAAGACATAAAATATATTTGTACGCAGAATTTTTAACACTAATCTGTGCTGCTGCACTTCCACAGCAATAGCTTCTTGGCTTGAAGAAATGATTAAGAAGAGAGTTAGGTATGAGCAGAGTAACTCCTAATGCTTCCCATCTCCCACCTCCTCACTACTGTTTGGCTGAACACATCTTTCTCTGTCAACAAGGGACATTACACGGGCTGGACAAAACTCAAAGACATGAACTGAATTTAATGAGGACTTCAGTTCACACACCAGATTTATTGTCTGAAAACCACTTGCTTGGGGCTCGATTTGGGGCTAGCTGAGAAAAAGACCTAAGTCTTAACTTATACCTACTCTTAATATTGTGGCTTAATTTTTAATGCAACAATTTACCACCACATATTCTTCTCCATACTGACCGTACAGTTGTGGCACATAAAACTGGTACCCCGCAGAGACTCCCCAGTATTTCACTCGTGCTCTGCAAAAAGCACAGCAATGATGGCTAAGATATTAGGAACAGCTAGAGCCATACATGTTCTTTAGGATATGCATAAGGGATATATGCATATAGGATATAACTTCTTCCTAAAGCTTAAACCTCAAGCAATGACAGTAAACTTTCAAGAGCTTTTTCACAGGGAAGTTGCAGAGCTATCTTATGTCAAGCATTTATAATGGGCACTTCAGGGTTTGTTATTGTTTATATGGTTTATCTTAAGTTTACAGAACAACTATGGTGCTCATTTGCCAATGTGCCTTTTTATTTACTTCTTCAGATGACCTTGAAATTGTTGGATCTCAAAGTGTGAAAGTGGTTTAATTCGACTCTCATCTAAACTTAGATGTCTTATTCATAAACATTGTAAACTTAAGCAGAAGCCTCAAAACTTGTAAGAATACACTCTTCCATTAACAAAAGCAACATACTCCTCTTAACCTTTACCTCATAGCAATCAAATTACTTGCCACCTACAAAAGTCTCTAAATACTGTTTTATTAAAAAACAAGATAACTTACATATATATCTTGATAAATGTTCAAGGAGGTATACTTGTTTCAGGAAAGCAGCAGAACTCCTTCTGTAACATATACAAGCTATTTTGAGCTTATCTATATAAGTTGCTATATCTTTTGCAATAAAATTGTCTTAAAGGCATATGCAGTGCACGTCATCTCATATGGGGTTAAAAAATAAACACCAAATACGGCCTATGCCATTTTAGTTTCTGAAGCACAGCTGAGGTGATTACTGCATTATGGAAGACTGGCAAAGCCCCAGGTGCTTCAATATCCTTTTATATGCTCAGATGTAAAAAAATCCTTACAGTGAGCTTTCTCAAAGTTATTTGTCAGAGGAATCAGTCATTGAAGCAGAGTCTAATGACTGAAAGGCATCAAAGACATAAGTATTTTCGAAAGTCTGCAAGATCATGTCATATTTGGAACTAGACTTCCTTTGGAAGCTGAAAAAAATAAACCACAGAGTTTCTACACACTTTCTAGAGGCAGGACTGAACCAAGAGAGAATCTAGATGTCCAGCTGCTTGATGCTGGGCTACTCAGTTTCAGACACCTGACCAGTGCAGTGGAACCTGCTGTCTGACAGAGGCATCCCAGAGAAGGGTACAAGACAGGTCCTACCCAGGACGGGGAGCTGTCTGAACTAGTCAGTGGATACCCACTGTAGAAGGTGTTTTCTGATCATCCTCTCCCTAAGAAATAAGCGTTTTTGCACTCAAGAGTTGGGCTGATGGTTTATCAGTGCTCAGCAATCACAGTGCAGAACACCCACCTAGAAATAAATACTGATGCCCATGCTCTGGAAGCCTCGGCAGAGCTCAATCTCAGCACCTCTTGCCTCCAACTCCAACATTAGCCACTCACATTCTCAGTGAGACACTAAATTCAATTCAAAGTTCAGCAATCCCTTCATAGAGAGGTAACTCAAAGTCCTGTTTCCCAGAGGGGGACACTCAGCACTTCTGCTGTCACTGTGCCACCCTGCACAGAAAGTATTGCCCCCTGTGTGCACTTTCCTGCTTCTCAGCTGTTGCTGCTTTGCTGGTTCAGCAAGAGGAAGGTTTCTCCATGGCTGCTGCTGACAAGTGGGCAGAGAAGCTTCTCCTTTCTCCTTGCATTCCTTCCCCTATGGCTCTCCAGCACGAGGGAAGCCATTCCAGTAACCAGGAAAAGCTCTGGGGTTAAGCATGCAGCCAGGACCAACCCAGTCTAAACACGCTTAGTGTATTGAACATCTTACCTGTAAACTCCACAGCAAATTATTTACATTATCTACTTAGCAAGTCAAAGCGAGCTGTAAATATCAAGAAATATTACCTAGACGCCAAACTTAAGTTAGTCTTCTGTGGTATACATACCTTAAATTACTTCATGGTTGAGCGAAGTCATATTGTTCCTCTATTTTTGTCTGCCCACGAGCAACATTATGGAAACAGTTTGATCCCTTTTCTTATTCATTCCCATCTAATTTTTAGAAGTCTTAGTCAGTACCAGGCCATCTACATTTGCCAAGTCACCTACATACTGCAAATGTACATCTACACAGCTCAGTGCCTCAAATTCCTCAAGGTAATCTTTTTTTCCTTGTTAAAACTTAAACTGGGTGGGGGGGGGGGGGTGTGTGCGCAATATTACGCATTTTAGCGCTGCATCAGCCACACTGTTCACAATCAACTGCATCAGTCATATTGAATGGCAAGAGACATAAGTGTTATCTTTCTTAATATCAGTTTAACCCCTTCTCTGATGTGTAATAAAAACTCTGATAAGTTCAAGAACTCCAGCACTCACAGAAATGACTTCTTTTTAAGCACAAGAAGAAATGGTAGAAGTTTCACTGTATCACCAAATATAGTCACTTTTCTCACACCCAAATCATCACGGGAACGTCTTGTTCATAGGCAAACCCATAAGCATGTTAGGAAGGCCCCCCATGTGGAAGGGTCACTCCTATATTGTTCCCAAAATCGTCTTTCCCACTACCTCAGGAATCTTCTACTGACCCTCTCTGGAGGCAGAACACGGGGGGGAATGCAATTGTATTGTCAATTCATAAAGCAATTCCTCCTTTCCTATGAGGCAGGAAGATGAGTAGGACCAAATCAGAAGGGTTATTTTACACCTACCAAGAAGACGAGATAAGAACTTCGCTTATCCCACCTACAAGCTTAGAAAAAAATAGGATGGACTCACTAACAACAAGTTGTTCTGCTCAGTTCTGTGTAGGTTCCCATACCACCCCCTCACAGTGCCATTCTGAGCACCTTCCTGTAGCAACATGACTACCATCTGTGATGTGTGGTTTGCTCTCCCTCATCCTCTCCCCAGGGGCAGAACCATACACTTATTTTTATTTTAAATGAATGCTGTCCTCAGGAAGTGTACTGTGTCTGGCTGCGATCAATGCACCGCTGACAGACCAGCTCCTGCACAACAGCACCACACCCACGCTGCACCTCTGCTCACCCCGTATTCACCTAAGCGCATGGAAAGACGTGGGGTGCCAAACAGTGCTAATTTGGCAGAGCAGTACAAAACCAAGACATATGGAGAACAGAAATACCGAGGCATTACTGTGAACGGTGAGACATCGCACAGTTCCATAGGAAGTTCACATGGAGTTACCTCAAGCCCTTACAAACACGTCTCCTCATCTTAGTCTGAGTGTCCCTCCCCCTCCTAGCACATGCTCCAAAACCACACGTCTTATGCAAAATTATGAACACAATGCAAAATGTTGAAAAATAGTATTTATTAGCACCCAATTTACATAATTATATGGTACAAATGACACTTACTTGCTGCTGCAACATTAAATAAAGCTGTTCTTAAAAACCATCTTTTATTTCTGGAAGTCCATGTGATTTTGCTCAGCACAGAATGCGGGTACAGTACACAGATACCCCACTTCACTATTGTCATATCAATACAAATACCTGCATGGTTACCTCAATGAGGTCTCATTTTAAACGGCACACTAACATAAGCAGATCTATATAATTTTAATGACAAAATATTTATTTTACTTATTCAGGCAAGTGAATGTAGCTTTAAATATAACCTATCCAAAAAGTTTCACAAAATATGGATTGCAGTGAAAAAGAGAAAATTCAGGGCTGCAGTTGAGAAGCTCAAAATTATACTGGTATATTTCAAAATAATTTCCCTCTGAATTTTATATCTTTGCCATTTTAGATATTTATCCAGGATTTTAAACTACTGAATTTTAGTAAGAAGTTTAATATTAAGTGTTTGAAAAGGGATTTTCATTTAAAGCAAAAATTTATACTTATAATAATAAATGCTTAACAAATCTTCGGAGAATGAATCACTTCTTCACTTTTCTCATCTCCCATGATTAAGAAGCCTTTTCAAAATCATGAAATATATTACAGTTATGGATGTTTACTCTCAAGGAATCAATTTCCTTCACAAATTAGAAAACAGAATTTCTTACTTAAAATAACATCCACTTTTGCAAGACAGTGCCATTTAAACAAGGTAATTTCATGGTACTGAAATTTTGACACAGCCTTGTACTGAGCCATACACAAAAAACTGACAAGCAGACTATTACATGAAGAGTAAGTATTTCTCATTTTGCAAGACGTTTGAAGCCCAACATTGTTTCAAAGTAGTCATTCAAAACTGGCATACAAAATCATAACCTCAACATAGTTCTGAAGGGGAGTCCTAATTTCCCTTAGCTGTTTATATATCATCCACAATAGCATTTTCATACCAGCTATCTGTCATGGAAGTGACCCAAACAGAAGAGGAGCCACTGTAATCACTAACATTTAAGTGGTTATCACCTGTGGTAACTTCTCCTAAAGAGAAGTGTCAGGTTCAATAGTTATTTCTTGTAGAGAGGAAAAAAGTATATTAATATAAGTAACAACAACAAAAAAATCTGAACTACAGTCCATACGGCAAAAAAACTTTTCTTTTTTAACCTGACAGTCAATTGAAGATAATTATGTAAAATACAATGCAGATAGTTTATAAGCTGACAAATGTCAACAGAAAAACTTACAGCAACAAAAGTCATCATGGAGTTCCTTCTCCAAGTTTTTTTTAGATGCACTATACAAGGAAAACATAGCACAAGACCGCTTTTCAGTCTGCTTGGGCTATAAAGGTACAAGAAATTATTAGCTAACATGCTCAGTTTTCATTTCCAGAACAAGTGCTAACACATATGAGACAGTTTACAAAACCGATGCATGTCTGTAAATGTCCAACTGCAAGGAAACAATTCCAGGAGCCATACATCTGAAAACAAGCTACATCCAAAAAGGACTATATCTTAATGACAGGAAGAATAAAAAAATAAATTCTTAATGGAAAAATATTAGCTTGAAGTCCATTGTTTATCCCTTATACAATGTTTTGGTTGCTTTTAGAAAGTAATCAAAAAATAATGAATATATTTGGCTTGGCAACAAGTTATCCTTTCCCTTTCAGAATAGTACAAATCCAGCTGCATAAATCTTTTCTCAACATTTTAGTCTAATACTGTGGTGTGAAGATCAAGGGTTTCTCAAAATAGCCAGGAAGTAATTTTGAGGGCCTGCAATTCAAACCCAGGGAACGCAAGGAGACTGGCCTTGAGGACCATGTCAACACAAGGCTTTGAGCAGCTTAAAAACACACACGTGGGCATGGTTTAAACACCTGTGTGATCTCCCAGGATCACAGTGTGGCTTGGCAGCACAAGCAGGGCAAAACTAGTTTAACACACAGTACCACAATCCACACTTAATCAGAAAGAAAGTTGGGCTAAAAAGCATATATTATTAAATATCTTTTTAGATCAGCCATAGTTTGGATCTTGGAATCTAGAAACGCATCTCCTGGCAATGAACCAGCTGGGACTCACAAATTGTACTATTCAACTGGATTTAAGCTTTCTGTAGTGGAATTCAGATTCTCAAAAACATCTTAAATGATATCACACTTTGTAAGCTTTCACAAGTGACTACAGAGCAGCAAAGCTAAGTCAGTAGGTAGGGTAAGAGATAACTCATTAGAATTAAATGAACTAGGAATAAGGAGGTACAAATCAGTCTTTTGGTGGTGAGAGGGGTAGGGTTTAAGCTGAAACTCCACAACTCTTCCAAAAAAACGCTCCAAGAGAAAAATCAATAGACTTTTATGAAATCTACCCTGCAATAAGAGTTCACTGAGATTTTAAGATTCTCCAAAAACGTAACCTCAAAGGAGGATTTAAGTGGGAAGATAAAAAAAAAAGAGATCAAAAGGACAGATATCCTGCACAACAGGTGTGTTCACTAGCACAGGCAGAGACATTAGTTTAAAGGTCGTATTTCCAACCATCCTCCCTGCTGGGAAGAGTCCCACCAGCTAAACAAGATCACTTGCCTGAACAAGGACTGTTTACACAAAAGTCATCCTAGTCCCTCCCTGCCCCCTGTAGGAGTTTGTTCGTTTGCTCTTTTTCATGTAATACCACCTCTTTTACAACAGGGGTTGTTTCTTATATAAAAACCCTGATATAACTGGATGGATCAACACTGGTTTCCAACAGTTTCTTTGCTGCTCAGTAGAAACATGGCAGAGGTTTTGACTGGCAGTTTATAGGTGACTTGTTATAATGGTGTTCATCTCTAAGCCTAAAGAAATTGATGATGAAAGAGTCAAGTTGTAATTCTCTTCAGCTAACACATTATCAGATTTAGATAAAATATTCTCAATGCCTTCACACCCTTATGGAAAAAAGGGCGCTTCCTGAAACATCTGAGTATTTTTTCATGGAAATCTTTTCTTCCTCTCTGTCACTCAATAGAAACAGCAACACTGGGTATCCCTATGATGCTCCCAAACAGCAGATGCCCAAGAAAACTCATATTACCATGTCAAAGATTACAACATCTTACACAAACCAATTTACCACATTGAAGAGGTATTCTGATTTCTTCATTCCTAATAGTGTAGTCCAAACCAATTTCCACTAAACGGCCACAAATTTCAGCATATTTTTAAATGTTACATTATAACTATTTTTCACACTTATTTCCATGAATCTTATCAGCTCTCCCATTAGAAAATGGAAAGGCAATACCTGTTAAGTCAGTCACAAATTACCTGGAACCATTCACATCACACTTGTGTGAGAAAGTACTTAAGGGATATTTTTTACAGCATGGGTTGTTTAATGTGAAGTGTGTCATACAGATGGCACTGTATATAATATATATTAACTATGTAGGTTATAACTAAAGAAAAAAACCAAAACTGAGGAACAAAGCTAAAATTCTACTCTGCATCCCAAACTTTGTGACTTTGGTTCAATACTAAAGGACATGAGACAAAAACTTAGTCCTGTGTTCTGTTTTTAAATAAATGCTTATCCAATGCAAAAGAGTAGTCCCACTGTCTGAGGAGCTTATCTTCACATAAGAGGGTTCTCCAACATGAAGACTATGTCAGCAGAAGAGTGAGTTCTGTTCTTAGATTTTAAGTAATAGCTATTACAAATCTCTTGCCATCTCATCCAAAATTTTGAAATTTGAAAAATCTTCGCCTTCTATTTTGATAAAACAGTGTGTAATTTGGAATCTGGCTATATAGTAGATTTTATCCTTTATACAACCTGCAACTTTGGGAAAGCCTTGGTAAATTTGTTATTCTAAATTTTTATGTTTTTCTTTGTGGCACCATCAGGCTAATCACTGCACTGCTCCTCAGCCAAATCCACCCACGATGACACCAGTCACATGAAGGGCACGTAGTTCCGGCCATTTAACCTACACTCTATCCCCCAGAGAGTTCATCAAATGGTTTCCCTGCTTCCTACAGTCTCCTGTACAGACACAGGACAAGCACAATGGCTGCATTTCCTTCCTTAATGCAATTCAGGTTTACTAGGTATTTCACACAGGTATCAAGTAGGCTTTTGGATACCTGGGACAGTCTGCAAACACACTGCTTAACCACAGCCTGTAAATGCTCCCAAATACACACCTTGAAAGGCATTTAAAAAATCCTGAACTTGCCTATCTGAAGGTTAAGCCCCCTTTTCAATTTTTTGTTTCCTTTGAGACAGACTAACACTTCTGCCCATCAAACACTGCTCAAATGACACATGAGTTTACGGAATTTGCTGTTCCCCAAAATTACATTGTTAAAACATAAGGAATAAGGAATGGGGACACATCTGTGATCCAACAAGTGTACTGAAAAGGTGGTGTAACTAAGCCCTTTGTTTCTCACATATTTATTGAAAAGGACAAGTTTCTGGTTACTTTAAATTCACAACTGAAAAATGGTGTTGTATGACCTTATCACAAAGCTGTATGGTGAACACCACACACTTACTCAACCACATTGCATATGGAACTGTTTTAACCTAACATTATTTGAAAATATACATCCTAAAAAAATATTCCATAGTATGTGGCATATAGTTATACAGGCTTCTTGCTAAAGAACATATTTTATCAAAATAAAGACAAATGAGGTTCCAAAATATTCATCAGGTGATTCTTTTAAAAGTAATAAAATCGCTTATGTGGTACGTCAAAAGTTTTCTCTTTGAGGCACAAAAATAAATGCAGACACCAGAACTTTGTAAGAGTGACACAATATATCTGGACCTTCTTCCAGGCTACTCCAAATCATTCTGAGCAGGCATTCTGGTAACATGTGAAAGCAAACAGCACAGCGAAGTAAATTAAAAGTGAGAGTATTTAAAACTAGCAGACCAACTTTCAACATACAGAAGAACTGAAAATTCTTCATTAAATCAGTTAGTAAAACCAAAACCAGTAGCACAGGCTAACATACACAAAAAATTATATGAGTTAACCATTAAAAGAATTTAGCATGTAAATTAGATGTGGGAAAAATAGCAATGGTAAAACACTATATACTGATGTTGCAGAAAAATGGCTTTTGCAAGAATAAGCCTTAGGTCCAGTTTTGTTTACACTTTCAATTAAAGTATGTATCACATTAATGAAAGTTACCAATTACATTGAACCAGGAAAGAGGGCACACAAAAGGGGAACAAATAAAAATAATTTAGTGCCCTCAGGGGTCAGAAGTTCAAAGCGTGTAAGACCCAAGATAATCACGAAACAGGAATTAAGTCTCTAGCTGCAAAAGGTTCATAACAACATATTGAAAGTGAAGAAGAAACTCGAAAAGCAGCAATGCTCAAAGTTATTTAAAGCAGTTGTGAGAAATAAAGAAATACGATTTGGGTTTGGGAGACAACAGAATTTTGGTCTTCCTACATAAAAGCATCACGTTACAGAGGATAAACCCTACCAAACAACAACCACGCTTAAGAGATGACCTTCAGACCAAGTCCAATAAATCATGCATGTGGAATGGTAGTATGGACACCAAGATATGGAGAACTGAGCTAAAAGCTGAAAACAAGAAAAAGTTGTGTAAAAAAAGCAGACTAAAAAAATAGCATGAAGAAAGCAGAAAGGAATGGAAATATACAGATAGAACCAGTGTGTGCATGCGGGTTCCAAATTACAAAGACCATGAGGAATATGCAAAATGGTACAAAACAAGGCTTGGAATACTGGCACGAAATTACAAAAAAGAGCTACTAAACATCAAGTAAATTCTCCTGTCAGTGAGATGTAATCATTGAAATAATCTTCCAAAGGAAGCCTAATTGTTTAGAACATATATAAAATCTCACTGGTCAAGACAATATTAAAACTCACAAGTGTACAACCCCGCTTTTGCAAGCAGATGGACTAGATAATCTAAATAATTTTTTCAACCCTATCTCCTATGATGATGTTCAGAAGATCTGACAGGCTCATGCACAATACCCTGCAGTCCTACAAGTATGTGAGCAAGTTCAGTAAAAAGACATTGACATCAATTATGAAGACAAGCACAAAAATATATATACTCCACAACCTCTTTGTAAGGCTACATTTGTTTTGTTTTTGTTTTTTTTAAAGGCACCTCATCCTCTAGCTATTGCCAGCTTTTAAAAAAAATCACTTTTCAGTTTGAGCAAGAGCTCAATAGCGAGAAGGAAACATCTTTCAATTCACATTAGAACAGCCACGTCTTACATTCCAATTGTAATCAGAATGACAGTCTTTAAAAACAAGCATGCTGGCCTACTAGTTTTTATGTACAGCAATTTAAACAACTGTGACTACATATTGTACTGTGTAAGCAAAAGCACAACATTCATTTCATACTCACACCATTATCCTCTGTATACACAAACTCAAGAGAACTCAATACTAAAACATTAAAATGCACCCATGGAGTCTTCCCTTACTAGACACATTTAATACATGTTTACAATATATATACACATATATAATATACATAACTTTTAGAATTTTTCAAATAAATCTTTGCAATTTTCTCTTCAAAAAGAAATAAAATAATGACACTGAAAGAATATGAGTCAAGTACACAGAACTCTCACAAAGTTGAACGCTCAGTTTTGCAGCCAAGTTTTCCCCCTTCCATCATAACCAAAACATTTTATAAAAACTAAATAATCTGTATTATTATTGTAGTCATCTGTTTTATGGTAAAAGTTCTAATCTTATCTATGGAAATATATTGCATATCAATATCATGAAGTGACATATCTGAATATTCTGAGCAATAAAAGGTATTCCAGGATATTTTAGCAGTACATATAATGTGTTGCAGGCTCAAACAGCACATGGGTCAACCTTTTACCTAAATAATACACTTGATTTAAACTCTGAGATCAGCTTCAAATGTGGTCCCATCCCCTAATGCCATCTAAAAACAACACAGTCAAACCCTATTTTGATATCTTTCAATTACTTCTGTTTACAAAGTGTCAGTTTAAAGGTAAAGATTTATTTATCAGTTTCCAGTCTTAACCTCAAGCTGGTATATGAAGAGTTGCATTGGGTTCTTTCCTACTCGCATCAGCATCAGAAATCATCTCCAGCAGAAATTCTGCTTTCCATTCCCATTAGAGGAAAAGACCAACTTCACGCTTATGAACAGTAATAATTCTGATGATGACACATAATAGAAAAGAATCCACTCACCTTCCTCTAAGAAGGGATAAAAAGACTAAAAGATTGTATAAAAGTTATTTGTCATTCAAGTCAACAGAGAAACTCTGAATAGAGAAACAAAGCACATCTGTTGAGTAGTTACAAGAAGCACTCATTCTTCAGGTAACCTAATCAATGGCACGATACATCCAGCAAAGCGGACAAGTTAGAACGTCCCACAAAAGGTGAAGCTGGGAAATACCTCTAGAAGTAGCAGAATCTCTCAAACTGATGGAGTTTTGTATAGTTCCCACCTATTCCACTAGCAGGACTCATACAAAGCATTAGGTATAAATTTAATCTTCAAAAAAAGTATTTCATGTTATCTTTTAATGCCCAGAATGATACCCTTTTTAGCAGAAACAGGAAGAGGAGATGAATGTTTGATAACTAAATTGTACGACAGCTTCTTTGGAAAGCTTTAGAATAATTTCTTGTGCCAGATCTCCAAGAATAAACAGCATTGAATAAGTTAAGATCGCTACTACAGTATATACAGACTGCTTCAGTCTGTTGTTAATTGGGACTTAGAGTAAAGGCTCAGCTTCAAGCCATATGCTAATACAGTCTTTAAAAATTATATAAATTTTTTTGCAAACTAAATATTTACTGTATAACATAGAAGATGTAACAGAAACTTTGCTGCATTTTAATTTATGTTAGTAATCTGCTTTCCTTTAATTGCATTTATCTTAGGCTAGCAACCAGATTAGGCTGAGATTAACAATCCGCTACTGCTCTCTGAACAAGATCTACTTTATTCATACCAAAGGGATGACAAAGTGCCTCTCACGTGATACAGTAATGAGCATGTGAACTGACTCTGAATCACTTTTTCCAGGTGATTTAACATTAAGATTCCTCAGTGAGAAGCATCCTAGGAAGTTTCCCTCTTTTCCTACTCCCTGATGCAATTAGACCCCTTCTTTCCAGTACTCTCATTTTATTAATAGAGAATACGTAGACCTAGTTTCACCCAAGGCCTGCCTGGACGAAAATTCACACCCTCTAAAATAAAAGCATTTATTTTTTATTTTTTTTTAACTATGTGAAACTGAGAGATTCCAAGCTCTCAGCACCAGCTGAGCTCACAGAAATCAGAGCAAACGTCAATTTAGAAAACAGCACCCTGCAAAACTAAACACTTACAAACATTCTCTGAATTACAGGGCAAGATAAAACAACTCATGCCCTCCTCTTCTCTTTGTGCAGCTGGTTAAATATATACAAAGCTAAAGTTGAACAGGAAGCACTCTGTCATACAAACACTTTAGCCAGGGCATCAGCTCCTGCGCTGGCAATATAACATTTGGAGGGGTGGAATGCCACATCATGAATTGACTCATCAAATTTTTTGCGATGAGCAGTAAATTCTTGGATGCAGGTCTTGCTTTCAAGATTCCACAAGCGAATTGAGCAGTCATGACCTAAAGAAAGGGGAAACAGTTTTCTTTATAATTCTCATGTCTGCCACCATTATGAGAAAAAGAAATGAAATCTGAATGTACTTACTGCCAGACATCAAATACAAGCCATTAGGATCAACAGCTAAACTTGTAACTGCATCTAAGTGAGCTACCATGGAGTGGATCAGTTTTCCTTTGAAAGAAAAGAGTTATTTATGTTATTTTCTGCAATTAACTTTGTTATTTGCATTCACTGCTTATGACCCTACCACAGCTGACACTATAAATAGAAAACCCATGACTGAATCATTAAAATTATACAAGAAGTCATTCTTTTAAATTTACAGTCTCCGGAGAGGCACAGTAGCAGTATCATCAACATTGTGAGACCTGTGTTTTATGTCTGCAAAGCCACCCTGGTGCTGCAATCACTGCATTTTAAATAACTGCCTCTTATCTGAATTGAGTTCTGAAGTAAGATCTAGAATGGAAAGGAAAGCAGGGGCTGAGTATACTAAAAGCAATGATATAAACTACCTAAGAATATGGGATGATTTTAGTCAACTCAGAGAGAATTATTGTTCTATTACTATTGCTATCATTGCAATTACAGCAATGATTTCAGATTAAAAAAAAGAAATCATGGGTCAAATGCAGCAGAGGTCTAGGAAGCACTAGAGTGCCAGAGTTTCCTGTTCTCCAGATCAAAATAACACAGATAACCAACAGAAGAAACATAAACATAAGCCCATAAAGATTTTGAAAAAGCTTCCTTTTATGTTAAATATTTATAAACCCCATACATAAGGCATTTATAAGAAGAGACGGAAAATTAGCAGGTTCCTTATCACTGTGCCAACAAAGTTTTAAGTGGGTTGGCAATCTTTGGCAATGGTGACGAGAGATTTCTGTTTCAGAGGCTATCCAGTTCTTGACATCCCTCAGCATTTATGAGAATAATATTAATCTTAATGAAATTCTAGTTATGGTTTACATTATACAATGGCTATACCTAAGACCTGCTGAAGAGAAGCATACCTGTATTGTTGTCGTAGAATTTGATGTGTCTGTCTTCATGAGCAGTGATACTAATTGGAAGAGTTGGATGGCTGATGACTCTGTTTATCTGACAGGAGGAACTGATTGCTTAAAAAAACCAACACATATCATACATGTCAATTTCTAAATTCTTTGAAAGATTGCTACTAAGAAATAAATATGTAATCCATTTTATTTGCAAAATAATTCTTACATTTATATACTGGAAACTCTCAGCTAGCATCTTATTTTATATGGTTTACTCTAAAATACTTTCCAAATTACACAGGCACAGAGGCATACATAAACCATATGTATGCCAAATAAGGTCCAACCTTTGGACATAGTTTTAGGTAGACACGTCAGGCAAAAATGTGAAACCAAAAACTGAGCGAAAACACCTTTTTTGCACTTCCCCACTGCCACATTCCTCCTCCTGCCAAGTAAAACTTTCTTCATAACATACAGACAGTACAGGTAGTTTATTTCAAGCAAATAAACCCCACCCATTATTATTTGATATATATGGATTAAAATTATGATTATTGGGAAAAAAGGATGCTGGATTATTCATAGGAGAGTCATTTTCCTATTCTTCAAAAATTTTGAAACAGCATGCATATATATATATATATATACATACACAAACAAAAAAAAAAGTATAGAAGTTTTCTGATTAGAAATCTAGGCATTGTTGTGATTCACAGATTAGTGCAAAGGTGGTCTTAAGAGGCACAAATTATGACAAATCCAAAACCAGTCACTCCACAGTACATCAAAATACAGGTATTGTCTTTTATGTTGACTGTATTTAGTTAAACTGCTTCCAAAGAACACATTAATTAGTCAAAATTCTTACTAAAATAAACAAAATAGAATACTACTATAGGATCACTTGCTATTAAAGTGGTAAAAACTTCAATTTACATATTTCTATAAAAATCTGAACCATCAAGCCTTGTCAGCATCCATGGAACACTTAGAAATCATTAAAGTCTAAATTAAGCAAGAAAACCACATTCATATGAATAAACCCCCCTAAAACAACTGAAAGCACATGAACCTTCATCACAGCCACCTATCCTCACAGTTTGACAATGACAAGCAAAGTGAGGCTTATACTGAATAGCAGAGTCCCTGCATAGTGGTGGTAGGGCATTTCAGGTGACTCATTTTCCTCTTGCCTAGTTCTTGTAGAAATGGTAATTTACTTCTTTAAAATACTTGTAAGCTCTATAGTACTATTACATAACTAAAGAAACTAAATGGAGACTGCTGGCTGCCATATCACGGCCTTGTTTTCTTAAAGGAACATTACTGAATTACAGCAAGGAGGAGGCAAAAAAATAGAAGGGGGAAGGAAGAGGGAAGCAGAAAGGTAACTTCCACTGACTCAAGTTAACTAATTTAGGACTGCTTTTTAGATAGGAACAAAGGTGTGAGTTAAAAGAAGAAATCCCGCACAGTAAGGAATACCATAAAGAAGGGAGATGGCACTTTCCATTCCGTCTGATAAAATGACAGGCATTTAACTAGTTTAAAACAGACAAGCAAAGCCAACAAGAAGGGCTTAGTCCTTTCAAAAAACCTAATTAACAGCAAAAGTCAGTGACATAAAACTTTAAGGAGCGTGTGTGTGGGGGGGAATATAAAAATTTAAAAAAAAAAAATTATATTGTTATAAAGTTACCATTGTGGCTTGAATATTAAACCTTTGGTCTCTTTTCTAATGCCAGGGTAAAATAATTTACTGATAGCAGGCTCCTCACAGTATCCTCTAAAACTTCTCATACTGGCCATTGCCATAATCCAGGCAATCCTGCCATTGCCAGGACCTTGTCAATGAATACTCTTCCACCGGAGCTTTGTTTTTCTCCTGCAGTGAAAACTTCAACCACAGCCCAAGTCCAAATGAGGCAAGAGCATAAGAAATCTTTGAAAAGGGATACCTCTGAGGAAAAATAAAAAAGAATCCACACACACTCCTGAATTTTTGATAAACTCAACTTTAAGTTTTCCTGATATTACCTCTATTTTGCAATTTTGTACTGAAGAGGAAAAAGAAATCTTGAAACTGCAAAGACCACTGAGCTGTACTAGAGAAACCTGTGTTTTTCCTTGTGCTACTGTCTTTTGAAAAGCAATGCAGTATGATCTTGTTTCTTCTACCTTATTTCAAAAGCACATGCACTCTTCTGCTACTGAAACACCCACAAGGTCTGTTACAGTAATAACAATTTACTATTACATCTCAAAACACAGCTTGTAACATAATTCATGTTGTAATTTCTCATGACGCTGCCTGTTTGGAAAGACCAAAAAGATTATCGACAGTATCGATCTTAAAGAAGCAATTTTTTTTCCTTTGGTCAGTTTGGGTTTTTTTGATACATACTTGTATCCACACTGGACTCCAGGGTAAGAATTCGTTGCCGTGTCTCCATGTTAAAAATGCTAGTGTGTCCACTGTTAAATGATGCTACCATGAGGCTTGGGTCACTGCTCACAAGGTCTACTGAGGAAGGGATTCCCATTTCTAGAAAACAACGTAGTGATTTAGTTGGTATAAAGTAAACAAAAAAAACCCCAAACAAAAAATCCCCAATCAGTAAGCACTTTAACATCTAAAGGACCACAATTATGAAAGGAAATATTGCATTTTAAAACATACATTATGCCAATCTAAATAGATTGCCCAGTATGATCACTACTTTAATCCTATTTTTTTTTGATGTGTATCAACAACATTCTTTACTAAGATCCTGTATCTGGAACTGCAGCTGGGCAGAAATCTACTTTGAAATTAAGAAAGTAAGAACTCCCTAGGCCCTTTTCCTTCCTTTAAGTCTAACAGCAATTCTCAAAAAACACAAAACGACTCCAATGCCTCAAGTAAAATGACATGAAATTGAAATGGTAAAACCACTGACATAACAGATGATTAACATTATTATTATTATTAACTTGGGTAAAATCAGAGCTTAAAAAATCCACCAAAGTTCTCAAGGTGCAAATTTTACACCCTGACACTGTCATCATAGGAAGTTATATAAATACATTATAAATTCATATTTCAAAGCTTTGTCCATCCTGCCTATTGTGGTATTTATCTGACCTCCTTACACTGTAGCTATCTGAACACTACCGGACAGAAGGTCAAATCAGCAAAGCTTGGGTATAGGATTTATCCCTTGGGATTTTTCTCCTCAAATGTCCTGTTCACCACCTGCTATGTGAAAGAACAACACCGGTAGCAAGAGACGCCAGAAGGAGGAGGAGGAAAAGACAGAGAGTGAGACACTGAATTTTAAGTAAACTAATGTTATAGATTCAGATAGCACAGGAATATCATCATGTCTGTCTAAACTCTAAAGATTCATGGGAGAAACATCTTTTTTGGACACAGGACCTCCGGAATATTTCTAAGGAATGGTGGTACTTATCTAGAGGTACTCCTAAAAGAGCAAAAAAAGGATTGGAGTGAGAAGAAAACACATTGTTTCTGAAGTGACCTTTTCTACTGCTGCCATGCATGGTGATCTGCAGCTTCTTGGGAGGCCTACAATGGTTAATCTAAAGGACTTAAATGATGAGTGAGAGTTTGTTCAAGGTTATCAATAAGCCATATGAAAACTAGGTTTCAAAGGAGGATCTTTGAATTTCACAACTTTGGCAAGACTAGTCCTCCCTCCCCCTTAATTTAATAATTAAAAACAAAACAACTCCCAAAAATACCCAACAGTCACAAGGAAGTTTTCAAAGTAGGCAGATAGGCAATAAGCTGGCAATAAGCCAGTTATGTTTTTTGTAGAATCCTGCAGACCTTTGGAAACATATTTTTGCAAAAACTAAAATATATGAAACATTTTTTATTTTGCTCAGTATAGCATAACAAGTAATGGTATATCTGACCAGTTTTATACCATAACTCGATAAGTCTGTTGAGTTATGCTAAAGTTTATTTTGTCTCAAAGTCTTTATGAAGAGCCAAGGAACTTTTGCAGCTCATGGTCTGTCTTTAGGACAATCAACTCCAAGAGAACTTGGCAACATCAGTGGGCTCATTCTGGACCACTTAGACAGCAACCTCAAGAAATTAGACTCTAAATAGTGGGATTTTGATTTGTGCAAGACATTTCTGTAACTAAATCCAAAGATTAACATTATTTCAACTAGCAGTGCTTAGGATCAATAGGCTATCTATTTAGTTAATGTGCAAACTCAGAAATTCAACTGGAATCTCTGGGCTAGAGGCACAAGGAACAATTCTGGAAGGTACAATGACACTTGACCTGAGATGAAGCACTGGCTACTCCAAACTTCTATTAGGAGAAGAAAGGGCTTTTTATTCTGGAGAAACCAAAAGCACACGCCTAATGGAAATTCAATTTGAAACTGAATTATGGAGTTGATACATTATACTCCTTGGTGCTAGTAACATCAGTAGATCATTTAAAGCAGTTGGCTTTTAGATGTATGTGACTGTCCCCCTGCACGTAGGTATATAGTCAGCTAGCATCAAAAAAGAAGGGTCCTAAAATTTACTCTTCCCATATCATTCATAAGTATATAAAATCCAGCAAAAAAAGCAAGAAGTATTTCTATTCAGTAACCAAAATTATGTCAGTCTGAACAGGGATGTTCATGAACTTCTAGGGCAATTTTCTGTACCTTGATTATCATTAAATATATTGAGAGCTGGAGCAATTTCTGTAGCTTTCCATAAACGTATAGTGCCGTCTGCTGAACAGGACAGCAATCGCTGGTGCGCTCCACTGTAAACCAGACCCCACACTGCATCAGTATGGCCTACAAAAGCACCTCTTAGAACAGAAGGATCTGCAAACAAAACACAACAAAACACATTTCAAAACAAAATTTGAATTACATCAATAGCTGTATCTTGATCTGTGTTTATGCACCAACCTCACGGAGCTAATCCATAAAAAAAACCCAAAGCCAATCATGTCATACCAATACAGAAGTTTCAATTATTCTGGTATTAAGATGCTTGAATTTCATCAGCATACATGATATTCAGTTACCCAGTTTGCAACTAAAGGAACAAAACAACATTTCAGCAGAAGGGACATTACAGAAATGGGATAAACACACTTCAGTTTGTTTCACTTTCAAGCAGCCATTAATGGTACATCAGTCCCTTTTATGCAAAAGTCAGCTTTGAGGTCAACTGCATCCAAAGCTAAAGAAGTGAAAAATAAACTTAAAATCCAGAAACAAGGCTGACATCCATTCAGATCTGGTAAATCGTACTGAACTGGGCCTTTTTACGTGTTTGTGGACAACATTAACAGCTTTGGTCTCAGACCATTAAATCTCTTTATCTAACTACACAGAAATTCGTCAAAGAAAAGAACACTAAAATACACATTTGCTGTACTTGCCAAATTATCAGGTTTAGTCCTGGACTTTTTGAATCTAGCTGTTTCTCAAAATTGTGATGAAATTAAGGCCTTTCTAAAGAAAATTTAAGACATTTAAAATTTAAGAAATTTTAAGACATTTTATTTTCTTATCAACCAGCATCAGCATTAAACCAAAAATTTACTTTAAGCAATCGAAGCTAACATTCGATTTGCTCTTTTAAACTTTCAAATAAGCATTATCTACAAAGTATCCTATTTTAACAAAAAACATTAATGTCACTAAACAATCGTTTCACTGGTGTGTTTGACACCAACATACCGTAAGAGTCATAGGGGTCAACGTTCGGGTTGGTTGTGTTCCAGCCATGGATAAGGCCATCTGTTCCCCCACTGTAACACTGCTCACCATTACTGCTCATCACCACACAGAGCACTGGTCCACTGGAAGAAACCCCCAAAGAAACATTTAATATTAACATTTTCATTATGTGAAATGCAATGCCAACAGAATCTTCAAATTTTCCTGCTAGATACAACTGACTTGCTGCACGCATTGCAACAAAAATTCCGCATAATGAAATCATAAGCTACAACACTTCCCACAAAAAAACTCCACAATATTTGGTAACGTAACTACAATCAGAACAATATAATCATTAGGCACATGAAATGTGAGAAGTGTCACACTTTCAAACTGTAGGGTTTTTTATTTTGCATAAGCAGCTTCTTTTCCCTTTGTAAAAGATCTAAGGCTCTTTCGTGAAATAATTTCAGTAGATTTAAATTCACTGCATTCATTCTTCTTCAGCTTCCTTCTACGTATGCACACATCTGACAAAAAGGCAAGAGCTGCAATAATGAACAGAACACTTAATCAAATTGGAACTGTATAATTTGTAGGTTTTTAATTTTAAAATTGTGGTCTACCCAGCTTCAGACATAATTACGCAGAAAGGAGATGGACGCATGCAGATATTTTAAATAAAATGGGAACTAAAGACATCACAGCTAAAGAAATCAGTAGCTGATAATGTGGAAATTACCTTTTAAAAAAATTCTGTTTCTGTTTAAAAAACGTATCTTTCTCAAAATACGACAATATTTCCCAGGAAATACTTACTTATGTGCTCTGAAGGTGTATATTGGCTCTACATCAAGAGAAGCACTCCTAAATGAAGTACAAGGAAATGTTAACATGCATATGATCTTACACAATGCTTTACAAAAACGTGTTAAATTCTTAAAATCACTGTTACGTCTTTTGCAGTGTTTCCCCCACAACTTTCAACACAATTTTTCACATGTCTAGGAACTATTCGCAATCTTTCATTTGCAGGACTTGTTGTTTGGTTTGTTTTTTCAGTTTAAAGACCTTCAAGGTAGTTCACAAACTCTCACAGATCAGTCAAGCAGTAGGTAGCTACACCAGTGGTGGGGAAGGAGTGGAGAGACATCAGTATCACATGGAATATATCATTAAGTGCTCCAAACCCCTATTAGAGTAAAGGAGTTTTTGACTCCTTGTTTTTATATCAAGGCTGTAGCAAAAAATTTCCTGCTCTGGACTTTATCAATCCAGTGCTTGTTACAGGCTGAGGGAAGACCCCATGTTATGCTCAGTCCTCCTCAAAGGTCTGACGTACTCTCTTACCATTACCTTACCATTATTAGCCCTGCTACCAAATTGCTCTCATTTCTGCAAATCCCAGCAACTCACAAGAGACAGTGTACAAAGGCAACATCTCAAAGTTTAAAGCTGTACACATGTATATGCATGTATGTGTATACATACATATGCATATATATAAAAATGCATCTTACACATTTATATCCACATGCAAGCACACTAACAGGCCACATCCAAATATTTTCACTAGTAAATTAATTTGTCATGTTATCTGCAAGGACAATATAAAAATGTGAATGGTTTTCCTTCTTACAAACAAAATACACTCAGGAACACACATGGATTTCTTCTGGCACTCTTCAGAAGTCTCCACACTACTCTGTGAACTTGTTTTCCTACTCTTAAAGTCAAGGAACACTTTCCATGAACTCCAAGGGCCATCCTCTGAAGTGGTATCTACAATTATCTTTTTTCTTCATATATTAAAACTGTTCTTGAAGCAAAGCAAAAAAAAAAATCTTACTTTTTTGCTGGGGCTGTTTTTTGTAAATTCCACATTTTTAAAGTATGGTCCTCTGAAGCTGTTATTAAGACTGGTTCAACCGGATGAAAAGCGAGACCTCTTATTCCATCAAAGTGACTTCTTAATGTAAATTTGGGGTTCCAAGTCTTTCTCAATGCATCCTTATTGTTGGCTATCTAATAAAAAAAATGCCAAACTTGTAATTAATCTGGAAGCCACAACAAAAGGAAGACATTAGAAATTTAGTTTGGCATTTTCAGAAGATGTGAAATTACCTCTTCCACTTTTCAAAACAACCTGCTCTTGAAAAACAGATCACTTAACACTAACCAGATAATTCAAAATGAGAATGAAGGTAGATGTATTCCATACAACAAGTAATGTCTTGTCCACAGTAATATGTTCTATGCAAATCTGAAATACTCCCATGTCTGTAAAATTACGCAATTTAAAAGCACTGATACTTAAATGAAATCACCTAGGTATTTGAAATTTGATCTATACCTACTAGCTCGTTCACTTTAACACTGGGCTTGACTCAACCAACCAGTGGTCCCTGAATATCCAAAATACAAATGACATGGCACCTCTGAAGTAAAGATCTGAAAGAAACAGAAGATTCTGGAAGCACAGAAAGGACGCAAGCTAACTTACTCATCTAAGACAACTCAAGCTCTGTAATAATGCAAGACAAGTAAAGGTTGCCAGAAAATAAAAAAAAAAAAAGGCAAAAAAGACTTGGCTACACACTAAGAATATAACTGGCAAGTGATAAGCTATCATGTATACAGACACAATTATTTGGCAATAAATGCATTTTAGAAGATCCAAAAAGAAAGCCTTTTAAAAAAATAACATTTACTCCAATATTGCTCCTCTGAACAAATGTTGACACAAAATGCTGAACAGACTTTTTCACTCTGTCAGTCAACAATGCCATAAGTAAAATTTACCTTTCCATAACCACTATGGTTATGGAAAATCAAGAAAACAAGCAATTGTACTGATGTTTTATTATGTTGAAATCTACAGATAATCTGAAATAATTTATATCATTAAGTGCAAAGAAGAGACAACTGTTTTGAGCTTCTCCAAGAATCTACATTTTATTCTAGGCAGTGGAGGGAAGAAGGGGAGGTTTAAGAACTGAAGTGCTTTTTCTTAGGTTTTGTTACATCTGAATTTAATAATAAAAATATGCATCAATTAAGAAGTTCTGTACATTTTAAACCAGGAGAAAGGAGCTGTAACAAATGCAGGTTTAGTCTTTCTTTTAGTATTTCTTAATAATTATATACTGCCTCGCTCGGGGAGACAAGTCAGTTTCTTTGCCAGTTTACTGAGCCAAGTTGGCTCAATGAGGGAACAGACAAATGCTCAAGCTGGTACAAGGATGGGGCAGGACTGCACAGTTAGCAGCTCTGGCAGGTTTTCTGGAGATTGGCCAAGAAAGCCTCAGCAAAAAGGGTACAAGATGTACAGAGTATTCACAGATATCTGGAGAGGAATTTGGTTGCCTCAACACAGGCACTCAACACCAAACAGGTGACGGAGGGAACCCGCCTGCCCTCCAGCTGCCATACCAGCAGCACAGGTCCTGCATCACACCTGCAAATGCCACGAAGACACCTCAGATGGCCTAATGGTGAATTCCAGTTCTGGACAGGTAATAGTCTTCATTTACTTCTCATTTATTCAAAGGTGCCCTTCCAAAGGAGTCCGAGATGATTAGCTTACAAATTGGGAAGTAGATGGAGGGACGCAGATGAGGGCATTCCCAAGCCAGTAGACTAGCAGCAGAGGAAACAGATCCTAGCCCTAATGCACCACCTACCTCGCTGCACCACATCACTCCACCCACCAGTCTCTCAAGCTGTGAGAGGTTGGGTTAGTAAACACAATAGCCAACCTCCTTCTATCTCTCCCCACTGAAATGCAACTGTGACAAGCAATTTGGGGGGATGTTCAATCCCAAAATTAGCACCTGATCAGGATTTGCTACTAATAATAATATTTGCATCTACACAGACAAATCAAAAAGTCCAGAAACAGCAATGACATGCAAGTAGGATTGCAGACACTTCTCTCATTCAAAGTTGTAGGAAATCAAGCAAGAGACTACTGCAAAGTCCAAAACCTCTGTTAGAATCTTATGAAGCTGCTTAATCTATTCAGAAGACTAGAGAAAAACCAGAATCAACCAAAGTGAAAGAGCAATGCTAAGATAACAATGCGTAAAGCAAGGAAAAAGAAAAGATAAACTTGTGATTATCAGCTAGCAATCTGGAAAATATCACCTTGTTAGATATTCTAAAAATGTACTCATAGAAGAAAAAATTTCTCTTTTAAGTAATAAATTCATAATATTCATTACCGAGTGAAAACCATTCTTTAATTTACAGACAGTCAAAGCAATATGTAGAAACCAAAACCATGAAATGAGGTAGGCTAATGCTGCCATGTTTTAGAAAAAAAGAATCTAGTAAAAATATCAGTGGGATGAAAGGGACTGAAAATGGGAAAGTGCCTGCAGCTCTTGAGAGCAAATATATTTAAAGACAGATGTACCTTGTTTTCAACTTTATTCTCCATATGATTCAAAATTGTCACTTAAAAATAATACACTAAATTTTCACTAATCCTTCCTGATTCACCCTTGGCAGCTGGAAGAAGATATGCAATAGGCCAAAACAGAAACATCATCTGTAAGCTAAACTTCCAGTGAAACTTGAAATAGAAAAACCAGGCTTTCATTTTGCTTCAATGAAGTGCACAGTGACAATAGTGAGTAGCTTTGTAAATGTTGTGGTTTTTTTTTTTAATCATCAGCACTAAAAAAAGGTAAGAGCTGAGGTAAGCATGACTATGAATTCCTGATCATAGAACTCCATAAAGGCATTTAACAAATGAACAAACAGAAGTTAGTACTCTCCACCACGCAGGATAGGATAGGAGTGGCTAAAGAAATGCTGAATTCCATAAATGAAAGCTGTTAATTCAGAATACGGAGACATGAACAAACATAACAGTTTATATGGACACTTGAACAGTGAAGTCAAGTAATGAAAGCATTACCATCTCATTCAGATGGTTTAGGTTTGTCATGTCTTCTGAATTTAAAAATTCAGCATCTAAGTTTTAGGTGTACCTGTAAAAGCAAATAATTTCTACACCATCTTAACCCTTTCTGAAGGCATAATTAGAGATGATGAGCAAAAAAATTAAGAACTGAGCCCAAATTAGGAGATAATGCTAAAATACTGAATTTTAGCAGAAATGTTCTGTATTATTGCAATCAAAATGATTCACAACACATCACATGCTCACAAACTTGCTATAGTAGTAGAGCATATCTCTGCAATAGCACTCTCAAAATGTGTCTAAAATTTTATTAATTTTATAATTTATTGCTTTACAAGTACACACAAGGGTAGAACTTCAAAGTAAGGACCTGCAGGTTATTTCTGGAGTCTCAGACTTGACTTGGGATAGTAAAATCCCAGATGGTGATTACTTAAGGGTCAGATTTACTGAAAGGTAGGATTCTTCACCAACACACAATACTGAAAATGATCTCTGAAATCCCTCAACCTTGACAGAGCTGGGCAATGCAATAGCAGCATTGATCTGAAGCTGACAGATCACAAGGAGCACATTAGTAAAGTAATACCTGAAGTATCTTTTCCCAAGAAATCAGAAATACAGACAAAAATTGTGTATGACTGAAAAGAAGCAATTTTAAAGAAAGTTTTTCATAAAAAGCGAAAGAAAAACAAGCTGTAGGCTACACATACAGCCACAGAAGTGTTGGCCACAAAACCCTCCTAAACACACTCTGGTCCAGTTTCCCATTTGAAAGGAGACTACTGCCCACACAATGCGAACCACAGGGCTCCCCCAGCCAAGTCTTGAACATCTCCCAGGAGAGGGATTCCACTGTGTCTCTGGGTCAGTTGTTTCACTACCACCTCCTACATAACACTTCCTCCCCCAGTGTCTTACCTGAACCTCCCAAGCCAGAATTTGCTATTGTTTCCTCTTCTTTTAATGCCTGGCACTATGGAGAAGCTTGGCTCTGTCATCCTTACAAGCACTCTTCCAGTACCTGCAGACTGCTATTTGAGCACCCCTCAGCCTCCTAAGAGCTGAACAAGAGTAGCTTCTTTAACATCTACTCATCAGTCACATGCTACTGGACTCTCTACAATTTCTCTAAAACCCTCTTGAAGTGGAAGGGCCCAAAACTCCATGCAGACCATGCGGAAGGGACATAAACTTCCCTCAATCTATTGGCCATACAGCTCCTAATTTTGCTCAGTCACTGGGGTTACACACACCCACATGTATCACTGTAACTAATTACATTTACTTTCAACTATTCGCATGACGTGGCAGGCAAATGAGAAGGAGAGGGGCTTGCAGAGAGCTTGAAGGCTGCTGTGTATGGGAAAAACAATTTTATCAAGTAAAAATTTGTGACAACCTCTTGCAGGATAATTTCATCTGGAGAATGTTTTCTGCTGAGTCTACACACATGTAACTTGCATCCGCCTTCAACAAAAAGACAGTAAGACCTTGAGTTACCAATAATAATCACTTACATCATAAGTCAGTGAATCTGCCTCATTTGCTACAGTAAGGCCTGCCAGTTCTCCAAGACCCAGTTCATTTTCAAGGGCTTCATCTGTTCCCATAATGAAAGATTTCCCTGAAGAAGGAGGGAATGTTAAAGCTTCCACTGCAAGAAACCAAACCAAAACAAAAAAAATCTTGAAATTTGGGGTTATACAACATTGAATAACAAAAGTACATTTTCCACTTTCAAAATGCTAAACATCTTACAAGTAGCTGAGGGGAAAAAAGATATACAGAGATGCATAAAAAAAATAGCTGTTCTAAAGATGATCACTGTACTTACCACTAAACAGCATCCTCTGAACATACTTGCACTTGAGGTGTGTGTGACTCAGTAAGTGCAATTAGCCACAGGCGGGAAGAGGACACTACCATTCGCCCATAAATAATGTACAAGTAACACAGAACAGGTCAGACCCTTCCCCAACTCTGCCACAAAATATGCAAATAGGTGCTGAAGAAGCAACAAAAATGCATATAAGAATAGCTGGTGGGAGCAGTTGGACCCTTCCTTCCTAACATGGTATCCACACCTTCCTAACGAAGTATCCACACACATCCAAAAGCACGTCCACAATGAAGCTGTTTACATGCACTCCAATCGAGCAATACGACCAGAAGCTGACAATTCATTCCTACCTGTAAAATCAGTTTAATTACCAAACAGGTTGCTCAGCACTGAATTCCATGTTTGTACTAGCAGTACCCAAACTTACTAGTTAACAGCTTCTATAGCATGCCTATAGGAGCTTCAATCACTGTAACATGAACACATCCATAGGCAGATTCTCTAGAAGCAGGAAGATCAAAGGCTAAGGAGTACAGCATACACACTTATATCACATGAAGCTCTGCATCAAGTGGTACAATTCAAAGACTTTACTAAGTTCCCTGTACAATAGCTCTCCAAGCCTATACAGCGCAAAAGGAGGACTGAATAGATGAAAATGTGTTATCTTCTGGATACAAGAAACTTCACTGATCTTTATACAAGTTTTATCTCAAATTACAAGGGTTTTTAAATAAATTACAATCTTTTCGCCTTTTAGCTCCATTGTAAATACAAGCCTTGGCAAATACTGTTGGAATCAGGGAGAGAGAGAAGGAAATGCCACCTCATTCTCAGCGTCTGTTTAAGTCTAACAGCACTGATACTAAGTTAAAACCAAGAAAAATGCAGTTTACAATCAATAGCCTGATCTGTTCAGTCTGCTTCCCTCTTGTCGCAAAGGCATCAGGTTCAGATGCCATCCAATTCACCTTCAGTTCACCCAGCATAAAGTAAGCTAATCTTTCCGTTCCACATTCACATCTCTACTGCGTGTTCTGTTTGCTTTCCACTACTTTTTACAACCAAACAAAAGCCTTTCAAGCTCTACTGTTCGATCAGGTCTCTTAGTTACTACCTTTTAATCACAAACATCTCTTACCTTCTTCACCCTGAAGTCTACACTACCATTCTCTTTTTCTCTTTTGAATTTATGATAAAATATTCCACTCAATACACAATACATACAGGACATCAAATCTGAAAAGTTACTAGAATAAAAACATTGTATGCCAAAAATATCATGGTGTCTCAGTTTTACAAAGGAATACACAGTTCATAGTTTGCAATACTGAACTCAGACTGATAAAAATCAGCTGTCCTCCTCTTTTTTTGTGAGAGTGCATTTGAATGTCTGAATTAAAAAACACATTATTGAAAGGACATGAAAATAGTGCTCTGCTAACATAGCTCTCAGTACATGTGAGAAAAGTTGGAAATGAAACATTCAACAAAAAATTCCTCCGCTTCCCCAAGTGTTGCTAAGTTACCCCCTTCTTTCATAAAGAAAACCACTGAACATGAAGGAAACAGAACTACTGAGATCTTCGGTAACTATGCCGCATGCTGGGACTTTTTATGCATCTTAATTATAACTTGGCCAACCTACTATTTCACACTCACTGAAAGACTGCTAAGTAGAACTCATGTTTTGCTCATTTTTCAAAACACGTATTTACCATTTAAATAGGGCACATGATATCATAGAATCATAGAATGGTTTGGGTTGGAAGGGACCTTAAAGATCATCCAGTTCCAAGCAGCCACGTGTAGGGACACCTTCCACTAGACCACATTGCTTAAAGCCCCATCCAGCCTGGAACTGAACACTTCCAGAGATGAGGCATCCATAACTCTCTGGGCAATCTGTTCCAGTGTCTCACCACCCTCACTGTAAAGAATTTCTTCCTAGTACCTAATCTAAACTTGCTCTCTTTCAGTTTGAAGCCACTCCCCCTTGTCCTATCACTACATGCCCTTGTAAAAAGTCCCTCTCCAGATCTCTTGTAGGCTCCCTTTAGGCAAGCTAAGGCTGCAATATGATCTTTGACAAATTAATATAGCCTCATACACTATATGTTATTATGCTTCATATTATAGCATTCAAATATTGAATCAAATAGATGGTTCGGCATTTTTCAGACATAATACTAGTGAAGATAACCACATGCTTCATTGCAAAGATGTGTGGCCTTCCACACAAGAATTTTTTTTAATGTTTGGAATACATTATGGAAAGAAATGCAGAGGCAAGCTCTAAGTTGTTCAGTATGATTCACTGCATAATCACCACATGCATTTAAAAGCTATAGCTAGCCACCTGTGCTTACCTGCAGAGCCTCTATCTTACACTTAAAAAAAAAGAGCACATATGTATGTATGTGTATATATATACATACATACATTTAAAATTATGTGCATGGGGAGAAAAAAAGATGCTCTTATGTCCTCAGAGCTTATATTCCCCACTTGGCTACCAGGCTTGAGCACAAACAAAAGCAAATGATTTAAGATCGTCATATTACAAAGTCACCATGTGCCAAATTATTTTTTCTATATTGTTCAAAGTTATTCAACCAAGACTTGACCTTAGGTAGGTGTCTTGACCTTACTAATAGGGACCAGAAAGAAGGAATGGCAATGCCATGTATTGCACTTAGACAGAATTGGAATTTGCTGAATCGTAATTTGTAAAGTGCTCGGAAAGTCTTAGAGGATAATCTTTAAGAAGGAACTATAAACATCCATCCTTTACTAAGGTGTTATGCACATCTTTAATATTTACCTTCATCCGTCCTGTTTATCTCATGTTCAATGAGCCTTGAGCTACTGGGCCTAGAAGAAGGTGCAACAGATGGCTGTAACGAAGGGAGATCATCAACATCTCTCAAGTTTGCAAGCATATCTTGCAGCTTTGACCTGTTGGGCCCTAACCAGAAAAAAAACCAAAAAATTAAATGGTTTATGCATAGTTCACGATGACACTACTTAGATATGCTACAGCAGCACATGCAACAATGGATCCTACCTTGCATTATGACATTACCACAGAAAAACTAATGAGCACCTATTTTCAGCAGTAACTAATCATCCAGCATGAAATGAATTTCTTGAAAAGAAAGCGATAGAAGCAACTGAGAATTGAGAACGCACAATTTTCCCCATATGTATAAACTCATACTGCTACTTTTATGGGATGCTGAAGAATGCCTCCAACTGAGTCATACTGATTATTAGAATATTTACTTTTCCAAAACAATAGCCGACATCTGTGAATATTTTAGAATTTGTGCATCAGGTACTTTGTGCAGCATATTCTTATGACAACATTATTATTTTAAATTTATTTGTGCAGTAGTGTAGTATTGTGAACTATATAATCCAAAAAGTTTTACTTAAATATAATGCAACTGGATTCACTGGCCTACTTCCTGAAGCTACATATGGTGAAGACCCATGCCCTTCTTGACACTTACCTGTGCTTTGCTCCATCATTTTCCCACATCCCTGTTTTGACTGTTTTATATAGGATTGAGGCTGAAACATATCTTCGGTAGTTTTTCCTGTTGTAAGTTTAATTAAGAATGGGAAAATGTCTTACCCATAGTCCATTATGTTTTTTCCTAGACCAGTAAATAATACAGCTATTTTTAAGCAGCTTTAATACAGCAGTGTACTCTAATATATGTATTTTCTCATAAAACAATTTTATGATTCTATTCTCTTACTACTTCGCAGGAATGTTTACTACAGCCTTGCAAAATCATAAGTTTACTAATGCAGTTGCAAACTCTACTTTGTCCACCCTAACCATAATGATTTATAATAAACTAAATTGTATTTAACTTGTCTCTCACCAAAATATTACTCAATCGAGGAAAACACTAAGAAGGATTTTGCAAGATTGTTTTATATAATATCTGGTTTATAAAAACAATATTTTACTTAGTAGCAGTTCGGTGTCTAAGCACCATGTATGATGGGATTAAAGTCATAGAAACAAACTTTATAAAATTAATGTCAAAATATTTAGTCTCTTCTTTTCCTCCAGACTGTCTTCCTCACATTCTTCTTCACTATTGTGCAATATCATGAATAGCTGAAAACAGGCTGTGATTCTTCCTGATTTTTCTGCATTGATGCCCTTCCAACAATAGTTTGTACATGGAAAGATGCTTAATCTTACTGCTGCAGTAAACCATTTTGTCTTCCAAGATCAAACCAATCAAGTCAATCCAAAACATGCTATAAAGGTACCGAGCAGTAGTTATCTTCATGAAGGAGCACTGGATGTCCAAGTGCTGCCTTTACATCATGATTTTTTCTCATAAGTATATAAAACACGTTCCAATAATATCTATGTCTATACTAGCAATTAAGTTTAATTATCAAAAATAAAAATTCTCAACAGCTGTTCAAGAATAGAATTTCAACAGTTTGATTAAATAATTTCTGCTAAGCTAACCCTACAGCTATTACCCTGAACTACATAGCATGTCTGCATATTTTAAAAATAACAGACAAGTTACAAAATTCAATTTCACTGAAGTCATATATTGGCATGCCCTGTCTACCTTAACTATAAAGAAATTTAGAATCAATTTTATGAAACATGAACACTTTAGTTGGCCAGCTCAGCTTCTTGTAAGACTTGCAATTAAATTCCAGTAAATTAAATTATCCTAAAGATGACAAAAATATCTCTTGAGAAATTTAAAACATAGTAATTATTTACTTTTTTTAATCAAAAAAGAAAAAAAGGACATTTAGAGTATGTATTTGATAACACAATTTCAGCAACACAACCAACTGCTGAGCAGGATCTTATCAGAGTATCAATACAAAAAGTAAAATAACAAGTCAGCCTCAATGATGGGAGGATCTGACACTTCTCTATCATTATGCATATCTCTTTGGAAGTAGGAATTTCCTCGGTATTCATAAGCATCTTCCCACAAAGGGAGAAACATCTCTCAAATTTCTTACCAGGCTACATGCAATATTATTAATATACATCTTTCACACATAAATTCTCATATGGTTAGATGTTTGAAATATTGCTGTGAATACAGTGTTTCATTTTAAACACTTCGTCTGAGTTCAAAAAGTTTTAACGCTTACTTATCAAAACCCACTGATTTTACAAAATATATCTGTATTTCAAAAAATATAACAAAAAAATAATACAGGGCTAGAAACTGTATTTCAGATACTAATCATAGTTTTTTGTTTGGATAACACTATCCAACTTTTTTAAAGGCTAGTCCCAGAGATATGAAAGTCAATAAAGAAATCCTGTGATTTACAAATAAACTGATGGTCATGGTTGCTTCCTATTTCGAGCCCTGCATAACAAATTATGATGATAGCATGACTTTCATGTTGTGAATGTTAAGTATAAACAGGGGTAGAAATTAACCTGTTTTCTCCCACTGTCATCTAATAGGATACTCAAGACAGTTTCCAGTTTGGTTTCTGTATTTATTTATATACCAGACTTTAACTCTTCCTGTGAAACTGGCATGTTTCCAGCTAAGAAAGGGTTCTGAAGTCTTCTGTATTGAAGTGTGAACTATTAAACCAATGCCTTTTACAATTTAAGTATCTAAACAACAAAAGTATAAAATATGCTCAAAGTAAGAATTTTTAACTAATCCAACACTTGGTTGGAAGATGTTATATCTAATCCCCAACTATTTATCGGGCAACTTGATTGTCTGTCATTAATTTCAACCCCTGAGAACTGGTGAACAGGAAAGCAGTCAGGAGCAGCAAAGTAAAAGAGTAAGTAATTTTAGGAAAACATTGAAAGAGAGATAGAATTAAGGGTGTGAAAGATGTGAGATTTATGATTTTAAAGTGCAATGTTTTCCACTTACTCTTCACCCCCTTTTTCCCCTTGCGCTCCTTTTTGTATTGTTCCTTGAGTTTGGTTATAACTCCCTGGTCGACATTCCAGGCTTCGGGCATGAGACACTGGTCTTCCTTTTCTAAACAAAGTGAAACAAATGAAACATCCTTTTTCAATAATGTCACCAAGTGATCTCCACTGAAGGAGGCAACAGCTGCTGTCAATGGCATTTGTCTTTTATTTTAAACAGACAGAAATAGCACCAAGCTTGTGAAAGCTGTAAAACTGCTACTCACATTCCACTTCTATTTGCTCAGAATTTTCTTAATAAAAAATTGAGATGAAATTTCACATCTAATTCTTATAACCAATCACATAGCTGTTCATAAACGTAAGCAACATTTACTTTATAATAAATCAGGACATATTTTTCAGGTTTTTTCTTTCCTCCAGGGAAAGAATTACTATATCTAGAAGAAACAGCTATGTTACTCATCAACATAACTTTACAACTCAGATGTTGCATTACTGCATTTTAATTTCTCGTTTTATTGCCTTTGTGCTATGTTGTCATTTACACAAAGCAGTAGCACATTTAAATAATTTTGGAACATAGTAGACATGTCACCATGGTTTAAACAAAATCTTAAAGCACTAAAGCCACAAAATTTCGCAAAAAAGGTGAAAGCCTGAATTATTAATCTTTGGAAAAAACCCCAAAATATTTCAGCATGCCTAATGAAAAAAAGATCTCCTTTTTTGTTTTCTTTGGTTTGTTTTTTTTTCTAAATATTTCTCCCAAATTGCTTCCACTGTGACATGATACAGAGAAGAAATATTCTTCCAATTGTACGGTATTTGGAGATTTTGAACAAAACATCTTACGTGAGTTCAAATCTCTAAGTCATTTTTCCCATATATGGAGAGACTGTACTGAGGCAGCTTAGAAAAATAATTTGCAGGAGAAGAGGAGGTAATACAGCTTTTCCATATATATATTTATTTTCATAACCACTACAGGTACAAAATTTTTTGAAATTCATTAATTTTTCGCTTTATTTCCTCATTAAAATCTCAATCTTTTTATTTCAAAATTAATTCCTTTCAGACCAACTTTGCTTTGCAGATCAGTAAGCTATTCTAGACCTTTTTAAAATATGAGCAATAAGAAACTTATCCTCAGACTAAGCTGCAGAAATTACATGTCTGTAGAGGAAGCACAACACTATCAATCACAATCTGAACAAGTCACTATGATTGGACAGAAGACAAAAACCAGACATGGGTTATTACAGGGACTGACTTGTCAGAAATGATGCTTGCTGAAATAGACCTAGGAATCCTCCATAAACATGGAACTCAACAGGATTCAGCGGCATACTCTCGCAGGAAAAGCAATCAACCGCATCCTGGGCTGTATCAACAAGAAGGTAACCAGTGAGGGAAGTGACTGTTCCCCTCTATCCAGCACTTGTGAGATCACACCTGTGAGTACTGCATCCAGCGTAATATCTGTAATACTCAGAAACCTTTTAGGTATATTGCTACACACCCACTATTGGTGTAGTGTAGCAAGTCTAAGGGAGCCACTAAGATGGTTAAGGCAGTTGGAGCAAATGAGTTACAAGGAGGGGCTGAGACTACTGTGAGTGTTCAGTAGTAGCAAAAAAAAGCATCTTAGCAGCCTATAACTATCTAATGTACAAGCAATTGAGAAAACAGACTCTGCTTAGACTTACATCACAGAAGAACAAAATACTTTTTGAGATGAACCCTCTTTCCTTTGAACCCTCCAGTCACGATTCTGTATTCATGAGTGACAGACTAATTCAAGATGCAAATCTGAGTAGCATAAGTCCTTTGCAGAAGCTATGAAAATAGGTATTACTAAACTGAAGAGAGACTCTAAAATAGTCTATGGGCTAAGTCATGTCCTCTTAATACATATGCCCCAATTACCACTAATGATCAAAAACTGCATGAAGAACTCAAATAAGATATGAGAAGATCAGGCTTCAGAGAAACAAGTATGTATTCTTTCTGGGATTAGGTTTCAAGTTTTAATTATGTTTTTCTTCCCTGGCTGGACAAGATTTTTTTTTCCTCCCCTCCAGCAAAAAAAAAATAAAAATGTTTAAATAGTTTTTTATTAGACTGTGTTGTTGCCAGTAAAATACCTAATATATTAATTTTCTACAGACTGTCCCAGGATGCTTCCCACATGTCCTAAAGATTCTGTTCAATTCCAGAAGTGGATCCTGAACTACTCCTGTTCAAGTGCTTTATAGTTTAAAAATTACCTGAACACATCTGAGGACCTTTCAAGTTAAATGGATTCAACAGATTACTATAACTGATATTTGGGATCCAAAGAAAAAATTTCCCTGTTTGCTTCTGAGGTCACTACACTACATCAATTACACTTCAAGTAACATCAGTGATTCATAATGGCAGTTCTTTGAAGAAGCTTAGTCTTATATACAGTTACCATAAAAGACACAGGTTGTGAAACAAGTAAGTGAAAAACATGAAAACCTCTAACTCATTTCTAGACTACTACTTTTCATGACAATTTATTTTAAATGTTAGACTTCTGCTCATTTGTACTCAGCTTTCATCAATGAAAGTAAAAATAAACCAGAAGTGTGAATTTGAGAACATGAAGCTCCTGTTGGCATACTGACTTTTCTGTGACACAAGCAATAGCTACACTTACCAAGTATAAATGGATAAAATTTTAATATTAAAGGTAAGTATCAGAAAAACCTTTATCATAAAAAAGAGTAATATTCCTAAATTTTTTGTGAATAGAATACTGACTGCTATATCTAATGATATTACAACACATCCTCTTAAGCAGAAAGACTACATCACACAATAATTTAAAGTCCAACCAGGAGTTTGACACGGCTTCAGCAAAATACAGCATCTCAGAGCTGATGGCTCACGTGAGAGCTACAGTTACCATGGCTTATTGGTCTGTCACAGTTGTAGTTCCATTATAAAGCTCAGTTATTTCCCATTCATTGTCAATAGCTCCCTCTGTATTCACTTATCCTTAAGACTTTCCAGAGCAGTTTAAGTAGGAAACAACTCCCCGTCAATATATTTAACCAGTTTTCTTCTTTCTTCCCTTCCCTACACAATGGGTTTAGGCAAATAATTATGTCAAGATAAAGTGGATGCTGGCATTCTGGGTTGCAGGACATGAACTTCAAAGGACAGAGAACAGTTTGTGAAATGCCTCTTTTTGAGTAGTGGGCTTAAAGATAAATTATTCTGCTAAATTTTTAAGGAAAGTTTGAGCAACTGAAGTGTTTATATTGCCCAAATTGCTAACTCACAATAAGAGTACAAGAAAATCAGCCTTTATGACTCACATTATTCTCTGGAGAAAGCAAAGAACACAAAATAACTTTCATATCATAACTGTAAAATACAGCTTTATGAGAGCCCTTCATTAGCATGAGTAATTGGGAAAACACATCAAAACAACACTCATAAAATTTAAATTCTACCTGCCTTAATATTCAAAAGGAAAAATTACCAAAAGCATAAACCACGAAGAATCCTTAAATTAAAGCAGTGTACAGAAAAATGAGAATATTTTTTCAAGAGAGCTTCGGTCTGCCAATTATTTAGTATAGAAATACTCAAAAGGTGCTATGATCCTGACAGAGTTCTCAATTGATCAACCACAATACATTGTTCGCACATTTTGGTTTTTTCCTGGTACAATGCACTCAATTTCCTTACCCCAGTCTGTTCCATCTCCTGAACTTCTCGATTCCCCATCACCATCATCTGAGGTAACCAAAAAGTCAAACTCTTTCAAAGCTTCTTCTGTATCTCTGTCTTCACTGCTCTCAGATAGCACTCTTTTCCTTACAATCTGAAAGGTCACAAAGGACAGGAAAAAAGGCTGAATTAAGTTACACACACATCTTTATACCGAGCAGTACTGTCTTGTCTTCTATGCAAAATCCAAACAGAAAATTGAAGAGGAAGCAGAAAAGTACACATTAATAAGCAAATCTGGAATAGTATGCAGACTTGGTTCCAGTTTCTAAGTCAAAATGGAATTTGTCTGTAGTTCTTTCTTTCCTGTGACCATCAATAACCAATCATTGATAATGAATTTACACTGACCTAGACCATTACTATCTTTTTTTACTACTGGAAAGTACAAACTTTCTCTTAAAACTGATTTTAAAATGCACAAAACCCACAAACAAAAAACCAAGAATGCTGTAAAAAAGACTTCAGCAAAACCAAACTTACTCTACTTCTTTGAAAATAGCCCTTCTGACCTTCACTTCTGAAATCACTCTTACATGTGGACCAAAATACAGGTCTAGGAAATAAAAAATGAAACCCCAAACCCCACAACTGTCAAAAGCTAATTTGCATAGATTTAGCAAATCATTCCACCCTGAATACTTTCTCAGATATTATCGTTATTTAAATGTGGTGTTTTCATGTTTAAATTCCGTTTTTCTTCCAAACTCAAAAGCAAATTCTGGTAAAAGAAAAAAATACACGTTTTAATGAAAGACCTCACTGAATGCTTTCTGCAATAAATTTACTTTTCCCTCCATAATCAAAATGGACTAGATGCTTTACAGTTATTTGACTAACAGGTGAGCTGCCATGATACCTGAAAACCACAGCATAAATTCCACTTCTACAGAAGAAGAAAATTTGCAGTATTAAAATATTTTGACTTGGAACCTTGCTAAGGCTCAGTCTGAAAAGACTTCAGTACATAGGCCGACATAGTTCATGAACATGACTGACTGTTTCCTCTAAATACAGTGAAAAAACTTCAAAAGCTGAAGCAATTCTAGACTTCAAGCTTCATTTCTTCAGCAGGCTTAGTGAACATACTGTATTACAGAAGATTTTACAGAAGAGCCTCTGACATTAGTTTACAGCCCATGGATGACAGGAACAAGTTTACAAAGATCCTCTTGAAAAATGCTGTAAAACTGATGGGGTTTTAAGTGTTTTAATTCTTAAAACTGACCACAAAAATAATCACATCCATCAATACTCTTATCTGCTTCAATACTTAGGAAACACAACTCACTGAGTAAATACTAATTTTTAAAAGAAAAGGATAAAATTGAGTACTGATTGCATGTATCTATTTTATGTCATCATATGAATAAAACATAGCAAAGTATAGATCACAGAGTTGGTAGGTTCAGGTATTTCACTGAACAAAGAAACAAAAAAAGTTTATTAATCACATTAGAGTTCTTCTGGTTATACTTTTTTGTTCCTTCCATAAGCTATTTAAAGAGAAATGTATTTCTCAGTTCTGTATTCTACAAGGACAAATTTCTACAAGTAATTTTAATTATCAAGAGTTTTTCAATAAGTATTCAAGAATCAGTGCATTTTTGACAGGCAACATTATGAAAAATACCTTTTTTAAAAAAGGACATCTGATACTTTAAAAATTGTTTCCAATATATAACAAAAAATAGAACTGGAATAGTAAAAAGGAAATTTAAAAAAATTCAATATCTTACTGCAAACTCGGATGGAAAAAAGCTTAACTTGTATGCACAAAGTCAGAAATACATATATAATTCCTTTTATGCACACATGCTTGGACAGAACATCATAAAGATGCATTAAGGATTCGCACGTGTACATACACAGTCATATACTTTGCTTATAGGCATCTCATTAATCTCACTTTTTCTGTTCTTCGTAACTTTTTCAATTATTTTTTCCACTCACTGTTGCGGTATCAATGATTGTTTTCTCTCTTCCTTCAATATCTTCTTCATCTTCTTCATCACTAAATTCTGCAGCTGCATTTTCAAGAAACTTGAAGGTCTCTAGCAGAGAGGCAGAGTCAGTCAATTCAGGTTTCCTAAACAACAACAATAACCATCATCATGAGACAAAAGAAATCACAATAAAGTCACTTTTGCAATTACCAATTTGTTTTGTATTATTATGTTCAACAACATATGAGACTAGAATTAGCCTACAAGTAAAAATGGTCTATAACAGGTATAAATTTTTGTGGCTAAAGAACTAAACATTAGACACAAACTACCTTATTAGAACCAATAAAACTATCATATTATAGCCAACAATTACTCTTCATCTGGCTGCTATTACCAGGATAGACACTTCAATTTTTTATTCAAAAAGCATTTTAAAGCAACATTCATCTGACACATGCCCAAAAGCAACACCAATACTGATATGCCATCACTGAAAGCTCAGGAACAAGGACATGAGTTACAGCTACCAAGTTGGGTTCCCACATGCACATCAGGGTACAGGAAAATTTTGCTGCTGCTAGCTGATGTTCCTTGTCTTGCTGGGAAATACCAAACTCTAGATTTATTCATTAACTTTTGAGACATGATAAATTTGCCACTGTAAAACAATATAATGGGAAAATATCATTGATGACTAAGTAATGTTTACACAGACTTTTACATTAAACAAATAAGGAAATGGATGAAGATTGGATAAGATTACGAATGTACTGGCAGAAATTTAGGTAGTGCCTCAGAACAGGAAGTATAAGGGCTGTTATATTACAAACTGAAGAGGAAGAATCCAGGAAGCAGGACTGTAACAATTATTAAAACTCTGACAAAAGTACAGATAAAGCAGTCCTAAAATTATCAACACGTTCTGTGTTTTCTATGCAGAAGATGCACTTTTCCACCAACCCCTCAAAGATAAAGTCGTGAAAAAAAAATTATCCACTTTGAATTGTTACAACTACTTGCAGTAAAACCTTTTACATTCTTTAGATAGTTTTACAACACTGAAGATAAGCTTTATTGCTTTCTTACCTTTAATCAGTAGTCTGTTTTTCATAGTTCATCACTAAATGCATGTCATCTTGATTCTCACAACCACTGAAACAATAGAAGTCTCTCTCTCTTTTCAGAATTGTAGCTCTAAATTGTCTTATCCAGTCTCCTTAATACCAGCAAGTGCTTTGCTTCAGCTACATTTTGCTTCTGCTATGACCCCTTTCAAAATGTTCAATCAACTAACACACCTGTATAGTAAGGCCTTGTAAACAAACACCCAGTCATCCCTCCATCGCCCACTTACTCCAATATTTCTTCATAACACTTTTCAAAGGTCTGTTACAGGAAACATCCAAGGGCAAAAGCTTTGATGTGTAATAAGGCACGATAAGCAGCACACTTCCTTCTTTACGCACTCTCTGCTCCAGCAGTTCTATGCTTACATGTCAATAATTGCCAGGAGTGGCTTCTTCATAGCCCCATTATATCTGCATCTCATTAAGACATTTTGCTATTCTACTTTTTTTTCCATTTACTTATCTTTATGGCCCAGAAATACCAATAGCAATTGGTATTTCTTGCCATTAGAAATTCTCATACACAGCAACATAATATACCATGATGTACAGCATGTTTTCACGGCCACTGGTTTTTCTGAGAATATTCCTTCCACTTTTCCACATCCTAGCTTAGATAAGAACAATCTCAAACATGTTTCCAATTTGCCCTGCTTCCTGCAGTATTTTGACCCTCTTGTTTCTATCAAACCTGAAAACACTGTAATATTTTTCTCTTTCCTTAAGCAATCACTACTTTGGCAGACTATAGCACCTCATGAATCTGTAGTAATAATGTATATTTTCACAGAAATCCTATGGTGCTTTTCCATTGCTGTTTCCAAAAGACAATTCTTGATAAGACAAAACTTGTAATGTGCTTTGTTTGACTAACTTTTTGACTTTCAGCAAATTCTGCATGTTCTGGTCTACTTTTAGTGAACTCAAATCATCCAACCACAACTGTATTTCTGTTTTGTCCTCTGTATTTTGCCATGTAAAAATCTGCCATGTATAAACAGTATGGCTGCTGATCTATGATAGCAACTATCAGACGCGCTCCAGTAAACAGCAATGTATGAACTAATACCAAACATAGAATAAAAAATTTCAATTGACAGAATTTATTATTACGAAACAGACATCCTTCTGTAGGTCCACGTATTTGCAGTAATTCATACCAAGATTTGGCTCTGTACTCATTTGATCTTAAATCATGATCTCTCACACTTAAGTTCAAAGTGACTACCAAAACAGGTTATATCTTTTCTAAGTAACTGTCTGAATTCAATTATTCTATCCATTATTCCACACTTTAGTGGGCAGGATATATATATAATACTGTATCTGCAGTTACAAGGGGAGAAGGGGTAAAAGGCATCTATCTTATGCATTGGGAAACATAGTAGCTTATTTATCATGTATTTCAAAACCTGCACAGTACAAAAATATACAAAGTCAGCATAGTACCACAGAATATTATTTTGCTAAGGCACAACTTCCAAGAAAGAATTCATAAGAACCAGAAAAATAAAACAGAAGTGATAGAATATTTAAACTATTCAAAGGTTCTGAAGAAGAAAAGTCTCAAGCTGACAGACAGGCTGATTTGCTATATTGTACCCCAATACACTTTAGTAGTCAAATCAAAGTAATTTAATAATTTAGCTATTTTTAATCCTTTAGCAGCACATAAACATAATGCATTTTAGATATTACTGTCAGCATTAACACTTAGGAATAATGTAAAATTCTCAGACATCGAGAAAATGTCTGGCCTTAGCTAATTTATGTTATGTACTTTGATGGCAATTTGAAGCTTGTTTGTTTCATTATTTTCCATCTAGTTAGTTCGTTTTTCTTATGGGGTCATTCACAAAGCAACATAAAGTAGAAGTGGCAAAAATATATTCAGAGATAAGGTAGTAACATGAATTACTTTAAATTCCACTTTAGAAAAAGAAAGTCAATTCAACATTACCAGGGTTTTTGTAGCTTGGAGTATTACAAAAAAAAAAAAAAAAAAAAAAGGGTGAAAACAATAGAATGGAGCTCCAAAAGCGGGGACTGATGCACAAATTGTAGTATTATAAGCATGAGTGAGGCAAGAGTACGGCAAGGTTCAGAACCTGCTGCAAATAAATAGAGATCAAAAATCTCAAAAAGGTCTCAAGAAGGACAATTCCTTTTACTGGACTGTTCAGGATCACAACATATGTAAGGGAGAACATAATTTTCAAAGTGCAAGAACTTAGGCTTTTTCCTTCTTCCCTAGCCATGTAGTCTAATGAAAAACTATTGGAGAAAAATAAGTGAGAAACCCCAGACAGCAGGAGCAGCTACAGAACTTGCCAAAGCAGAGAGCATAGAGCAACCAGACTGCGGCAGGACTTCCAACCCTGTGCTCCTCAGCAGCTTGCTCTGAATCTCTTTCTCACTGCTCCTTTCTCAGTCATACTCTGCAGCAGCACTCTTGCGTGGTTTTTTCCCCAACACTGAACTTCTTTCCCTGAGGTTTCATCCCAGTTGACTTAGCGCTTCCTAACCAACCAACCAAAATCATTTAACCAATATAAAATCTTCTATCTGATACTGTTAACTCTGTGTATCACATTCTCCTTTCCAATAGCCTTATCCAATTAGACAGGAAATTCTTTGAGGCAGAGAGATTACCTGCTACTCCTGCCTGCACATGATTAAGTACAACAGGACTAACTGCTTGTCACAAGCATAGCAATAAGTAGTGCCAGAAGGTAAGTATAGCTCGACTAATGCTGCTGAGTTTTCCATCTTACTACTAATGGATGGGACAGTGCACCAATTTCGTGAAGAGTATTCTTAAAAGAGGGAACTTCTGATCCCCAAAGACAAAACACACTTCCCTGTTTAAAACACAAAATTCTTGTTACAAATGGGATGGTAACTGAAGTACTTACCTCCCCTAAAGCAACATAAACCTGAACTCATGGGAATATTTTCCTCCTCAGGAGAAGCTGCCAGAATTTTCTGCAGCTGTGATGGCTGTGAAAACCTGATCCCAACTTATATGTTACAGGCTGTTCAAATATTCAGATTTGTCTTAACCCATTGGCCCCTTTACGACTAAAAATAATAATATCTTCCCATGAAATCTAAAAAATATGATTTGTGGATATTCCACATGTACTACTTAAAGCAAGCCTGCCTCTCTCTGGGGCTCTGCAGGCCATAAAACCACCTCTTTATTTTCTGCCCAACAGTGACATGTCTCAAGGCAAGTATTTTGTGTAAAAATCCAATTGGTTCTGACACTGAAATATTAGCAACTTTACAAAATGTATAGTTGAGAGCGAATGTATTTGCTCTCAACATTTAATATTCAGGATCTTAACACAAATCCTGTTTCTTACTGAGTGAAAAGTAGCAGCCTATAGATAAGGTAAAGTTATGTGGAAACTAAAACAGCACACCAGTGATACCTTTCCTGCTTCCAGCATGATCCAGAACGTTTCCTATTGTGAAGTCAAGTTTAACTTAGACTAAAGTCACATCATAGACACGTATTTTTTTTTGTAATTAACACAATCAATATATCTATCATTACCTTCTCCTTTGTTGATAATAACTCTGGAAAGTCTGTGGTCATGTCCAGGGAGAGTCTCAAACTTCTACCATGAACTGCCCAACCACAAGGCCATTAACTGCCTCGTGTCCTACTCACACCCCAAAGGAAAAAGTAAGGCCTTTTTTGTTTGTTTCTTTTATCCAAGACATACACCAGTTATCTTAAATAAAACCAGGATTTTATTGATAAATTCAGAAGCAGGAAGAAATACCACAGTAAAGTTAAATAAATACAAGTTCAGGTTAGGCTGAGAAATGTTTGTGGGGACTGTACAGGAAAGAACCTGTTGTAACCCAGCATTCAGAGCTATTCTACTGTAGTCTTTCTTGAACCATTTTCTTTGGTTCAGTTTCTTCCTACTATCAAAATATGCTACTGCATGGTCATCATAAGTTTTATCTATTTCCCCTCATATGTTTTACCATAGACTTTTCAATGTGGCTAGTTAAGTTCTTTTGAACTGTACTCGTTTAAATAAATGCATGCAAATTCAATGAGGACTATCTTTAAGAACAATTCATTAGATCTTCAACACTGTGTAAAATCTTTCATAACATAGCACAGAAAATATCAACAAAATAATTTATAAAATTATGGAACACTTAAAATCATGAAAATTTACACACAAAGAACACAGGGCAGGCTAAACAGTCTGTCACAACCTTTGAAACCTCTTATGAATTCACACCACACAATGCAAGAACTAGTGCAAAATATTACAACTAGTAAGCAATACTTACAAAATGGTTTGGATCTAATTTGGAATTGCAAAGGAATAGCATTTAAAAAGGAACGGCCACTTCTCTTGCCAGATCTAGTCAGATAACTATAATATATCAAATAAACAAATTTTATAAAGAAAAAAATAAAACCTAATGTTTGAAGTACCAGAGTAACTTTTATAAATTATTTCCCTATTCACCTCCCCTCTCTTTTCTTTTCTCTCTACCGCTGCACAACTTCTCTGTCTCCTTCTCCCCATTCTTTCTGTACCATGAATCTTACGTGACATTTCCAAGAAGCATCCCTCAAACCCTTAGGCCATAGAACTGCGCCAATCAAAAGTGTGGTTCATTCATACTATTTTCTTCACAAAAAAATCAATTTATCTACTTTATCTGGCAGAAACCAGGTACCTTTGAAATGCCTGTTAGGTCACTGCAAGATGGAGGCAGGGAGAAACAAGAAAAAGTTGAAAAAGAAACCCCACCAGTAAAGTAAATAAAGTAAACAGATTTTGCATTTTTTTTCTTTTTGTAATTCAATATTATAGTCTTGTATGCCATTTTGGAAGTCTTCATGGCGGATGTTACCTCAGGGTGATAAATTCAGAGATATTTTCCCAAATAAACCATTTTATAAGCTAGTCAACACACAACATTCATCAGCCAGTATGCAGCATTTTCATTATATGGGTCAGTGTTAATAGGATTTAGAGATGCAAAAGAGTTATTAAGGCCTTCTGGTATAGAAAGACGTTCATTCACTGAAGTGTCAGTTAGAATGATTTGTTGTACATCAGAAAGGTAAGGTTTTCAAAATGTTTAATTTTAATCTTTGAAAAAGTGTTTGGATTTGCTTTCGAATCCTGAGGTTTGATGCCTTTTTGCTCATGTAAAGTAGAGGCGGTGGAAGCCATATACAGTTCAATAGGAAAAAAAAGGGCAGTAGACTAGTTTCAGAGAGAGACTGACATATCACCCAGAACTGTTTTTCTTTAAAAATTTCTATTGGCTGTTTACAGTTCTAATGATCAAACCCGTAGCAAGAACTCAGGTAATTTACCTACACCATTTTATATATACACACATTCATACATATGTATATACATACATATGTTTGGTATATGTTCATTCCTTTCCAGTTCTGTTCCTTTATTATATTTGCTTCCACTCACATCAAATACACACCTCCAAGAAGGTAAACTAATTTGACTGTTTAGGTTTCACTCACTAACATAAAACTACTAAAAATGAGGTAATAAGTGAACTAAAGACACTTAAGTAACTGTCATGTTTTCAAGGCTACAAATGATGTTTGCAGGCAGCTTTCATTTCTGCTTCAGTTTGTTGGGGGAAAGCACCCATTTCTCTCACTACAAGTGTTAAGAATTTAAACCATTATTATGAGGTTATTATTTTAGTATCTATTTTTGAGTCCAGTCATGCCAAGTGGTACTTATCTTTTGTAATGCAAGTGAGCTGATTGAAGAAACTGAAAACTGATTCCCTTTTACATTCCATGAAATAAGTGAAAACAGGACTATATCTAGCTCACGTTATCATATTAACATTTCAGTTATGGATTCAAAATCTTGCAGGGTGTATTCAAAATCCACATGATATCTTGAGTGCTAAAGTTTTCAAGACGATCTGTGCATTAGCAAATAAATAGGCAATGTAAGAATACAAGTTTAGGCACAGATGTAGCAGCTAGTAACACAAAGTCTGAAGCTACTTCACCTAAGGATGAAGAAATTCAGACAACAATAGTTTGTTCATCACTGTACCAAAAGGGGAAGGTCTCTGATGTAACTGCAATCCTTTAAGATACACAAAATTAAGCTGAGAGGCATGAGGGACCAGACGGCAATTTTCTAAACTGGGGCCTAGTAGAAGTCAATTTACATATTCTCTGCTGCAAATAAATATTGTTATATTAAGTATTTGCACTACAGTAACCATCTTATGCTTCTGCATACCAAAGTAAACAGCATCAACTTCACAATAATTACTCCAAGCATTCTCACCAACCTTTCCCATAAAAAGGCTGAACTTTGAGGTGTCCAAAACCCAGCTGTTGAAATAGGTATGAAGGACAGACAACAAGATATAACTCGTATAATAGGCAAGTTCTGGTATAACAAACAACTTAAAATCTGTAAAGCATGTAGTAAGCTGAACAGAGCAGGAATATCCTGCCTGCACATCACAAAGTATACACTTCACACATCTCCGAGGTCAGAGGGAAAATGCCAGGCATCCTCACAACAATCAAAGGCATTTAAAAAAAAAAAATTTAAAAAATAAGAGAAGTGCGGATTTCTGCTGTGGTCAGAAGTACAGTCAGAGGTCGATGAGAGGTACTGCTGAAGGAGGCTGAGTAGCAGCAACAAGTACTACGCACAAATTAATAGGTTTACACAAAAAATTGTGCTAAAATCAGACTGTGTTGAGAAGGAGTTTTCCCATTCTTTTACTGGAATTTCTTTCAGTACTAATTTATTTTGTTCTCCACCACTCTTCCATTTCACTAAGAAAGTATTGATTGATTACCAAAAAACAATAGTCAAAACATAAAGGAAGCTTTGCTTCCTGTTTCCATTACTGCCTCTCTCCCCAAAGAGATAACCATATGGTTATGTGGTTTATATGCATAAAAGCATCAAATATCAATTTTTAATTTTTTGTGGATTCATCACATCGGTGTTCAGTTGTATGGAAGGCAGTTTAGCCAATCTGTTCTTTCTGCAATTTACACTGCTATATGGATAAATCTTTAAGGAAATTAAAAGCTAATGTGCCTTCCATCTTCCTGTTATTGAAATGCATCATTGAAACTATATTCCTTGTGGTTTACCCTGTACTTTTTCTCCTCTATTGTACATTGTCTTCATCACATTCACCCATATTCTTTCTGAACTCTTATTGATCTGTCTTTATCATTTCTCCCGCACAAGCTTTCTCTTTACTCAAGTCCTGTACTCTGCTTCTTACATTCTTCATTCCATGTAAAAATTTTTCTAAAAATCAGACTTAAAATCCACAGACTCAGTTGGGTCCATATTACACAGTTCTTCCAAGATCAAACAAATCAAACACACTATGAGTTGTCTTTTCTCACTTCAACAGAGGTGCATTCCTTGTTAGACTACATTTATTTTCACGCATTACTTTTTGCCCAGTGCTCTGCTCCTCAAATGTAACTAAAACATCTTCAGGTTGACCACTGGCCTCAGAATTGCTAGCAGATATGTATCAAAGTTCATTAAATGTTTTGAACCAAAAAATCTGCCAAACAGCATTGGCTTGAGCAGTTCACAGGCTTCTGTGGCGATAGCAAAGTTTTCTCCTACAAAGATTTTCACTGTATCTGTACAGTTACAGAGCCTTCCATCTGCATTTCAGTTTGTAACTGTCCCAATGTCTGATGGTCCTGGCAACCACTCACACATGTCTTTAAACTTCCTGGAATTGCACTAAGGTTTTGTTTGGTTTCTTGTTTTTCCACTTTCTCACTGTACCTTTCTTCTTCTACCACTACAAAACTGCAAACACTTGTTCATTGCATTCCTTCCAACTGTACAAATTTGCTGTGGCCCAAATCCATTTCTCGCTTTACATACATGCAAGGAATAACAAGAGGCTGCTAAAGAACTGCCAGTCCTTTTGCCCTCACAGCAAGCAGCCTAGTGCTAGTGAGTTTGCTCCAAAGGGTGCACCTTCCTCAATTGTAAGCAACAATTTAGCGGAGTAACCTAAATTTTTCCCAGTTCTGCCAGCCAGGTAGAAAAGCATTGAATTAAATTTTCAGACACTCAGTAAGAATTTCAGTTGGGTTTAGGAGCAAGATCAGTGTGCCTTAAATTTTAGTGACCTATTCAATGCTAATACTTTTCAAAAAGGAGCTGTTCTATATACGTTTAAGTAATGTCTCTTGTCAATAGATGAGGCAGGTAACATTTCTGATTTATCTACCATAAAGCTGCACTTTGAAATCTCAGAGGCAAGTGATGATGCAGTTGGGAGGAGGTGAACAGTGCCACATGCCACAGAAACAGTAAGGTGTAACATTTTACAGTATCTAGTAGCACAAGATAAAATAGCTCTTAAATAACAGGCAGTCTCTGCCAGGAAGAAAGCCACAGAATGCTTCCTGAAAGGTAAATTGGAAGAGATGGTCTGAAAGTGTAATTGAAACACTCAGAAGAATAACAGCATTGAAAGCTAGTCCTGTACTCAGACTGATCAAGGAATTTTCATAAAATCATGACTTTTTCCCCTCAGTGAGGGAGATCCTCAGTGAGGACATCCACAAACTCAGAATCACCCATGAAGACTGACATGACTATGTTGAATAAGAACCCTGGAAAATTCTTCCACTGTAAAACCCTGGAGTCCCTTCTTGCTCATCATGTTATCAAAATGCTCCCCTGAGCTTTCTAATAGAGTCTGCCATCTTATGCATCACCAGCAAGATGAAAACAGCTTTACAAAGTGTGTAGCCTGGCCAGCCTTGAAGCAGACAAGCTTGCACAACTACAATGGAAGGGAGCTCATTTTTCTGCACCAGTGAATGTCCTCAGCCATGGAGTAAACTACAAAGTGTTAAACCTAATATCATATCTACCCCAAAAGCAAATAGATAAGAAAGGAATGCAAATGTATCCAAAATTGCTATATCAAAACCACTGCCTCAGCATTTCATCCATCAAATAGCTAACTTATACATACATCTGTTTCAAAACTCTAAGAGGAAGTGATCCCTTCACCAGAAATAAAACCAAAATTGTTATTGCCATCTATCAAGCATTCCTTGTTCCTAAAAACAAAGTTGCTGTACAGAAATGACATGACTTGTCAACCATGTAACAGCACAATATATTTTAGTAGTTTACAGGTTTTCTCAAACGTTCAAATTTTCCACCTCACAGCATTAAATTTAATTATATAACAATGAACTTCTGCCCTTATGTAACTTTTTGGCCTGAAGTTGCTGCAACTATCTGGTGGGTATAAATGAAATTTTACAAATGCTTTTTAAAAGACAGAATGTTTCATATAACAGTATTAGACCTTAGAAAATAAAGGTCTTGAATTTTGCCACATCAGTATAGAAAAGAAAAAAAGAGTGATAATCTTTGAGGAATGCTATACTTGTTCATGCAGCACAAACTACTGGAAGCAGCTACCTCATCTATTGTTCATACAATTCTGCATGATTTTCATTATTTTTCTAGTTTTGCAACTACAATATCTTAAACAAAAACAAATAGATTATTTTCCTGAAGCCTTTACAGTTAAGTTTAACTTTCTTTTTTTTTTTAAACTCTGCATGGAAAAGAGAAGAAAAAGGAAGAAAGTCCCCTAAGTTTTCACCATTACTTAAAAGCAAAAGTAAGCTTAAGTTTTTACTGTCTTGGACTGACTTTCTATAGTATTAGAAATATTAAAATACAGAAATTAGTACCTTACATTGAGTCACATTTACCTATGTATATTCATCAGTGGAAAATCAAAAACTTACAGGACTCAGAATGTAATGAGTGACTTCGTTTTTCAGATTCAGTCCAAAAAAATCCTGTCTCTTGTATAGATTATCATGTCACAGTCAGCACAGACCAGAAAGGCAAAGCCTGCAATCTACACAGAAAAGTTTCCAGCAATACAAATAAACCATTAAATTGAAACAATGCCGACTTCTAAACACTTTGCAACCGTATCTCAAGAGGTTTCATTTGACTTAGTGCTGCCATTCAACTAAAAAAAATAATTTATGGTGCTTTTAAGATGTGAATCTCAAGAGTTACTTCCATACTTATTGCTTAATATAATGAAATTTGCCACAATTGCTCTAATCTCCAACTAGGGAACCCTGAAATCTTCCCGGTAAACAAAAATTTTGTTCAACAGCATTAAGTGCATTTATATATAAAGATAATGTCATCTTGATGCTTACCCGATCATTGTGCTTTCTTTAATCTGGCCCTCTGTGCCATTTACCATCGGCTCTTGATTTCTGTTTTCTTTTTCTGAAGCATCACTTGAGAGGCCCAATAAAGCTCGCACTCGTTTTGACTTCACATCCAATATCGTGTCCGTGTAGCCCACTTCTTGTAGATACCTGTAGGAACAGAACTCATGCTAACCTTCCATGCACATCCCACTTATGCAAAAACAGTAGATGAAAACTTCTCCCTAAACTCATCTTCAACCCCTTAGCTTAGCAAAGGGTGGTGCTGAGCTAATGAAACATGCTTATAAATCATCCTGTACCAGCTGCAGAGGGATTGTCTCTTGCAGTACCAGCCTCTACAGTCACTGAGAAGCCTAGCAGTCAGAGGTTATACAATACGTTATTCATTCATTTACTAAAATGGGTGGAAAAGCACTTTCAATTAAAATATTTACAACTGCTTTATAAAAATCACCACAGTTGTATGTACAACATGGTCATTTTATTCCTCGACACATGGAAACTAGATACAAGAAGTATCAGATATGTTCCAATATAAACATTAGAAGCCTAGAAAACAGAGAAAATAAAACCCAAACTCTACAGCTGTAGCTATTAGTGAGAGTTGTTATTTATGATGCACTAGGCTTGATAAAATCTTTGTCTTGCCTTTCCTTTATTCTGCAATGGATCTGCTAAATATTAATTTGTCTTCCCTATAAAGGCTGGGCAGCAAGCATCCTTGTATGAAAACCTCAAAGTCTAAAGTTGGCTCTTTAGGTCTAAAGTTGGTTCTTTCATCAATATGCCATATTGCCTTTGAGGGAAACAGGAGGAATATATGATTTAAAAAAGAAAAATTAAAAATTGGTCTCTGTCCTTCCCTCCAGAATCTGGAGTTAATAGCACTGAAGTGATTAAATGGTTAATATTCTAGACAACTCTAAAGAAGGGAAATGCTATCTTACAGTAACAGCTGTTACAAATCAAGGACATGCACTCTTCCTGCAAGAACATTCTCCTCCAATTATTTAACAATATCATTCACATAACCACATTAGGAGAGAAATACTCATGGTTGGCTATAGAAAAATCAAAAAAAGTCACCTATGCAAAACAGAGTCTGTTGGTAATATGCACTCTATTCAGCACTATGTCACTCATGAATTGCACTGAGAAGGAATGACTTGTCTTCAGACTCACTGATCCAAGTCAAGACCACTCTATTTACATTTACCCAACATGCATGTAAAGATTTGAGCTCTTGCAAAAGAAAAGCATCCAACAGACAAATTTAACTTCTGAACAATTCCTTGGATAAAGGTCCTTTTATATAAGCTCCAGACTGTCCTTATTGATTCACACCCCTCTCATTTAATCCTTTGTAACACACCAAATATCTTAGCAACTAATTTATTCATTATGATCACAATTCAAAAACCAATTTAGATTTATAGATATTTGCTTCATTCAGATGAACTGAGAATTATAAAATGTCTCATCTAGCCTCTTGGATGTTACTCTTTTCTGCACCTCAAACAGGTAAAAATAAAAGTTTTCCCTCTCCAGTGCTAGCTGTTTTTATTTTACACAATAAAATTCTGATCTTAGCAGAATTACTTGTGTGTGTTGTTTTTTAATCGCAAGGTGCCATGACCCACTGTTCTCCCAAGCAAATTGTTCGATTATACTCATTGAAAGAAAAGTAAATGAGATCAGGCATTTGTGATTTGACAAAGCTTCTCACCTGAAGTTCTGAAATACTAAAATGTTTCAAAAACCAAGGAAAAGCAGGGCAGGAGCTGAATGAACTTCATCACGCACACTAACTTTTCTTTCAATAAAATCTAAAAATCACATTTCATTACCAGATTTGTTCTTTTGCATTCAATATCTGAGTCCTTTTTTCAACACTTACTGTCTTAGCAGTTGTCGTCCTTGTTTCCATATTAGCTGACTATTCTGTTGTGGTTGAATCTCTGCCTCATTCCCTTCATCTGAAAAAGATTATTTTATTAATTTTTTTTCCTTTTCCTATTTTCATAAAAGATGCCCATCCACTTGTAAAGACAAATGTGATCTGTCTTAAAATGATTAGGAATGGTTTAATTAAAAAAAAAATAAATTCAAAGTGCCAATAATCAAGAGAGAAAAAAAAATGCACATAGCACATAATTGTAGTACTACATACACATAAAATTTGCCAGGAACATCCTACTCTATGAGAGCAACTTCCACTAGTCATTCATGCCTTCCCTTTGGTCTCACATCCCCAAGTCCCATCTAATACTTTTTCTTTCAGGGTACATAATGACATAAACAATCTCAAGTTCCATTTTTGCATTAGCCTTCAAAAATAACTGCTGCTCATATTAAGTTTGAATACAAATATTTTAACTGCTAACGATATCAAATGCAACTGCAGCATGACATCGATTTTCAACTCACCTTGACAGTTCGACATAAACAAACAGATCTGCTCAATTTAAATTCATCCTTATTTGTATTAGTTTTGTAGAAGGAAAAAACCAAGCAAACAGTAGGGATTGTTTGTTTATTTTTTAACTGAAAAGCTATTGAAAAATTTTCACCACATTTTCCCCAACCATAAATTTCTATAAAAATGTTACTACCCTAGAAAAATCTACAAAAAAAAATAATTTTGCTGCTCTGGTAAGAAAACTATCTGAATGTTGGCAATAAACAGGTATGTGTTAATTGCATGTACAGCTTCAAACTACACAATGGTGCGGTTCTTTTATTGTCCTCCAGGAGATGCATATTCTTCCCAAGATAAGAGATCTTGATTTATTGTCTATGAAAACCACTACAAAACTTGAAAACTTTGTGGTCCAAACACTGAAGGATGAACAATCTTCCTATGTAAACAAAAATTAAGAACAAGAAAAACCTCTAGTATAATCCTATGAGTAACTTGATATGGGATGTGGGAAAGCTGTTATTTTCATCAGGAAGCCATTTACCTTTAAACTGAATTAATGCCACACACAAAAAAATCCCAACACCTACCCAAAGAAACTATCAAAGATTGATCAGAATTCACATGCAAGGAGAGCCATATGAGTTTTAGCCACCTCGAATTCACAAATTCATTTAATAGCAACCACAGGAAATAATCAATTGCACAATAATTTTCCAATGACAACTGAACACAGGTGGATCCGAAGCACAGCTACCAAAGCTCAGTCTATAATTATTAAAACATGATTGAGGTAAATCTGCCTGAAAATTCCTTTGGAAAGCAAAAACTCTTCTTCTGAAGGCACTATTAACTACATCCACAGGCAAGAATGCTCTTGTGCTTAGTCTCCTCAAATCTGATGACCACTAGCAGTGACAATGGTTCATAGATAAGAACGGAGGGACTTGCATCATAAGCAAATAACAGCAGAAGGTATCACAAATAGTATAATTTTTTTTTTTTTAAAGGCATCCCTTTAACAGGAGATGGAACTCTTTTCTTCTAAATTGTGTTACTGATTCCCAAGTGATTATAAAGAAAACAATCAAAAAGGACCCATTTGGAAGAACTGCTACAAACACTTTCACATTTTTTCATGACTGGGCAGGAAAAACAGGGACAGAGCAGTGAAAATATATGGACATTCAACTAAGTATCTATCAAAGACAACTTCAAAGGAGCGTTATAACAAAGTTTCTATAACAAAGTTTCTACTTTAAGTGTATCACTAATCAGTCCATATTTAATATAGAACAAAAGTATACATTTCTGATAGCTACATATATAGAATACAATGGGATAAATGAGGATAATGGAATTTTAACAAAAGTAATTGCACTAAAGTTCATTTTGCAGAAGTAATGCACAGGCTATGGCTCTGCTCGCAAGACAAGCCTTGCATGACATTCCTCCCCTGGAAACTGGAGCAACATGCTGTAGCTGCATTCTGAGAAATTACAAAAAAAAAAAAGTTGTCTAGGATTTTAGTATGGTCAGAACAAGGTTTTCTAATGGTCCAAATAAAGACTGGAGTCTTCCACTTAGTAACACCAAATTAAGTATTTCTTCAGTTAAGGAAACAACCTTGATAATAACACGGAGTAAAATATCTCAAAAATTCATTATAACTTGAACAAGAAAAGCCTGGTATAAAGTTTTAGCAGTTGGTGTGGGGTTGGATTTATTGTTTGTTTACGGTTTTATTAATGACCTTCTAAAACTAATGAGGTAAGAATTAACCATGACAGTAAACCAGACCATCCCCTCCACAAACCAAGCGACAAAGCTGAGGTCTGCAGACTTTCTATGATCTACCTTTATGTACAGGGGCTCCAATTTCATTTTAGTAAGAGTATCAGGGGACTAAGATACAAAAAACATCACCTATTACTTCTTTCAATGGCTTGACCTGTAACCAAATCTCTGTACCTCTTCTTTTTTTTCTGAGGAAAAGATAGGGAGATAGAGGGATAAAAGGAAATAATTTAAATTCTTAATTTCTCAAGTTCAGTGCTTATATCTATTCGTCTGAAGTAGGAGATGAAAACTCTGTGAAAGTAAATCAGCTTTCCAGAGACCAAGGCACAAAACTGTCCTCTTACAGCATTACACTGAAGTTAGTTGAATGCATCTCCAATGATGATTTGAATTCTCTAAATAAATCCCCCACTCACAAACTCTCACTTATGTCTAATATGTACTTTCATTATTTTTCTCCTGAAATATCACTGAGGTAATTGAACAAAACATTATGTACTATATATTTCATTCAGATAAATTATCCAAAGATAAAAGGATTCTACAGCTATGAATCTAGTATCATCCTGTTCTAAAATATCCATACACATTACTAAGGGAGAGAAAAAACTATTCTCCAAGAGTAGATTTTTCATTTGGGTTTGGATTTTTTTAAATCTAAACTAATTTGATTTATTAATAGACTCTTTTAGAGCATTAGCATTATTTTTAATTGTACAAGAGTAAAATAGTCTTTATTAATTACCTCTATTCTCACTGCTTCCATTTAGCAACTTATTTTATCAACACTATCAATTCAGCATTTGCACAAACTGCAGTTATGTTTTTATGCCAGTAATGAACTAATGTTTAATAAATTCTTACCAGAATCATAGTTTGGTGGCTTCATATCTCCCTGATTCAATTCTGTGCCATATTTTAATTTGTGATATTTAGCCCTGAAAGAAAACAAAGGAAAAAAAATGGAAAAAAAAAAAACTATTAGCACATATAAAGGGTATCTCTAAACACACAAATGTCACCAATTTTCACTTGAAAAGCCATTCCTTTCTTCTAGTCTAGGAACAACACAAAACAAATCATTTGACCACAACTTCCGATAAGTGATTTCGTTTAATTATTTTTTCCGAGGTTTACATGCAAAGTGAATAGTGATGAAACACAGGGATCAGTAGACTGCAGATTTTACAAAATGTTCTTGCTACAGAAAAGGTTCCCTCCCTGTGGACACAAGCTACTCTTCTGCTTCCCTCCTCCAGTGTTTCACTGTGAAACATTTTTTACTATCCATGTCAGTTCAGCACCACCTACTTCATATCTCATATTGTCACCTCCATTAAGCAAACTTTAGTTTTATTCTTCGAAATGCTGTACTTTCCAACAGCAGCAAGCTCTCATTCAGAACTATTATAAGTGAAATTTAGCAGTGACAGCTCACCTACCCCAGTTTCTCTCAAAGCTGCTACATCTGTCACTTGACCAAGTGCAAAATCAAGACTTCTCTTCCAAAAATATTTAGTCTTCAGAAGGCCTAATGTAATAAACCCCACAAAGCATGCCATACAATGACAAGAGTAGCTATTTAAAAAAAAAGGAAATGCTTTTTAATTTGAAAAGCTTCATCCTACAGAGTCAGTAAAGACTTTTAAACACACAGAATAACACCACAGTAGTATAGGATTGCAAATGCACACATAAATTCTTCAAGATTCATTAGAGTAGTCTTACAACACCATAATAGAGAAACTGAGGCAAAGAAAGCCTTAGCTAGTTTCACAATCTGTCCCCTCCTTCTCTCACACTCACTGTAATTTTATAAGATTGTTTTCTGCCAAATATGAAAATTTAGACAACTCAAAACAAAATCCTGATGCCCTATAAAGTTTTGTAGACATTCACAACTGGGTAGAAGAGTGGCACTTATACTAGTTCCTACCCAGAACAAAAGGCAGAGAACTCAGAAAATGCTGACTGTGCAGCCCGGCAGTAGTGGGACAACCATCAAATACACACATACACACAGTTCCAATGCAAATGTACAGAGCTAGGTGTAGGGCAGCAAGACACAGGCTACAAAAGATAAAAAACCCTCTCAAATACACCAACATGAAAATGAGTGCATTAATTCTACTAGTCACAAGGGAATTCTTCCACTCAAAATTTGTTTTTTAAAAAATTAACAGGTGTGACACTTTGTAATTGTATGAGGCAAGTCTCGCTAAGCTCAAATGACTGTATAAAGAACGACTGTAGAAAATGTTTTCACGTTACCTACACCTCTTGATTGTTACATACACCTCTTGGTTGTTTCTCAAACATCTTCACTGCATTACTGTTTTCTTTTGCCTTTTCTTATTTCACCAAGAAAACTCATTATTTCTAACAAAATGGTGCTGAGGGAACTGATGCTTGGTAGTTCTTATGCTTCAGTATTGACAGTACTAGCTTCCTACTAATCCAACTGCTTTTTAATGATAATAAACATTTAACTCTGAATGAGAAGGGTAAGTGAAGAGTGAAGAAGTGCCTCTTAGGTGTAGCAACATAGACAAACGAAGGAACCAACTCCTCAAGAGCCAGAGCATTAAGTTCTAACTCAGCTGAGCAGCAACCATCAAGGAAAGGAGAAAGGATGCACTTGGAATGTATTAACAGTAATAAGTGAAGGTTAAACATTCTGGTCAGTACAGAAAAGAACAAGAAAGAACAGAACAAAATCAAAGCTGAATGCTCAATCAAAATATTTATCTTTCCTTTTCCAACTATCTGTTTCTTACACCTCACCAGCAGAGAGATGTTACCCTGGTAAAATATTATTGTTTAATACTGAGGCTATGTTTACTTTTTCCCTCACCATCACTAATAAAAAGTAATGGTTAATCAAGAATTAGGAAATCCTCTACTCTATCATCAACCTACCTCACCAACTTTAAACATTACAATTTTTTTATACAGTCATGAATTCAAGTGACCTTACTGTTTAATCTATTTTGATTTGACTTAACATAGCAAATATTAATACTCTACTTTAATCTGGATTACTGACATATGCTGTGTTCTACTCAATTCCTTCAAATAATTTCAGAAAGCAGTTAGTTTTTGTAGCATTTGCTTTTAGTTCATCGGTCTTATGCAGAGTTCCCCTATGCTCTAAGTATTCACTAATTTTCTTATCAGGTTTTTGTTAATAATTTCCTACCTAAGTAAAATATTTGCTAGGTTCACTGAAAGGATCATTCCTTGTACATTTCCTTTTCCTCAGATCTCTCACATGTTCTCCAAAATCCATCTTTTAAAGATTCAGTCTGCAGATTTTTAAACTTCTCAGTATATTTATTTCCATCTCCTAAATCCATGTATGCTCATTTTTTAAATTTCTTTCCCTCTTAAATCATCAGTAATAGTCTCCTTTCCTCTTAGTGAAAGCATTATAAAGTCAGTTCAACAAAATGAGACTTTTTCATTCTATTCACATTTTAAACTGTTAATAGCAGGTTTTTGTAACTGGTTGCACCTCATAATGCAACAGCTTTTAAAGCTTTTGTTGTTATTCTTTACTTCAAGAGGATAATGCAGATTACATGGTCTTGTACACCACTGGCCCTTAAATCTATTTTAAGGCCAAGCTGGACTAAGATTTCATCTTTTAGAAGATCTAACTCTGTATATCACAGGCAGAGACCAGTAGCACTACAGATAAGGCAGAAGAACCGGAGAGGTTGTTCTTCTAACAGAGAGGTAACTGAGGAGCTGAAAATCCAAAAAACCAATACTTATTTTCAATATTGCTGGGAAAGTTAAAAACAAAAAGCACAAAATGACAAAAAAACCCCAATGCTATAGTCAAACCTAAATTAAAATAATTTAGTACAAATTCCTGTGTCTGAGCAAGTCACAGACTTGAAACAGAAGCATGAGTATCATGTCATAGTATTTGACTCAGTGAACTCATTTTCAGCTACAGTATGCTTCTAAAGTTCAGAGGAATATTAAAAAAAAAAAATCCCATAAAATCAATATAGACCACTAACAGTCCATCAAGGAAGTATTTTCTACACTTCTTCAAGCAGCAAGTATGAGATTTATTTTCAGAAACTTTTTTATGGTACACCTGAAAATATCACAGGTATGAAAGAGAAACAATCTTCTTTCTAAAGAACACTAAGAAAAGGGCTGAAAACCGTGATTCAGACACCAAGACTGGAAGGCAGAGTCTTGACCATTCAGTTATACATATTGTAATCAAAGGTTATCAAACTTCTCACAAAATAACCTTGAATTCTTTTCTACACAAATTGTGATTATAGCTTATTCCATTAGCGCATTTTAATTTAATCTATTTCTATAATAACATCTTCTGCCCACCTGTCACACCTATTTTCACTTTTTCAGAAATCACACGGGCCACTTATTAACAGCTTTAAAATGGCCTTCTGCAGATCACAGCAGTGCAATACCATCATCACAAAAAAGAGAAGAAGTCTTTTTTTGTGTAAATAAGTACAAAGTAAAATCAGTGTTTCTCCAACCTTTGCATCATCTGGTCAAAAACAAGTGGTTTGGGGGAAAGAAAAAGGGAAACAAGTCACAAAGATTTATTATCTGAACTTGTTCAACTTGAATGATTTACCTTCCATTACATATGGATCATTAGCAGTATGCAGAGACAGAGAAATTACTTGAAAATAACTACCTGAAGGATACAACTTCATAGAAGGTATTTTCCATCTGAAAACCAGCCTTCAAGTTGTTTGGAAGAAAGATATTTTGGTACTGTGAAAATACATTGCTGGGTAGATGCCCTCACTAAGATAAGAATGAATATTAGCACTGCTTTGGCTTTTGCCTTTCACTACACAATTCTCCCTTTTTGATTAGCAGTATTTTCTTTGAACTATGTGTCTTCTATGCAAACAGTGCTTGGAGACATTCAACATGGCTGCCACAACATTTTAAGAGCTGCTTAGGAAAAAGTTAAAAGCTGTCATCCTTCTAAATTTCCTAAGACTAAGAGCAGTGAAGCTTTTCTGAATACTTCACACAGAAAAAAGTCTGACCCCAATCAAAACAGGCCACTATTTCTTGGAAATATCTGTCGCCAGACCTGAAGCATCTAATCCAGCTGTGCTGAGGGAGCCTGCCAAAACATCCGTAGAAGATCTGGGAGCCGACGCCAAATCAAGAGACATAAACAAGAATGACTGCCAGGAACAGCACGGCAAGATATTCTACACAGGGTAGAAGGCGCCAGCCTTACACTGATCAGACACACCAGCGCAGAAAACAACATAAAATTAAATCAAGTGTTTCTAGAGACATGGCTCAGGAGTCCAGTTCTTTGGTTGAAATATGTTAAGACAGGAAGCGAGCTAGACTAAGTGAAATAGGACATGTACTTGAGAGAAACAGTACTACATTTCAGCTAGCTCCTGAAAATTCAGAGGCAACAATGCAATTTACTGGTGAGGGAGTAAGTATTGATAAAGTCATAAAAAGTAACCCTCAACTGTGAGCAGCCTCACACTGCAATCTACTGGGTGTTAGCAAAACTACATCAAAACTACTGTTGAAAAAATGGTAGACTCAACTACACACTAGCTCCTTCTAAGCTCTTTGCTATTTAGTCTATTAAGACTCCAGCAGAAATAATCAGCCTTCCTATGCACACAACAAAAAGGTAATCTCACAGTTACTAAAATAAAGGCCAAACATTAAACTACATTTGTTAGAAAACCATGACAATCAGTAAGTAATTTTCTACCTCACCCACCACAAAATGACATGAAGTAGAGAATAACAATAATGCTTATGAAGCTGTTTATTTATATTAAAATTTGAAACCATTTGGTTGATGAAAGAAATGCTGAACACACACTATAAAGAAGAGGAGCTCATAAAAGCATGTTTTTGAGAAAACCAATGGCACCTTCTCCTAAGGGCACTGCAAACATGGGAGTCCTCTGGGCCACAATTTCATATTCTGTCCCATTACTCTTAACTTAGTTCATCTAACTGAGAAACATTTGGTATACTGCAAGCCCAGGACAGAAATGAAGGAATACAAGAATGATTCCCTGCCCCCTCACACCGCATCAACCTTCTCCTAACTTGACAGAAATGTCTTCTTCCTACCTTGTAGGATCTCATTTACCAGCTCTGAGATCCCAGTGGAAAAAGCCAGCATTGCAACTGACTACGGCCTGACCTGGCTGACAGCTGATTTAGGAAAATGCTGGGAAAGAGAGCAGTGCTTCCAAGCTCAGCATGTTGCCATTCTTTGAAGTATCAAGCAAGAACACTTGCTGGGAGACATTTCCAGCAGAAATACAAGACTGTTTCTTCAGAAACCGGCAAATAAAACTGCTGTTTAAAACCACAAACTCATAAATAGCTGTCTCTAGGACACACCAGTCACAAGCATCACATTTACTTACAGAACCATTACACACCGGCACTGAAACTGTCCCACTGGATCACACCAGCTGACAGTAGCCTACTGACCTGAGTAACAAAGGCTAGTGCCATACACTGCAGAAAAACATACAACAAAAGACAGAAGACACCAATATGTAACCTGCTAATAAGAAGACAGGTGTTTTTTCCTAATCCTGACAGGGACTACTGCTCTAGACTTTAAATGTCATAATTTAGGTGGATTTTACAGATTAAAACTGGGGAACATTTTCACTATCCATACGGGAGTTTAATTTTTGATTTTTTTTTTTTTAAATGTTACAAAGTTTCTCTGATAGCACACAGAAATGTATTAACATAGTTTGATAATTTTTGATTGCCAATTTGTCTTGGTTATGAACACGAAGTACTAGAGATGTCTTTAAGTAACCAGGAATAGCTCCCTCAGTTTTGAAATACAAGAAATCATCACAGAATATATGTAACTTAGAGTATATCTTTAACTGAACAAGAACATACTCTACTGTCTCTTATTGTGACTCTAAGCCTTGCAGTCATGCCTCAAATGTAAGCCTTTCTATAGCAATAATCTGCAATCTCCATTATGCATACATTTGATATTTTTCTTGCTATATGATAGAAGATCAGTACCCAGTGCCTGGGCAAAAAGAGTATCTACCTAAAGCATTCCTTCAAGAACTCCCCAAAGAGGAAGCAAGTATACTGGAGCCCTGAGGCTACTGCTGGCCAGAAAACTGGCTGCAGCTCCATATTAGCAGATGAATTGGTTCCTACAAGAAAGAGATGAACTGGATGGTCGAAGGCACGTCTTCTGCTAAAGATGAGTAAATCTAAATGCTATACAACAGTGTTGCACAACCAATAGCATCCATTTTAAATTATCTAGCAGCAATATCCTATTCCCCATTTGCAAATGTGTATATTTTAAATATTATTTCTACTAACACAAACTATTTGAGAGTTTTATTTTATTAATATTTTATTAAAGAGAAGCAGGAATTATCTGATAGGAAAATGGTATGTAAGCAATTATTGTTTTGCAGTAGTAACATAAACGTACTCTTTATTCAAGAATTTTAAATTACATTTTACTACTAAAAAAAATATAACTAAATTTGGCCTAAAATAAATTGGTTGAACAGAGATTTCTGAAAACATGATTAAAAAACCCAACTTGTTTGCCTCAAAGATTAGAATAACAGGAAAGTATAGGTAGGAATAAAGCAAACTGGGGACTTCTACTGAAAATCCCCATGAACAAAAAAATAGAACTTGATCAACTGGTAAACACGAACATAGAATCATAGAATCAGCCAGGTTGGAAGGGACCTCTGAGATCATCAAGTCCAACCCTTGATCCAACACCACTGTGGTTACTAGACCATGGCATTAAGTGCCACATCCACTCTCATCTTAAAAACCTCCGGGGATGGAGAATACACCACTTCACTGGGCAGCCCACTCTAATGCTCGATTACCCTCTCTGTAAAGAATTTCTTCCTAATATCCAACCTAAACCTCCCCTGGCACAGCTTAAGACCATGCCCTCTTGTCTTACTGATAGTTGCCTGGGAAAAGAGGCCAACCCCCATCTAGCTACAACCTCCTTTCAGGGAGTTGTAGAGAGTGATGAGGTCTCCCCTGAGCCTCCTCTTCTCTAGGCTGAACAACCCCAGCTCCCTCAGCCTCTCCTCACAGGACTTGTGCTCGAGTCCCTTCACCAGCCTTGTTGCTCTTCTCTGGACCTGCTCCAGCACCTCAATGTCCTTCCTGAACTGAGGGGCCCAGAACTGAACACAGTACTCCAGGTGTGGCCTCACCAGCACTGAGTGTAGGTGAGTGTTTTGCAAACATGGGAGTGTTTGCATTACAGTGTAGAACAGTTCCTACTCATTTAATTACATAAAATAAACTAGATATACAACTTATCCACTGCCCTGGTCCTGCTGGCCACACTGTTCCTGATACAGGCCAGGATGCCATTGGCCTTCTTGGCCACCTGGTCACACTGCTGGCTCATGTTCAGCTTCCTGTCAATCCAAACTCCCAGGTCCCTTTCTGCCTGGCTGCTCTCCAGCCACTCTGTGTCCAGCCTGTAGCACTGCATGGGGTTGTTGTGGCCAAAGTGCAGGACCCAGCACTTGGGCCTTGTTGAACCTCATCCTGTTGGAATCAGACCATCTCTCCAGCTTGTCCCTCACACAATTAGTTTCCAGAAGATATTTCCGTAGAGTCTTTCATATTGAAAAGACAAAAAACTTAGCAAGATTAAAAACTAGTAATTACTAGACTGAAAACAGTTAAGATTTCAGTTGTCACATATTATTAAACAAAGCTAGTACTTTGAACAAAAAGGGAATACATGGTAATTCTGAGGTACAATCTATTCAGTTAGGTGGAATTTTACCAAGGAAAAAGTATTCTTTATTGACCAACCATGGGTTCTATTAGCATGTTTTGTAGCAGTATAATGTTAGCTATTGTTCTTACTATAATGCAGACATTTAGACTACTGGTTTTATTTAGTATAATATTATTTGTCAATTTGAGAACTGAGTATATACAGAAAAAATATTTCTTGTTTTTTTAAAATAAAGAAGAGAAATAAAGTATCTGTCTTCAGAATTTCTTCGTTATGTGCTCATCACTAAAGCAGCATACCTTTCCTGTTTAAGTGCATATTCCAGCATTTTGATTCTTCTCACTAGATCCTTCTTCAGATTTTCCTGTCCCTTCCTTTCACCTTGAAGAAAGGCAATCTGGGCCTGCAAAAGAAAGGGTTCAGTTTAGAATCTGCTTCCTCAAAATCATTCAGCATAGCTCCTAGGTTTGTGTGTCTTCCCAAGTTATTTTAAAATTTATTTGTAGAGTTCAAAAGAAATCGGCTCACTGTGTTTCATAAACATTAAGTGCTTACACACAACACTGCAAAGATAAGCCTTCTAAACTGCATGCTGGTTACAGATCAAAAACAACAAGGAAGAAAAAGATAAGAAATAAAACAATTTTGGTTTGTTTGACAGAGTTTATTTCCTCTCTTGGCTAAACATTCAATAAAGGATAAGGAATAAATAAAATAAGCAAACAAAAAGCCTTCAGCAGATAAAAGTATTTACCAACAATAAGCAGAAGATGATGACAAAGTATTTCTGCTCACTAACTGATGTATGGTATAATTAGTGTATTGTGCTATAGATACATGTTAGCTACATGATACTAGTAAAAAAATGTAAACCATGTTCAACTAAAAGAAAAATAAAACCCCATTTGTAATACAGTGTTAATTATGATACTAAAATAGGTTAAAGAAAGTTCTTCAGAAATACTGTTATTAAGACAGGAAAAAAAAAGGGAAAACAGGGAAAGGTATTTTGGTGAGGGAGACAAAGAGAGAAATGGTACAGAAGTAAATAAAGTCAAGTAGAAAATACACAGTTAACCTTTATCAACTTCCAGCACAGAGTAAGTATTTAGTTGCCTGTGAAAAGTCCTCCTTCAAATAAAAAGCTATGACAAATACAAGATCCTAATTCCTAATCCTAAAGGAAGAACTACCTGCTTTTGTACCTAATGCTCAAATCATGTCCCTTATAAGAGGCAAGTTCTTGTGCTTGCTCAATTCATGAATACACTTTTAGACAGAAATATCTACAGGCAGTCACCACTTCATGCCTCAGCCTCACCTGGCATTGCAAGCCACCTGCCATTTTCAGGATCAGAAGCTTTCTGTCACCTCTGAAGCAAAAAGTCTCCAAGCATCTCATCTGTCTCTTGAGAAGCATAAACAGGATAAAAGGCAACTGGTCTAGACCATCAGCTGTTGAACATGAAGACCAATAAGCCTTTCATTTATACAAATGCCCACTGAAGGTCTGTAAGTGTTTTCTGTAGGCACTGCACTCTATACCAATCTCTAGGGAAAGTCAGCGAGAAATGAGCAGGAATATGTTATCCTCACAACCTTGCAAGCAGTCCCCAGATAGTTTAGTTAATGGAGACAGTCGTTTCTGAAGAATAATTTATCTGACTGCAGATTTTTACTCCAAGGGGAGGAAAAACAGAACCTGTAAATGTCATTTTCTCTCCATCAACTATAAAGTGAATGCATACAACTAACTCGGTTGAATTTTGGAAACCAGACAAGATGAATCTTACTCTAAAAGGCCACTTGTTGGTGGCCATCTATAGCAGCTGCTCTAAAATATGACACCAGCTGACATAATTTTATTGCTCAAGTACAGCCAGTAAACAGCTTGACAAACACCTGAAGAATCTTTAACTGCCAGTCACCAACTAGAGCAGCCAGTTTATGTCAAGTGAAAAACACTGGCTGTTCTCCAACAAAGTCAGTCTTCAACTTCAATAGGGGAAACACATCTGAATTAAAAAAAAAAAAAAAAAAAAGTCAACTGAATCAAAAGAAAGGCCTCTTGCTCTGGCATCAAGCTTTCTTTCCACTTAACACTTGAACTGGGATGAACAAAAAACTACAATTGAATTCTAATGTTCATTTTACACTCAGGTTTAAAGAAAGGCACAGAAGAAAGAAATGCTGGTGCTAGAGTCAGCATTTCCTCCCCTGAGGAATGTAACTGTGCAAGAAGCATGTCACCTCAACAAGGTCACCATCTGAATAACAAGAGGAACGCCTCAAACACATATAACTCAGTTTGCAGTAACTGTGCAGACACCCAGATTCTCTCTCCCTGTCTCCAAATACGCCCAGCAGAACTAAACATTCCCTTCTAATCAAAAAGTGAGAGAACATCAAAACACACTTTTCAAAACAGTAGAAGGTGATGTAAATATGTATTTGGCTGGAATGAGAAAGATCATTCAATGCCATCAGGACACAAGCTGATATGATCTATGATGTGACCTGCTGTCTTCAAGCAATTCTAAGCAAGAATGAACTGAATGAACACACTGGAATAAAGCATTTTTTACCTGGCAGGTTGGCAAAGGACAGCCAGTAATGACCCTGCTCACGCACTGCTATACTACAAAGGTCAAACCAGCATTACCATGCTAACAACTGAGGCTAAAGTCATCTTCCACTGGTAGCAGGTTGAACAAAATAAAAAATGCAACTTCTCAGTAGTTTTGACAGCTTACTTTTGTAAGAGGGAGAGACATTAATGGATATGATTAAGAAAGAACATACAACACCACCTTCACGTGGACATCTTTTACTGTCAGTAGTACATCAGTGCTCTTACTGATGTCTTATAGCTTTTCTTTTTCTAGGACTTCCATGAAATCCTCGTGTTTCTTACTCAAAAAGCATGCAACAATAGAGTCGAATCTACAAGCCAAGTCTTCAGCCCCACACAAGCTTATTGCTAGGATGCTTCAGCGTTACTGAATATTTTACAGATAGGTAGTTTTACTGGTAAATCAAGGAGCAGAGAATAATTTTGCTCTCTCCTTGGAGGCTGCACAGTTTCTAGCATAGTTTGTTTATGCTTTTTTTCAGAGTAGCAGCCTTATGTCCAATACTCACTATTTTTGAGAAATTCTGGCTCTGAAAATGAGAATAGTTACAGTTCATATGTCTTAAGCAGACTTAATTCTTTAGAATGTTTTGCAATTAACTGAAAATGTGCAAAGGAATCTAAATGTTCATACCATAAATGAAACATTTTGCAGTATAAATGAAAACTGAACGAGTACACTGAGTTTAAACAGCTAGAATAACAAATTATGACATCTAGCAGTGTTTTCTCAGTCTCTAGAACAAAACAGCGATAACTCCAGAATCACTATTTCAAATCAAAATACATAGACAACACCTGCCTAAATGTCTGTGCAAACATTTAATGTGTAAGAGGTTTGCGTTTAAATAGGGTGAAAAGTATAACTGAACTGAGCAACTACAGTTTTCTTATAATTCACACATAAATGACAGAATTTTATCAATAGTTTGAGACTCTACAGGCCACTTCCCAGAGCTGCAGCTTTAGCACAAGTCAAACCTGAAGCCTGTGTTATACCTGAGTGAGCAGGAGAGAAAGGAGATGCACTTCTGCTTTGAGTGATCTGCAACACTGTTCTACACTTGCGTTTTGGCCACTCCTGGGAAGGTTTGCCAAAAATTTCAAGAATTTGCAAATATTCCCAACGAACAGGTTCTGTGACAACTGACCTTCTAACTAACGAGGTTAAAATGCATCAAGTTGTAAGCTAGTCATCACAAACCTCAAAATCGCCTACGGAGATCACGCACAACCTCATATTGTTCCTTGCCTTATGGGTGGGGCGCATCTTCTCCATAAAGCACCCAGCCCCGCTGGCTCCGCAGCAAGGAATCAAGGCAGCATCCGCCTCCCATTTATTCCAGACTAAGTGCTACAAGTTACTGTATTCCAGCTCAACCGTGAAATTAAAATCAAGAGAGTAGGAGAAAGTAAATAAAAAAAAAAACCCCACACAAAACCAGAGAACACTGAGAAGAGAGATACCTGGCACGGCCTATTTCTGTTGCAACTGTAGAGTTCAGTATTTTTTTTCCCCATTTTATCTCACTGAAGTGTTTCATATTATCAACTGCAAGAAAACTTAGAAGTGGCATACACATCCAGTCTAAATTAATAGCACTGTAGCTACCTTAACTATTCCACTTCTTTATTGAGAGATTTTAAAAATAACATTCGTTCTTACATTAAAAAAATTTCTCACAGGCAACAACACTGTTGTTTTAAGAAATTCCCCAAAAGACTCTAAAGTCACATTACTGTGAAGTAGACAAAAAGGTTTTAAGTAGCACTGGGTTAGAAACAACTTTTTTTTAAAATGCTGCTGACTTCTTAATACAGGCTTAGGAGGCATAGCAATATAATCAGATAATGAAATTGCATCCATCCACTAAATGTTTAAAAATTTAAACTGAAATCTACACTTCCTAGAATCAGCAACCGCAACTACAATGATGTTAAAAAGTATCTTATATCTGGACACCTTTTTAGGCTGACACCTTGACACTACAAAACAGCATGAGATAAAGAATATTTATCTTTAACAGAAATTGTTTAAAAATAAACATACTACAACTGCCAAACAACTGATGCATGTTTAATATCAACTTCTATCAGTTCTTGAATTTTACAGCTATTGCAAGTTCAAAAGCAATTTAACTTTTTTCATTCTTAACACTTAAGAGTTAACTTAACTTAAGGTTAAGAGTAAACCTCACTTCAAATTTATAGGCACTTGAAGGTCACTGGGCATCATCTGACAAAGAGCCACAATTCTCTATATAATGCTTCCATAATTCAACAAGGTTTTCACAGGTCAAGGGAAAGAGAACACAGGAGGAAAAAAACTGTAAGAAAAGTATTTAAAAAAATACGCAGACGGCTAAAATAACAAAATACATTACAGAGATTAATCAATCTGAAACAGTTGTGCTAACCAGTCTACCAAGATCTGCCAGAAGGGTTCTGTAGGCTGCCAGGGTACTCAGTATTTTAGATTGTAGTTGGCTCACTGAAGCACTGCATATTTAAGTATATTTGTAAATAAGTGTAGCATGCCCAGGGAGTGAGAAGAAAAGAGATAAAAAACAGGTACGGGGGAGGGGGGAAGGAAAACATCAGCGGTCTAGTACAACTAGCAAACAATTTTTCAGGCACCATACTTAACACCGCAACGCACACCTACTAGCACTCTGTCAAGAGAGGCTAGGAAGCTTTCGTAAGGGCGTGTAGCCATTTAAGATAACACAAAAGTGAAGTGGGGTCACAGGCTGAAACAACCGACAGCATCAAGGCATATTTAACATCACCCCACACATAAGTACTTCATCCCATTTATTCCAAACACACTCATGCTGGACGATAACACCTCATGGGACTAATACACAGCACAATCTGCTCCTGGCACGTTATTTTTGTTGGACTTCTCAGAGATGTCCTAAAACTGGCATCAGAGCTAAACCCTGAAAAACCACCGAAAAGAGTTCAAAGATTTAGCTCACAGTAATAAAAGATGGTTGAAAATGCCATTTACTTACATTCTTCATCTCTTTGAAAACATTGTTTGAAAAGAAAATTCAGTAAGACTGAAAAACTCCTAATAAATGACCCAGAATAAAAAATTATTTCACAATTTATTTCTGGCAATACCTTGATTACTAACATAAACATCTCAAAAACAGGAAGACTTGTCTTTCCATGGTTTGAAGTGTTTTACTAGGCAGATCTCAGAGAGTTAGTCTTTCTTCCATCCACTCTTCAGTGCTGCCTTTCACTGTTCTGGTAATTGCAAACATCAAAATAGTTTCTGAGTTAGCCAAGCAATGCATATTCGGCTTATTTAATCATTCTCCATAAGCGAAAATTCTCTCTAAACCTCCAATAATTTTTGTGGTACACCTACTTAAGCGGTGAGCATTAACTTTTTTTTTGACCCGAGAGCACACTGCATGTAGACTGATATAAGCACAAAAAGAGTGCAACTTTTAAACGTGATGTTGTAATTCTATAGGCAACACTGAAATGACATGTCACAAAATAATCACATATTATGAGCTGGAGTCTAAATTGCAAATGCTCAAATTCCTTTCCACTTGCTGTACAAGAATGGCAGAAATGCAGCGACAGCAGTCAGCACCAGAGCTGATAAACAGACTCATGGCCCACATTTAAACTGAGACAATGGAAGTTCACAGGCTGAATGAATCACTTGGGGTATGGCAAGACAAGGGAGAACAAATCTGGAGGAGATTTTTAGATTTGGCTTCAGTAACAAAAAGAGTCGTGAACCAGACTTGACCACACAAGCATTTGCAGAGGCAATTGGCACACTCCTATTCCTCATACCTACATCCAGGATCAGCTACTCCTTGTATTCAAGCATGAATTGCTTGAACCACCCTGAACTGACTAGGACATCAAGTGAAACAGATACAAAAATAAATGAGTTTGTTCTCACCTCCTGTTTACAAGATTGGATATGAATATCATGCATGCCATTTTTGCTCTGATGCTTTTGCAATCCTGTCCTATGTGACTGCCCTAAAGGGAAACATATTCCTGGCTAAGAGCAGAAAAAATGCAGTCTTTCCACACTGCGATTTTTAATTTAACTTCTTTGTCGCTGGGCTATTTTCAATATATTCAATACTGGTGAGCATATAGCAAACTCTTTTCAAATAGGAAAAGAACATCTTCTGGATGAATACATCTACAGGTCCATACAGTACAGGTCACTCAGATAAAGTGAACCTTTGTTTTCACATTTCAGAGTATTTTTACTTCTAGTGTATTGTCTGCAAAGCTTGGATTAAGAGCATTCTGAAATGATTCAGAAGAGTTGTTTCAGGTATCTAAGCCATTCTCAGCATTTAAAAAGACAACAAAACAATCCTTAATCTACTTTAAAATCAGTTCTTGTCACTTTTTGGCTAAAAAACTTAGGAGGACTTGACAAGGCTTGGCAGCCTTGTGAAGCCAAATATGTGAGTAGGTTGCTGACCAATAGCTATTTTCTCAGAAAACTGTGTGCTGATAACAGTTTTAGTTAAGGCTTGGTATTTGTACAGTCTTAGTTCACTCAGCAATAAATTAAGATGAACCAAAAGTCTCTGGAGATACATGTGACCTTCCTTGGGGAATTTTACACAGCCTGTTCTAAAATTAAACAAAGTTTCCCTGTCTACTGAAATGTCAATAAAGGCTAAGCTACATTTGCAACTTGTTGTTCAAACATTCCTGATGCAATAAAACTGACGAGTCAAGACTTTCAACAGAAAAAGAAGGGCTAAAATTTGAGTAGGCCACAGAAATACCAACTGAAATTATAAATGTACACTAGTAAAGACACGCGGGATATTTCACCATATGCTAACCTGACACTGAAAACCAAAGCTCTCCATTTATTCCATTTTTGCTTAATTCAACAATTCTACAGCAAATCATGAAAAATATAAAATGCTCTGGTTTTTTTAAATGCAACTTTCTGTCAATATTTACTTTCCTAAATGACTTAGGCCCATTTAAGAAACATGTTTTCACTACACTTTAAATTATAGGTTTAATAGATTTGAGAAGAATGGGAATATCTGATGCTAGGAAATAGTCAGATCATTCATGCAATTGAAAAAAAAAATAATCAAACAACTTTAAAAACCAGGTACAAATGTGCAAAGAACCAGTCTCATCGGTTTGTATTTACATTCTGCTTCTACAAATTTCTATAATGCTCTTTCATCACTGAACATTTACTCCCACTAGTATCCCAGCTCAAATAAAACAAGCCATGAGAGCTTATCAATGAGTATACTGGAATTAACTGGCAAACATCAATATAAGCAAAGAGAAGACCACAGAGGTTTCTCTCCTTTGCTTTACATGAATTTGGCAAATAGAAAGTTTGCTTTAAAAGTTTGCAAAAGAAAGGATATATGATAGTCACCAAGACCCATTTAGTACCATCTTTCCCAACTAAACACAGCTCAGTATTCTGACCATGGTTTATTTTCTTCCGTCTTTCTTTTGATTTATCTGACATAAATAAAACAATTAAGTTGAAATTATTGCTTCTCTGGAGTGGAGAGGTATTTAACCAGAGTTTTTTGTAGTATCTGCCTTAAGAGAAAAAATTTTACAGAAGACTTCTACAGCACTTCTGCCAATTTATCTTTCACAGCGAATCTCAGAAATTTGACCCACATCATCATATTTGAAAATATTATACAGAACTTCTTCAAATTGTATTTTATCTTCTATTTTATTGGTTAAACCAAATCTTCAGGAGTTTTTAATTACCTTAATAAGTGATTTCACCAACTCACTGCTCATTACTTTTTCTGTGAAGAACAATTACAGATTACCCAGCTATCAGAATGATTTTTAACTAGAAACTTAATCCAACAAGAGGACTGTTATCTAAAAGCCAACAAACTGTAAATATCAACAATTTCTGAATCAAGTAACGAATGTCCTAAACCACACTATAAATAGCCACAGCCATCTGTCTGATTTGCCCCTTCTCCTCATTACTTTAACTTGTCTATCTCCAAGGACACAATCTTACCATGTAACGTGCCTGGTTTCACTGTCTGCCTCTTGCAGGAGGAAAGCAGCAGCAAGGGGAAAGATCACCATCCGTGACCCCCACCCAGAGAGCTAACATTACCAAATCTGACTTCCATATCCGATCTCAAGTGCTTATCTGTTATTTCCACCACATTCCTTCTATTACAGCTGTTTGCTATCATTTAACCACATTTTATCTCATTTCATTATCTCTTTCCCTATCGTTTGGGTAGTGTTTTCTTTTTCTTTTGGCACTGTCCTCCAAGGAATATTTTTAACAAAGTTGTGGAAACACAAGCACATTGTATCCACCCATTCTCCCTAATTTCCTTGCAAACCTTTTCAAAGGAAAGCTTACCCAGGAAAAACAATTTTCTTGTAATGCTATCGGGTCCCACCACTCCTATGCAGTCTACTACTCTAAAGAAACAGTTACTAGTTAGAAGAAATTAAAACGCAGTAGTGAAGAGGACAAAAGCTGGAAAATTCCCTGGCAGGAGGGGGGCTATACACGCAGTTACATACAGCATAGCAGTTTGTTGCAATTTAGACCACTTGCGAAACGCAGAGAAATGCCAAAATGTGCGAAACTGCATTTTTTGCCAGAAAAATGTTTGTCAGAAGGAAAACTTTCCACAGCAACATATGCATTGCTTGCAAAGACAAAATTTCTAGTCAAAACAAAAGCCATACACACACACACACACAAACACACACAGAGGCCTTCCAAGCTCATCCAGCCCTGAAGCAGCAGAGCTTGACAGTATTGTCACTTGCTGGGACAAGGACGGGCATCGGCAGCGCTTGGCTCTGTGGGGTCCCAGCCACAGGGACAGAGTCCTCATCGCTCTCCCCTGGGGGCAATGGCTAATTAAAAGGGAAATAACATCCACAACCATCACTCACAACCAGTCAGAAGACGTATGGTTCAGGCAAGACACCAACATGGAAGGCAGCTCAACCGCTGCTTGCCTCAAGCAAAGATACGGATTTCAGCGCCCTGCATATGCATTTGATCAAACCCTTGGCTATTTTGGGATGGGCTTGTCCAACACATAATGACAACTCTGAAATGTTTCGGAAACACAGTCCAGAAAAATGCAGAATGAAAAAAATCTAGAGTTTAAAACTCTTGCAGAACTGGAAACCCTTTCCTGTCAACTCTCCCAAGCAGCTGCTAGAAGAACCTAAGAAAAGGAAAATTAATAATTTCTGAAAGATATGAAAATAAATTATAATGCCATAAAGCACTGTTTGTGAACATTTAAATGAGGATTAATAACGTTAGTCTTTATTCTAGTTAATTACTTCACAGGGCATCATGAAAGTCTATTCTTAGGATAATTTTTCGATCTGCAGATGTCAAAGTACTGTAAACAGAAAGCAAGCACTAAAAGTGAAATATGTAATCAGCAGATAAGCATCTAGGGGAACCCTATATGAATCTATTTTCCTTCTTACTTGACATACACAGCTTACTAATGATGCTTGCATAGATATAAATATTGAAGTCCTCTTTCACTCTGAATGAGGAAGATTATACAACAGAGGCAACAATAATTTCAAAAGGTTCAAGAAAAATAATTAGAAAATCAGAGTAAACATGAATACTTGCCAGGGAAAACAAAATATAGGCACTGATGGGAAGAAAAACTGATGGAGATGAAAGAAAGCTACCTCTAAGAAACTAGATGAATTGCCGGAAAAAATTATGGGATACTAAAGCCACCATACAAAATAGGTCCTTTGCCACACAGCCTCCCAAGAGAGTGGATAATCTAGCACTGGAACTTGCATTGGATAGAAGACTAGTAAAGTACAATGGGGAGCACTGCATGTTTATCTCAACAGAGAGAAACTGCCCAACCTCAAATTTCCATTATTCTGTTAAACATTTCCAAATATATAGACCAACAAAAGGCTTCAGAAGGAGCACAGGACATTTAATTAATGCTGCTCATCCTTCCTGTGTACATGTACAATTTCTAAAAGCCATCCTGTAGTTGCTGAACCTCTAACAAACCTCTCACATGGATCCAAGAACATTCATCTGCAAATGGTCACAGCAGACGTTTAATGCCTGATGCCTATAGAGAGAGCCAAGAATTTTGCACCTTCCTGAACATGACTCTGCAGTAGATAAATGCTGTTACAGCTCATGGCATTGCCAGCCACAGCTAATTATAACTTTATTGAGATGTTTTGGCAAGAGTCAAAGGCATTCAAGCAAACAACTTGTGATGGGGTTATCTGTCACTGATAATGCATGACTTTGACAAATAGTTTAAATACTCCACTTCTTTCCTCTATCTCATCCATAACATCAAGCTTTTGAGGGATACCTGGGGAAGAAGGAATGGCATGCTAGCCTCTCTTGAAGGGAACTACAAATATGCAAAGTGTTATTACTTTCAATACACTGGCAGAATTTCTTAGGTCCTGTAAAATAGATTTTTTTTGTCAAAAGCGATATTTGATGTCTGTATCAGCTATGAAAAAATGTCAAGATATTTATGAGCCTCCAGTGGATGTTATTCTTATAGATAGCTAAGCTAGTTACTTTCTACATAGTAATTACTGGATGTAGTGAATAGAAACATGATTCAGTTACTAACAAATTTCTCATTTAATCATTGCAGTTAACACAAAAATTACTCCCTTGTCCTCATGACCACTTTCTTTAAATTCCTACAAGGAAACCCTCAGCAAAGAACGTCACATCTTCCGCTCTTCTCAGAGCACTTGTTTGATGTTACCATACAAAGTACAATTAAAAAGATTAAAAAAAAAAAAGCCCAAAAAACCAACAAAAAACAGAAGTGGTTTGCATTGCTAAACAGACTAGAGACTCTCTTGACAAAGACAGTACTTTCAAGGAAAGACGTAGAAAGGAAAGAGATGGACAGGAAGCAAGAGACAAAGAAAGGAGACCTCAAAAGGAAAACGAGTAGACACTTTTCAGTCTCAAACATGGCCAAATGAGAATCAAACAGTGGGCTGCTGGTAACATGGGCAGCATTAAGGTTTACAACAGAGATTTTCTAGTAAACAACGCCAAAGAGGAACGAAGGTTGCACTATCGACTGTTATTGGAGTTCATGCAACATACCCATCACTGAAGTATCTGACAGCAATGGCTCTAGGCCAGCAGTTCAGAAGTTCTTTAACCACAAGATCCCTATCAGTCCTTTCACGCACTAATAAGCGTATCAAGCCCATCGCTTTTCAACCGAAAACACCACATAACGTGTCCCACAGCACCGAAGGGGCTCCAGCGGGTCTCACGGGCCAGGCCCGGGGGCCGAGGGGCTGCGAGCCGGGGGCAGCTGCGGCACAAGCGGCGGGGCAGCGGCACGACGGGGGCAGGTTTTAACAGGGGGTTACGAAACTGGTGTCAAGTTTGGGCGGCCGGCCCCGAGGGGCACTCGGAGAACTGCAGAGAGGCGGCGGGAGCGGCCGCTCCGGGCCGGGGCCGCCACGTCCCGCCCCTCGCCCGGCGGCGGCCGCCCCCGGGGACAGGGAAACAGCCCCGGCGGCCGCTCCCTCCCGGGGAAAGGAACGAGCCATGGCAGCGCCCAGGGCGGCCGCGCTCCTCCGGCTGCCCAGGGACGCGCGATACCGAGGGGGAGCGGCCAGCGGAGCCGGGGGCGCGGGGGGGTGGAAGGTCGCGGGTGTTACCTGCAGCTCCGCCCGCTCCGCCTCCCACTCGGCGCGCTCCGCCTCGAAGCGGCCCCACTCGTGCTGCAGGAAATGCAGGATGCCCGGCACGCTGTACTGAGCCCGGGACGCCGACAGCGGCGCGGCGGCTCCGGAGGCTGCGACCCCCCCGCCGCCGCCGCCTCCTCCCGCTACTGCCGCGGCGGCCGCCGCTGCCGCCGCCTCGCCCGGCTCGAGCCCCGGCCCGCCCGCCGGCGGCGGCAGCAGCAGCGCGTTGTTGTTGTTGTTGTTGCTGAAGAAGACGCCGGGCCCTGCTTGCTCGTCCATGGCCGGGCCGGGTCCGCCTGGCTCCCGCCGCCGCTCCCGCCGCGGAGGTCCCGGCAGCACCAGCACCAGCAGCAGCAACAACCTGGGCGCGTCCCGCCCGCCGTCACCGCCTGACAGCCACCCCCACCCGCCGCTACGGCGGCCCGACGGGGACAGCGCGGAGAGCGACCCGCCCGCACCTCTCGCAGCATCCTGGGAAATGTAGTTCCGATGGAGGGCGGGGAGGATTCCCCGATCGCCGCCTTCTCCCCTCACCGCCCTTAATTCGAGGGATGGTGTTCTGGCGGCTGAGCCTCAGCCCCGAGATGGAGACCGGCAGGGCCGCTGGCAGCGCGCCCCCGGGACCGGTGGGTTGGGCAGGGGTGCGGCAGCGGCGGCAGGGACAGGGCAGCTCCTGCTGCAGCAGGAGCACAGGGCAGTGGGCACCTCCACCTCCGAGCGGGGTCTGAACGGCTCGGGCACTCCCGCAGCCCACCCCGGGGACACGGAGGGCAGGTGTCTCGCAGCAGTCCCACATGCTCAGGTCAGGCCCTGCTCTTTCAGCCCCTTCTTTTCTGCTTCGGCCCTGCTCTGAGCAGTGCTCGGCCTCATATTGCCGAAAGCTGCAAATCCTGCCCAAGGCTGCAGGGGTTTCTTGAACATCGTTTCGAATGCTGGAAGAGAGCAACACAAAATTTTTCAGGAATTGCCACGCTGCCTGTTCCCACATGAGGAAAGGGAAAACAAGATCCTGTGAGGCAGAGGGCACAAACTGCTGGCAGCACTGCCCTCTCCCCCTCTCCCCAAGGCACAAAGAGGCGAAGTTGGGCTTGCCATGTGCAGACCAGCAACAGAGCCTTCCTGGAGACACAAACACGCTGCTCCAACAGGCTGTGCCACAGGTGTGTGACAGATGGCACATGCCACCAAGGAGCTTCCACAAGGTTCCTGCTTGTGCCACTCTCGTGTCCTTCGCCATGCCCCGGGCATGCAAGGAGTGCCCCACTGCTTACTCAGGCTGTGTTTCCTGTTTCCTTCTGGCTGCTCCAAAACCGAACTTGCCTGCTTCATAACCCTGCCCTCGGAGTTAGAGCTGTGGCTGGTGGGCTACCTCTTTGGGAAAGACAACTAAAGAAGCTTCCAGAGAGCAGAGGGGAACTGAAGGGAAAGCACTGAAGAGGGACTGTGCTACTGGAGTAGAACAACAAGGCTCACTCAAAAAGGAAGGAAACAGCAGAGAGAGATGAAAGATGTGAAAGGGAAACGGAGCACATTTAAAAAAATCTGACAAAGAAAAACAACAAAAAGAGTGACAAACAATAAGCACTACAGACATTTCGAGTTACTTCAGGGTTTTTTTAATCAAATGAAATTTGATGCCAAAATATTATGTAAAACCACACGGTTATACCTTTAGTATCAGGAGTAAGCAGAGAAGCAAACGAGGACTAAACTGGGGAAGGATGTATACAAATGGGAGTTGTGCATGTTGTAGACAGCCACACAATATACAAAGAAAAACCTCTCCCTTCTCTATCCCTCTACTTCTATCTAGTACCATTTTCCCTTCTGCTAACTTATTTCTCTTTTTCTACTGACTTAGTTATGCTTGGTTGCTACACTTCCCTCCCCCCCTCCTTTTCTGAGTTTTCAGACATCTTGTCAACTAGAGTCTAACCAAAACTTAAAAGTGCTCAGATAAAAAGGTAAACAAAACCTGATTACAGTTAAAATCATTCCAAGAAGTCATTATTTACTAGACTATCTGGTGGGGAGGAAGAAATCTAAAACAGGTTATAAACTTGTTTTCTTAGTTTTACTTGCAAAATGTTTGTCTTCAATTTTGTACTGAAAGAGTTTCCATAATACTTCCTCTCAAATGTTAAACAGATTTAGAACTTCTTCTAAGCAATACAGCTTTGTAATGCTGGAAACACATAATAGAAAGTGATATATTTTAATCAATTTAATTCCCACTACTCGTACTAAGATGAAAAAAGTAGTGAAACTACTTTCTTCCTCATGTACAGCATATTGTTTTTACTTCCACATATATCTTTACTCCTATAGAACAACGGAACAAGACTTAGAAGTTAACAGCTTTATGAAAAAAAATTGAGAGATTAGAGGATGCACCATTTGTTGTCATCACTTTAGTATTAAAATGTTCACTGTGAAATGAAAGCTTTTCTGATTTTATGTTAAATATTTTGCACACAGCAAATGCAATAGGGCAGAAGAGCATTGTCTTGACCATTTTGCATAGGTACTCAAAGGGATATTAGATAAGGTCTTACAGGAAAATAGAAAGCCCAGAGGCAAGTGACTATGCAAAAATAGCGATCTAAAAATATCTCAACCAGCTATGAATCATGATCAATTCTATTTACTATCCCTTTGCTATATTTGAGGTTGATGCATCTGAAATACCCAGTTTTCACAGAGTATCCAGAAAAACATCAGAGATGAAACTCAACAGGCCTAGCTGAGGCCTCTAGTTATGTAGCTTCTCTCTATAAAGCAAAATGTATAGAAAGATCCCTATAGAAGAGAGGCGGTGAGTTAGAAGCCCATAGATTCAACAGCTGTGTCAAAAAATTCACGTAAGTCAGTCTTGTATACACAAGAAAATACATGGTTCCACACTTCTGCCAATAGGAAGGGCGAGGCCTGGCAGCAGACAGACATTGGGAATCACAGCATTTGAGCTCTAAGCTCCAAAATCTGCAGACCAGACTCACCCAGATGCAAGGGGAGTCACGTGCTTTTCAAAAAAGAAAAGCCTGGTAGGGGAAGGAGAAACTGGAGGAGCCTGACTCTCACTGGTGTTCTGCCCCCTGAGTCAGTAGAGGTTCAAAGGACTCCAGTAATTTTGCTTGCAAACTTTATCAAGGATTACAGGTATGATATATTCACTGAGACTAAAATCTTGCAGCAAGGTCAAATATGAGTCTGGACAAAGGGCAGAGCACTGACTCATCACATACTCAACCAGTGGCTGGCAGAACAGGAAGACTGCAAACACAGAGCACCTTACAAGGGCCAAAATCTACACCTACAAAAATGCAGATAGCAGGCAGTTCTCTTTATAAACTCAATTTCCAATGCATTCCCTTAAATTTTATCTTAGAAGAGATAGGGGATTAGATTCTTTGCATCCTTTATTCATTTTCAAGCATGGAAACTAATTTGAAAGCAATATACACCACATAAATAAGGACAACTCATTAAGACAGCATGCTTGATCATTCACCTTGAGAAAGGCTGAAAATTTTCAACTCTTTTGTTGTGTTTTTTTCATGCAAGCTGAGATGATCTACAAAGTCTGACAATCTCCTTCCTTACTTTGTTTTTAAAAGGAAAAAATGCATACTTCTACACTTGAAATTCCCCACGGTACAGGGTAAGTACTTCATAACAGTTTTTCTTCTTCCCTCCGTCCCCACTGTGCTAGTGTGTTGGCACAATGGTAGGATAACAATCATCAGATTTCAAAAACCAGTGGAGGGTTTGGGGGAGCTTTTAAAAATAAATAAAAGTATTTAGATATAGAATAATCTTTTTGTGGATAATTTATAACAGAAATTCATAAATATGATCACAATTTCCTAAAAATCTATACAAACACAAGTAACACCACTTCCCTTGTAATGCATGGATTTCAAGTAATTACACAAAGCTCCATTAGACAGCCTTTCACATACAAATTACACAAAATTAAACATGTATGCAGGGATAATGTAATGCTTCTGACTACTTAATGGTCCAAAAATAATAAAAGTAATTCAAAAAAAGCTAGTTTTCAGTTTAATTGTTGGGGTGGAATGTACTGTGGGTGGTGGTTGCCTAGCAGCTGCTTTTGCTTTGCTGGCCTGACTTGCTCGGACTGCAGTTTCTAGACGTGTTTTTAATTCAGGAGCAGCTCCCATTACTGTCTTGAAAGCACGTGGGTAAAGTGGACCAATGTGCATTAGATTCTGAAGTGCAAACTCGTGAAGATCCTTAGATGCTGCAGATGCAGAAGCGAAGGCATTTTCATTCAGTAAATAGGAGATCAGAGTGGGAACGAGAAGGGCAAGCAGCTGTACTCCTAAAAGTGAAAGAAAAAAAAATTGCCATATCAGAGAATAAAACAAAATAAAAATAATTTTATCAGCTACTAGACTGATAAGGGTAATCTTGTTTTCAAAACTGACAATAAACACTGTAATTAAAAAATTATCAAATAAAATCCAACTTTAATGTAGATGTCTTCCTGTCCTTTCATCACTCAAACCTTTCTTACCAGAATTGTGTTTCAGACTTCTATTATTGTTCATTACAGTTATGTTGATCCTGACACTTATTTAAAGATGCTTTTGCACCATCTGATTGCAGATCATTGATAAAGATTGTAAAATGTAGAGTGCCTACCATATTAAAGGGTTTCAAAACACTTTTCAGGAAGACAGAAACGTTATTCAATCAAATCTGAGTATCAGCCTCCCCAGTGAGCATAAAGTGAACCACTATTAGTATGAAAATGTTCACAAAAAAGTCAGGGAAGTTTTCTGCTGTTATATTATATTATATTAATCTGGAAGATTCTAATCCAAAAACTAGCACCGCAGATATACTTGGCCTAGCATGACCTAATGAGGCCAAAGCTCAAAATGGCAAAGGGATCAAGAGGGTTGACCTTCAGAACAAAAAAGGCAGCTGAACTTAAACAATAAGGTAAATGTTTGTATCCAGAAAGGCTACAAGTATGCCTTCAAAATGTGTAATAGGCTAATTGTACATTTTAAGCTCAAAGAACTTAAACATTAATGGTAACTCATTTATCTAAAATTTTGTAGATTATTTTCCCCTAAAGGTTTTGACTAATTCATACTCAATGTGGTGATTGTCTCCAGACAGCAAAAATCAGATGTTCTGTTTCCTCATTTGCTTCAGTTTCTCTCTCATTTTAAATGTCTTTCAAACATCTGTGCCCAAACCAGAATGGGGCTCAACAAATTTAGTATTTTATCATCAACAAAAAGAAATACCAACAAAGAGTATGCTGGGGGAAAAATAAACAAACCACAAAAACCAAGCAAAAGAAAAACCCCACAAAAAACTAACAGTAATATTTTTACAAGGAACTTTATCAGCATTTGAAGTCAAATATCTGCAGAGTAAGTCTTCAGAATGCACATTGTTCCAGTTAGAGAATAACCAACTTAAACTATAAATTGTGTATTCTATCTACTGAAGCAAACAGTAGGCTTCATTTACAATCAAGACACTCTGACCAGTACTGTTCAACTGTTTGGGCTTTTTAGATAAACTTTGTTGAGCTGGTAGAAGCAATCTGATAGAAGTCCACTAAAATAAGTAGAAGTTAACAATGAGAAAAAGTAAACTTAGTGTGAACTACTCATTTCCAAACAGAATAAAACATCGCTCATTACTGCAGTTCATGTTCAGAAATTTTTTTCCTGCAATCACCAGAAATGCAAAGGTTGCAGTATATCATACTGTATGTGCTATACAAGTTCATGTATACAAAAGTTCTAGTACTGTAATTACAAAAGCATGTTGCGCACACGTTCTGTTTGTGACTATGCCATCAAGTTCCTAACTGCGAGTTTCTGATGTTCAATATTCTATTTTAGCATTACACATTTCTCTAGGAAACATAAATACTTACTATTCTGCTCCTCACCAAGGGCGACCAATGTTTCAAGGACTTTAATTCCTTCCTGGACTGCTAAAAGCTCCAGGTTGTTGTTCGGGCGGCTCCTTTCCACAGCTTTCAACTTCTCAACCATGATAGGGGCCAATGAATGAATATACGGAGTTGACAGGGCACGATTGGTGTGTTGGAACACAGAAAGCAGAAGCTGGTAACACTTGGCTTGAACCTAATCAAATCAAAGATAAATACACTGTCCTCAAAGTTATTTGTTAACTCACAGAATTCTAATAAACTCTGTTATCTATAACAATAATAAAAAAAAGACTACTAAAGGGGAAGGAAACATACTGAATAAGAGGAAAGCAGCAACGCAGCCCATCTGCTAAAACAGTATTAGCCCAGTTTTCAATAAAAGGAAGGCCAATTAGAAAGAACATGCAGGTACTAAAAAGCAGTAATAATATAAACTCAGAGAAAATAAAGGCATAGTTAATGTCATATAAGTCAGTTACACTGGTTCACAGTGAACTACATCTTTAAGTCTCAGAACCACCAGTTCTAATAGTAGATGAATCTTCAAAATCATGATATTCTATTCCAATCCCAGAAGGGTAACACAGCCCATAAAAATTACTCAGATCAAAGTGATCTTATTGCTCTAACTCAAATCAAGGCTGTAGCCAAAAGTGTCAGGCCTGTCCATCCTTCCTTCTCATTCCCCATCTTGTGCTGGTAGTAGCATAGGAGTACACAGGTAGCCATACTGTGAGCTGGATCACAGAATGCTCTCCTTGTCTTCCTTCTATTTTTCTTTTTCCCTCCTCCCTCTCTGCGGAAAGCAGAGATTATTAATGCCAAGGTTTGGGAAAATAACTCACTGATGATCTTGTTTAGATGAACTCATGAATACTTTTTTTTGGGTGTACAACAATCTTCCTTCAAAATCTCACATGAATAACCCAGAACTTTGGAAAAGTAAAACCCCACGCCAAATAAGAGGATAAAACATTGCACATGTTTTCAAACTGCACTAAAGTCTGAACAGGATGAGTTATTGAGCACATGCTGAACAGAAATGCTCTAGAGGAAGTACTACTGGACACAGTGATCTGTTAGAAGATCTGAGGGTCACTGAAAACACAGATATATACATAAAACTATTGAATAAAAATCACAGATAATAAAAACTAATGGTAAGAAAATAGAAGTTACGCAGCTCAGGTCACTAGTACACAGCTGCAGGTGTTCTATACAATTCAAATTTAAGGCCAGAAGAAATCACACTTATTCTAATATCATTTGTATGGTAGCTCTAACGGAGCTCCACAGAAGAACATTTTCCCTTAGCATCGTACTCAGCATCATCTTCGACCTGCTTCAAAAAATTTTTCCTCTATCTCTCCATACCGCTCCTAATAATTCCCTTCCCTTTCTGTCTATGTTGTTTAAACTTCATTTCTTATTAGCTTGTTATCATGCTAAAGATTATTAGCCTTTGAAATAAAGAGTAGAAGTATTTTCTTAACTGCATACGTATTTCAAATGCATTTTATGACTGCATCTGACAGAAGAATTTCATCCGAGTTTATTTTCCTCCATCTCTGTAGTACAAAATTTTTGACTATTCTGCATTCACAGAAATCTACAAAAACTCCTGTGAGGTAAACTCAGGGCTTCTTCAAAGCATATAAGGTACACTCCCATGTAAAACCTGTCCATTATCATTGAGACACTTGGGTCTCTCAAGTGAGTTATCTGATTGGAACAAAATGGAATTGAGCTCACCAGACTTCTGGTTATTATTATACATGATATTGAACCTTTTCAGACTTTTGCAGGTGGCAATACTTTCAAAACTACTCCTGTATTTCTTATGAGGCAGCAATAGTTCTTTAGAAGACTTTTTTTTTTAAATCAGTTCAAGGCTTTTAGTGCAGTCAGTACCAAGCTTTTATTACAAACAAGTGTCTAGTTATTGACTGCAACAATGAGTATAATAAATTTAAAAACCTAGAATAAACACACAAAAACTATCACAGACTATATGTACTGCACATTAGTGAGAGGAGAATGGACACAGACTGGCTGCTGTCCAAGTTTTCTCTGTGAGTTACAAAAATAGTGGTAAGTTCCAGCTGACGGGCAGCTTTCCAGCAGGGTGGTGGGCAAAAATGTACTTCTCTCACAGTTCATGTGTTTATACAGACTGGAGAGAGATCATGACATAAAAGTTTCTGCTTAATATAACTGACATTTCCATTCATGCACTAAAATTTTAAGTAGCTTTCCATCCAAAGTAAGGCTTCAAAACAAACAGAATTTTATGTTCATGCTGGAAAACACCTGCCCTGCTACGGAGAATTATCAGTCTGAACATGATTTTACATGCCTCACTGTGACCCTAAACATATCCGTATTTTTTGCCTGTTTTTTTCTCAGGAATCTCTGCAGTGCTGGCTTGTGGAAACACTACAGATTTTTCTCTTTAGCTCCCACCCGCAGACTTGTCTGATACATACATGGCTGGAAAAGTTAAGCTTAACTATTCGTACAGTGCATTAGCTTGCTTGAACAAAGTCGTCTACAACTTTTTAACTTTCCTATTTAATGAGAAAATAATTCAGAAGATAATTCATAAAGACAAGCCGAAGAGCAGAAGTGAAATCAAGAGACAAATGATTCACAATCTGTAGATGCTCTGACGGCAACTACAACATTATATTTTTGCTCTTAAACTGAATTTTGTATGAACATGTAAAATAAGTACAGGTTTTGTACAAACAAATATGAAATTGATCAAAAATGTGGGCTGTAATTTTATCCACAGAAAAATGGTTAATTTGTATTATAAAATATCAGCATAATGTAGAGATGTCGCCACTCTCCGGTAAACAACCTTTTCATTTGAAAAAATTTCACATACTAAAGATTGGTTTTGTCTTTTAAGAAGCTCCAAGTCAAGAATCTGGCACCAGGCTATGAACACACTTTATCTAGAAGCACTTAGTTTGGGTTATTTTGCTCATGAATTTCAATAAGGTATGGTCGAAAATTCTAATTATTTTGACATGCAGTATCTGTCCCTGAAGTAAAGGCATCATTCAGGAAATGTGTTAAATATATGACAATTAGTTTTTGTTGCCTATATACCATTCACAATCCCATAACACGATCTTACCCAAGGATCACAGGAATTTAATGCACTTCTAAATCTGTTCATACATCCATTTTGTAAAGACTGCACTCCAATTATTTCAGTGCTTGCTGACCAAAGGAAGAGAGCAATAGCTGTAAGTATGCTTACTTCATCAAGAATAGGTTTAGAGGCTTCTGAAAAACAAAATCAAACATGCTGTTAGCTTATTCCAAAAGGCTTTAGAATTTACTTAATAAAAGACAGTGAACACAGATAAACTCAAAAAGGAAATATAGGTACTTGAAATTATTTGCAACTACACACGCATGTAATTATTACAAAATCACTTTGTCATTATTGATTGTGACTGACAAAAAGCTGAACAACTCTATTCTAATAGTTGTTTTAATAAAAGAAGTCAAACTTTCTGAAACTTAAGTATTAAGGAAAACATCATCACCCACACTTTCTCAGACCAAGTCATATTATTTGTTTTCAATGTGTAAACAAGAGAGAAAAAAAGTCTATTTTTTTAGATCCTTTCTCCATTAAAGATTTATCTCATTTTAGTTTTATTATCCAGCTGATACAGCAGAGTAAGGAACTGACATCCAGCACGGCAACAACTTTTACTTAACATGAGGTTTCACAGAACAGACTAGTTGATCTGACAGCCACCTGTCACCAATAGGAACAGTACTAGTTTAACATTTCTTGCTTTTCAAATAGCCTGTATTTGCCATTGTCTTTTTTTTTTTCTGTGCACAAGCTCTGTCTTCACAGATCTCATTCATGAATTTACAACAGGAAGAAAAAAATGTATATTTTTATATAAACTATTATAATATATATAAAAAACACTGTTCTGCTGATTTGGTTGGCCAGATTGGTTCTGTTCTCCTCTGAGAGGCACAAAGAAACAGCATGTATAAAGTCAGCAAAAAAGAAAAACAGCATGACTGCCCCTTATAGATGTCAGCCAGTCACTCAATTGGCTTAACCATGATGTGAAACTTCACTTCAAAAAAACTACTCCAAGCATTTTAAGTGACAACTTTCCTTACATTATTTAAATTTAAGCTTGTTTAAATTTTATTGAATGATGAGACTTGTAATTGTATGCAGTAGACTTTGCTTAGATTTTTCTATGTGTGAGCTATCCCACTTCACAGAAAACTGGAAAGGAAAAGGAAAACATACACTCTTGCAAGGAAGCAAGAAAGATTTCTGAAGTCTGCAAAAAAGCCTAAAGCCAGTAATGTTTCTAGAAAGAGGGACTGGGGAATCTTTACAGCAACAAAAGGCTGGAAGACAAGAGCTGATGCGATAAATCAAATTAGAAGTTTGGCTTGGTTAACACAAATCTAGTGATCCTCCCCCTTTGGACATTTCAGAATCATTTCCAATTACCTACTCGCTTCCCATTTCTCACATGAGTAGCTCCATTCAACCTCTTCACTCTCTACAAATGGCTCCTTGGCAATGTAACGGGATGTTTTTTTCCCTGTTCGTGTCTCTCTTTTGCTAACTATGCAGATGAGACTGTACATCTTTTTTACTTTTTGAAGGGCAAGGCAAAGCACCTATGTGAACCAAGAGAAGTAGTCTGCAGTTCTCTGAAGAGACACAGTATCCATCCTGCTGGTGAGTAACAGGGGTTTTTTTTGGAAGGGGTAAGATTTCTTTCTTGCCACTGAAAGCTTGTAACACTATTGTGAGTATCCTACTCAGTCCAAACCTTGCTACAATTATCTGTTGCTGTCTTCACACTCAATTAACTTTAACACTTACTGTCATTAAAGACTATATGAATTGTGCAAGTGCAAAACCTGAGAAAGGCAGGGCTGCACGATGAGTTGCAAAAGAGAAAAGTTCTAACAGGAGGTAATGATCAACACTGTCAAAGAAAACAGACCAAACAAGGACAAATCTGGGATGCGAACTCTTGAGATGCAACTGTATTTTATTAAAGCCAATGTTGTGCTTTTCTTCAAATCAATCTGTTTAGCAACTGATAAGTTATGCTCTCTGCACTTAGGTCTTACATAAAATTATAGGCAGATACCATACTTGCCTTTTCATCACAAAAAGTTCTCTTTAATTTTAACTCTGCTGCAATGAGAAACTACTTACCAGGTTGAGAATCTTCCAAGATAGATGCCAGAGTGCTACGGATAAGACCTGTCCATTGTTTCTGAGTTTCATCAGTCTTGACTGTTGGAAGAGTAACAATAGTTTTTATCCCTTGAAGGGCTGCACTAACTGGAGGTGGGACCTGGTTATCTGCCGATTTTACTGCTGTTTCTTTCAATACTCTTGTTATCAGAAATAGGATAGTAGGTAAGATTGTCATACACCCTAAAAAAAAAAGAAAAAAAAGATAAAATAGAATTTCTGAAGTGTGGTAGATAACCTCTTTGGCTTTCCCAATATGCATATATATGGTTGGAAACAAAGGACATGCCAAGATAACCTGCAATTCAGGTAACAAGTGACACATGCCATTCAACATTTTATCACCAAATTCATTCATCAGTACTACTGAAGTGTATCTTAACACAAGTCATACAAGCCAACGCTTGAAATGCTGATGTCAACTCAGGAATGATGATTCAGCTGTTAAAGCTTTGTCCTACAGGGCATGTGATACATGGTACATCATCCAGATTGTTTGCAAGATCTGCATATCGCTAGGGTTCTTTAAACAAGAGTAAGAGGCCTGGAAACAGGTATCCAAAGCAAGTCATAGCACCTTCCAAGGAAGATGGTGTGTAGTAAAAGCCCCAGAGCAAAGTAAGGAAGATATCTGTGTGTCTCACATCCTGGGCAGAAGCTGTAGGAGTTTCAAGAACACATGTAGACTTCAAGCCCCTGCAGGATTGAAAGAAGGGTGCTATTGGGTTTAGGCACACAATATCAATCTGCAGGTTACTTGAGACAGTCAAGTCTCTTTCTGTATCTTTTCTATACCTCATTTTCCCACATCTGTGGAAACATAAATCCTGTCATGTTCCTAGTTCTGGGAATCTGTAAGGATAAATACATTAAGTGGAACAATTATGACAGGAAGGGGCTGCTGGAGGTCATCTAGTTTAACTCCCTCTATCAAAGCAGCAATTCTTGAAGATCAGATTGCCCAGGATCTTGTCCAATGAAGACTGTAAGATGCTCATATTTGAAAGAAAGAGGAAGACAAAAAACCACTTGATCACAGAAAGTGATGAGTTCTTTTTGTTTAGTTTCCCTTACATCCCTTACATCCAAAGGCTCAATTAACACAAATGTTTTCCACTTCCCTACACCTATCAGCTGGCTACATCTTCTGAATGAGAAAAAAACCCAGACTCTATCAGTCTCTGTAGACTAATAGTAGTTTCTGATCTATTTTTAGTAGCCACTTGTTAAATGCTGGGGGGCACACCTTCACTCCAGACAACACAGAAGTATTACTGTTATTCTTTTAGTGCACCCTTCTCCCCATTGCCCTCCTCTCAAAAAAAAAAAAAAAAAAAAGGAAAAAGAACTAGGAATCAAATAAAAACAGTGTAGGATTCCAGATCAACTCAAAATCTACTGTTCCTTAAAGAATTGCAAGACACAAACTGTCTGTTTGAAGACAGGCCATACTGTCTTTTGAGTATGACTTTGTCCAAATACATTATCTATATCAGTGTGTGAAACTTTCCAAAGATCCTCAAGACAACACTTAAAGCAATTTGTTCTCTGAAAAGCAAAACTCAAAGACTGCAGCTTCCCATGGAACTATGTCCTTTACCCCTGAACTTCACTCAGTGCAATTACCCTTGTTTACACATATCCTTTGTGACAGTCTTTCGGGGCAGAAGAAAGCTCCATTTAGGTTAGAGTCACATTTGGAATGACTGACAGCCAACGGCTGCAAAACCAAGTGTACTGCAGCTGAACTGCACTGATTTTTTCTCAGCAGGATTCTCTTTTCATACAGATGCTGCTTTATGAACTTTTCAGGAATTTAAAGATTCCTGTGTTCTTCTACAATATGATTAAATTTTGCCATAATGTTTCAAAATCATGAAAAAAGGGAAAAAAACCCAACAATAAAATCAGAGTTACACAGAGCTAATTTCCTCAGCAAACTTGCAGCATACGTGCAAAATTTAAAGTCAAATAATTTCCTTTATGCTGCTCACTGGAAAAGCCTGAATTCTTAATTTAGTTTACAACCTAAACATACTTATCAATAGATGACACTTAAAGCATCTCATTACAATATATTTACAGTTTATTTTTAGCATCATATCCTCATGGCACTCCCACTAGAGTAACCTAGTGGTTACTCACATATTCTGTTACATATATGCTGTTACAATACCTTACCTGCTGGAGAACAGAGAGAAGGCAGTTCAGACAGAATATTAATGGTGGCAGCCACAAGACGAGCACTTTCCTCAGAGAGGTGGGATTTGGCAGCAATGTGACTTGGAGAATCAGACACTTTTGAACTCAAATGGGGCATGTGTCGTACTAGGATAAACATGAGCAATTCCATGGCTGCAAAGACTAGAGATTTTCCAGGCACGAGACCACCACTCGCACCTCCCTCTCCTAAAGCAACACGATTTTCTTTTTCCTCATTATCATCTTCATCTGAAAAAAGAAAGAAATGTATGAGGAGACAGTTAAGGGAGATCCCATAACAAAGATTACGTGAAACTCTTCACAAAAAAGTTAAAAATCAAGAAGAAAAAGTTGCTTTACAATAAGATAGCACAAATACGGCTCATGTCAAACTAAATGTTTTAGTTAGAATGACTTACAGGCATTTAAAATGCTTCAGAAGTATTGTGATTGCAACAATACTTACTAAAAATCCATCCAGAACTAGAAAAAAAGAGTATTCTTACACACAATAAAACTGCAGTTAATTATTTTGCTTCTTTTAAAACTGATTATAAAATTAACAGCAAAGGCTGCCAAATAAACAGGCGGGACAATATTTTTTTAATTTAATAGTTATTAATTATATGTTCTACCCTGACAAAATCTTATTCCAGCCTAAATTGATTATGAAATAAGAGAACAGAAAAGCATTGTAGGATTCTATGTCTGAGTTCATGATTTGAGTGTATTCAGTTCAAAAAGCCTCTCTTTTGATGGCAGCTTGGCCAGCTGCAGTCTTTCCTTCTCCCAGTAAACAGCAACAGAGATTCAGTAAGTCAAAGCTGGCCTGAACTACCCCTATATAGCTCCTGTGAATTTAAATGATTGCTACTGTTATCACATTCATCGATTTGAAAAATGCAGCTTACTGGGCTGACAGCAAACAATTCCATTAATTCATATGAAGGAACAGAGCCTGCATTTTCACTTGTGCTGGCTCGAGTTCCAGCAAAATCCTCTCCCTGTTTTTATGTGGAAAATGGGCAAAAGCTATCAGTTGGGGTTTTTTTTACGAACAGTATATTGTGCCAGATTAAGATAGTAATGTTCCGTAGTAAGAGAATATTCTTTGGGTTTTAATTCACTTCTTTCAGGTAACAGAAAATACAGCAGACCTAACTTAACCAGGTTGCCACTTGGAAACTAGTTTACCTAGCAAAGATGGAAACAGTACATATGTGAGATTTTTAAAGAAATGGTAAAGGGATGACTGAACAGGGAGACTCTCTGCTAAAAGGAAGAGGTTACTAAAAGTACCTCAGAAAGTAGCTTTCAGACTGATGCTAGTTTCAGACTCCTGGTTCAGTGTTAAATATCTGCAAGCATGGAGATGCCACAACATCCCTGGACATCTGTTCTACTGCTTCACCACTCCCACAATGACTAATTTTTTTCCTTGTATCCCATCTGGATTTCCATTACTGCAATTTGTGTCCATTGCCTCTTGTTCTTCTACCACACGCCTTTCAGAAGTCTCTGGATTGGCCTTGTATTTAAATCCCTTTTAAGAAGGGGGATTGCTATTCTATCCCATATTAACCCTCCCTTCTGCAGACTAAACACGTTCAGCTCTCTCAGCCTCTCCTCATGGGGTCACATACTTCACCTCCCTAAGCAGCTTAGTGGGTCTTCACTGAACTTCCCTCATGTTTGTCAACATGTCTCTTATTCAGAATGAGAAGGAAGGGCAAAAAAAACTAGACACTGCTCCAGATGCATCTTCACAAGTTCAAGCTGAAAGGACAACCATACCCTTTAATCTACTGGTCACGCTTTTCTAACACAGCCCAGAAACAGACTCTCCAGCATTGCATAGGTTTCATACTACAGATTCACATACACCACTCACTATCTGGCAAATCTGCTATCCAATCTGTCAGCCTGCCAGCCTATACCAATGCACATTCCATCCCAGCGCAGGATTTTGCATTTGTCTTTGCCGAACTTCAGCAGGTTCTCGGTCCTGCAGTTCAAAATTCCCCTGAAAGGCAGCATTGCCCTCCAGCATATCTACCACTTGCACAGTTTGGTATCATACACAAATTTGCTGAGGCTGCACTCTGTCCTATCGTCCAGGTTGTTCATGGTGATGTTTAACAGTAGCAGGCCAATACTGATCTCTAAGAAACACCAGTTGCAACCAGCTGCAAGTCAGACTTGAATCTCTGAACTCCATTCAAGCACAGCAGTCCAGTTGTTCTCCCACTTTTCAGTCGACACTGCTCCAATTTGACAATAATATTATGAAGTACTGGGTCAAAAGCCTTGCAAAATATCCACCATTCCACATCCAAAGCCAGTTATTTCATCACAGAGGGGGATGAGGCATTATTTGTCCTTGGTAAGCCTGTGCTCATTATTTCAAATCACATTTTTCTACTTCATGTACTAAGAAGTGGTTTCCAAAGGAATTTTCTCAACACACACAGCAGGCTTACTGGCAAGATAGTATCCCAAAAATCCACCTTACATCTTTTGTTTTTCAAAGTCAGCCATAGCATCTGGTTTTTACCATTCTTTGGAAAGCCTTCTGGAGCACCACAGCTTTTCAAAGATAACTGCAACAACCTTAGCATGTCATCAGCCAGCTCTCTCAGATGCATCCCATCTGGTTCCAGGGTATGTCCAGCTGTTTTGTAAGCAGTCCCTAACCTGATGCTTGTCTGCTGCAGGTAGCATTTCTCTTCCCTAAACTTGCTCACTAGACACAGACACAGGAGGACTAAGCAAAGAAGATAATAGCGCCTCAGTTTTTCCCCCACCATGTTTTTTCATTAGATCATTCATTCCATGTAGCAGCGGGTCCAAATTTCCTTCATCTCTTTGCTGCCAACATATCTATAAAAGTCCTTCTTGCCATACTTGACATTCACCATCATTTAGCTCCAGCTAAGTTGTGGCTTTCCCAATTCCACTCCACCATACCCAAGCAGGAGTCTTCAGGAGTCTTCCTGGGTAGTCTGGCCCCACTTCCACCATTCATATACTTCCTTGTCACATTTGAGTTTGATCAGAAGTTTCTGTTCAGCCAAGTCAGCCTCCCGCTGATGGTTTTGAATGAGCTTTATTTTGTCATCGAAGATGAACAATCCCTCTTTCCTTTGCCCTTCAGGGAAGCTTACCACAAAAGTCTCTTAGCCGAATTCTGCTAAGTCAGGCCAAAGCTTTTGCTCTGCTGCTTGCTTTCTTCATTTCCCTCGAGATCACGAGCCCTACTATCACATAGCTGCTGCAGCCACAACTACCATTAACCTTCATAACCATTTCTTAGTGAGGAGCAAATCCACTGAGCCTCTCCCTTATTTGGACTGAAAAAACCTGTGCCTCATACACTTCTCAGTGTTAGCATCCTGCAGTGTCACCCTTCCAGCACACGACTGGATGGCAAAAGCCTCTCTCAAGGTTCCCACAGCTTGATTGGAAGCTTCTTCCAGTTGTTTTAATATGGCTTCACCCACCTTCCCTTCTTGATTAAGCAGCCTGTGGCAAACAAGAAGACAGCTCCTGACTGGTAACACCCTTCACTACTTCTAAGTGGTATCAGTTCTAACCCATCAAAGTGGGTCAGAACTGGCTCCTCCTCTCTTGGCAGATCTCTGTAGTGTTCTCCAACTGGATATCTGGAGATAGAGCCTTCTGTTGCTGAAGTCACCATCTTGTAGCTGCCACCTTCATGCAAGTGTCATCCTCCAAGGCCATATTCCAGCATAGCCTACGGCTGCCTTTCCTGAGAAACATGGGACTTCAGCCCTGCACCTGTAGGACCTCTGTGAAGAACATTTCATTCTTCCATTGCCTTTCCAAAGATCATACACTCGTGCTCACCTTCACATGCATTTCCTTCACAGGTGAGATCAATGCCACCTCTGGCCCTAGCTGCACAGACAAGCATCTGGAGGACAGTCACATCAGCACTTTCATCTGAAATTCCAGCGCGGTCAGTAGACGTCTGATGTACTAAGGTGATTACTCCTCAGTCAGCAGAATGTGTCTTGTTGTATGTCACTGCCACCATTATGCTGACTCCAGCAGTCTTGTACAGTCTTGAGCAGCACTTCTGGGCTGCATAAGCATGCCTTTCCATGCCAAATGCCTTGCTTCTGTTTGCACACCCTGTTCCCAGAGCTCCTGGTTGCTGACACACCCTGAATGCCCTGAATGTCAGTGAAGTAAGAACCCAGGTGCAAGTTTGCTCCACTTCCTGGCAAGATCTTCTGGGCAGGCAACTTTTCATCCTGGTTCCACTAGCAGTTCACTCACTTCATGAATGCCAGATGTGCCAGGGACACACCACAATACCCTACACCAGTGACTAAACCACTGAACTTCAGAAAAAAAGGCAAACGAAGTGCTAAGGAGGCAGTTAGTAGAGAAACCTTAAGGAAACTGAGCAAGGTATTAGAAAGTCCTAGACCTTAAGTGGCGTGCTGGGTATAACTTTCACCACTCAAGAAAAAAGAACGAAAACAATGACATGAAAAGAATAACCACTAGAATGATCAGAGGAAGAAAAATTACATCTTACAAGAGTTAAGAAATCAGCAGGTAATTATGAATACAAACAAAATTATCTGTGGAATACACAGCATCTTCCTCCTCAGTGTAACCACACTCTAATGCAATTGAGTTCCTTTCCCAAGATGAAAACCTGTTACTTATTTACTCTGCAAAGCAAGTCACATTTTCAAAATCTTACTTAGTGTGTTTCTTTTTTCCTGCAAATAATCTTGAGCTGCTCTTACTATCTGCTGGACAACACCTGTAACCAGCAGCTGCACTGAGGGAGGATCCCAGGTCAGGAGCAGTCGGTGAAGCACACTCAAGAGTTCAACACCAAGGAGCTACAGTAAAACAAAATACATATAAAAAAATTAATTAGGACTTAATGATTCCTGATTGTTATGTCACTTATGAGGAGCAAATACTTTTCTCACATGAAAAATAATTACAGTTTTTGTAATCATTATAGAGGAAAGACCAAGACCTAGAAAAAGCTCCTTGTCACAACATGATCATACATTACCTGATCCTCTGCAATATGGATCCTGGCACAAGGGGAATCCAATAAAGTATGAAGTGCTTGTAAACAAGATGTAACATGCTCAACAGGCTCTTCAGGTCGTGGGGAACACAGAAACTGTATACTAACACCTGAAAAGAGCAATAATTAAAAAGAATGTTCATATCATCATAAAATCAAGGGTTTTTTTCAATTTTTCTTTAAGTATAGCAGGTTCGTAACAACTTAAGAAAAATACGTGTTTTTCTCAATTTTTCTTCCTTTAAAAGAAAAGAGGGTCTATGTATTAAAAAGACCAAAACTGCATTTGCTTCCTCTTCTGCATCATGTCTTCCCAAAAATTTGGCAGGATAAAAAAAAACAAAAACAGTGACAACAAGCAACTTGGACTACTGAACAGAAATCTATCTAAATCTAAAGATCTTTAAGTCAGACTTCGGAATCCTTCAGTTGTAAACTGCATTTCATTTTCTTGAACTCTTTAAAATGTAAAGCTAAATGAGATGAAGTTAAGCCTCAAAAAATACGCAATATTCATATTATACATACGGCACTTTATTCTGGCTTTAAATATCTGTATATCTCAGGAAACTGTTGGCATTTCTCAGATCACATCCACCCCTTAAAGGTGTTAGGTAACAACAAAGGCAAACAGTGAGTGCTGCTCACAGATGAAAAACTGATACAAAAGCTACTCATGTGAATTGTCAAATATCAGTCTCTGCTGAACAGTGTTTTTATAAGGATATTTTAATTAACCCTGCAGCTTTTGCATCTTTAAAGCACAAAATTTTGTATCATCTGTATTATAGAATCATAGAATCAGCCGGGTTGGAAAGGACCTCTGAGACCATCAAGTCCAACCCTTGATCCAACACCACTGTGGTTACTAGACCATGGCATTAAGTGCCACATCCACTCTCATCTTAAAAACCTCCAGGGACAATGAATCCACCACTTCCCTGGGCAGCCCACTCTAATGCTTGATTACCCTCTCTGTAAAGAATTTCTTCCTAATATCCAACCTAAACCTCCCCTGGCACAGCTTAAGACCATGCCCTCTTGTCTTACTGATAGTTGCCTGGGAGAAGAGACCAACCCCCACCTGGCTACAACCTCCTTTCAGGGAGTTGTAGAGAGTGATGTCTGCCCTGAGCCTCTTCTCCAGGCTGAACAACCTCAGCTCCCTCAGCCTCTCCTCACAGGACTTGTGCTCGAGTCCCTTCACCAGCCTTGTTGCTCTTCTCTGGACCTGCTCCAGCACCTCAATGTCCTTCCTGAACTGAGGGGCCCAGAAGTGGACACAGCACTCCAGGTGTGGCCTCACCAGTGCTGAGTATATTACAGTGTAGAACAGTTCCTACTCATTTTATTTAATTACATAAATAAGCTAGATATACAACTTATCCATAAAAATCACAATAATCATACTGACAAATATTCTGCCAGTACTATAAAGAACACAACAAACAGAGATAGAAAGGAGACACAGATTTTCAAAACATTAATATCCAGACATGTAATGCATCTTAAACCTCCTAGATTTCAGGCAAAGTATCTTTTCTTATTCCCATAGCGTTTCATACCATAATGTGCTGCTACTGAGCTCTTAACTTGTAACTCTTACCCAAAATTAAGTGCATTCGATCTTTGTTTATCTCTGGCAAAGATTTAGTGGCAGGTGGAGTTCCAGGTGTCTGGTTTAACATAATGGATGTAGCACGTTTCTGTGAACTGGGCATTGCTGCAGCAGTCTCTTCTGTTGACTCTGACACATTAAATCCTGTACTGTTCAGCCAAAGTGCCACTGCATGTAGTATGGGAGCCCAGGAGTTTCGGTAATGCAGTCTAGCTGTATCAATTGTTTCTGGAGTGTAAAATGCTCCTCCTGTTAAATTAGCAAAGCAAAGGTAAATTCTAAAATTATCTGCCAATAACAGACAACAAGCATGTACTTTAAATTTATCAGCATATTTATTCTGGGTGTGTTTGATCATGTAAACATTGAGGTATAACACTTGTTAGTGAGAGGAAATTCCAATTGTGTAGTAACATTGTAGCAACATCAGTACCTCTCATAAGAAAGTGCGCTGGCCATGATGAAGCCGTGAGCAGAGAGCAAAGGCAGGCACAGTCATCAGGTCTTGCAGCATTTTTCATATAGAACACTCACTCTTAACTCAGTAAAATAATGTAAGACATATCCACTCTAATCTTGGGGGCTGTGTTTTTCTTACAATAACATCTTTTTGCATTTCATATCAAGGTATTAGAGGTGCAGACGTATTCTTAATTCTACAAAGACATCACTTTAATGACCTCAGTAATTCAGATAAAGAGTCTATTCATTCAGATTGAAGGAAAAAAGCTCGAAGTTGAAACTCATATTTCTATCAGGCAGAAATTTTTCACTTGAAAAAAAACATGCATGCCAAGTAATTTACGGAATAATTCTGAAGGTTCAACTACAGTTTTCTTTCAGTGCTTACCATCTGGTGGAAGCTGGGTAGCAAATTCAGCTGGTAAAGTTAAAAGAGCGTAATCTTTCAGCGCAGCTAACCAGAGTCGGCTGAGCGCAGGCAGTTCAGGTTGTACAAGTGTGATCAAACTGTCTGGTGGCAACTCATCTACAGTACCAAAATCATCCTCATCCTCCTCTGTGCTCTTTAAAACACGCTTTGGTTTGGTCTCCGCTTCTTTCTTAATCTTCATGGCAACAACATACACCTAGAAGATATGAAAGTACGTGCTGTGAGATTTTTAAAAGAAAGAAAAGCAGCAGCCTTTCCCTTGTGAATGTAACAGATTCCATACGTTTACAACTCACCAGAAAATGACTGAAAGAGATTTCCAATACAACTACATTTTATTAATTTTTTCCTTTTATTTCTACCAGTACATATGTAACAAGGTCATAAATGGCACTTTCTTAAAATATTTTGGCTACACGCTTTTCTTTCTAAAACATGTCAATCAGGAACACTTTGACAAACTCTTAGTTAACTAACTGCAATATTATGCCAGAATATATTTCAAAGTTGTTTGATTTCTGAGGGTTATTTTGGGGAGAGAAGGGTTTGCTTTTTGTTTGCTTGGTTCTGGAGGGTTTTTTAAGTTTAAGAGCAATAAGATGAGAAGAAATTCAAAATGTGATAGGGTATGATTGACAGAATGGCAGAAAAAGCAACAGAGAAAGATACAGAGATTAAAACACCCCAGGAGTGAAAGTGCAACAGGTTAGGACGTTAGAAGGACAGGTGCAGCCAGGGAGGTGTGAGGCTGCTATTACTCTGTAAAACGTTTTCAATCTTTCAAAGATTTAATGGTCAATGTTTACCTCAGCCCACGCTTTCAGAACTGCAAGTTTTTCCATAGTAGTTGCACTCTCTCGGTAAAGCTGGCTAGAAGATCCCTTTCCTGCTTGCACTTTATCCAGGGAAGAGACAAGAAGGTTGTGAACTCGACGAAGATCATTCAGGTCACTTACAACCCCACTTCCTATCCAAGCGCTACATACCTAAACAACAAAGTTTAGAATCATTCTAAACTAGCAAAAAAACCCAGCAACCTCATAAACAAAAAATTTAATCAGTAAGAAAACAAAACCTAGAACAATCACCATTAAAAACTTAGCCACTCTCTTCCTGCTTAACACAAATAAACCTGAGGTTTTCCTTTTTTTAATTCCCACCCATGACAACAGAACTGCTCAGGTAAGTCATTACAAAGGCTGTATTTGCAATGCATATTAATACTTAAAATAGTTTTTTAATCCTCCACAAATACATAGTAACAATTTTTTTATTCTGTTCCCAAGTGTCTGGTCAAGTCATTCAGGTAATGTGCCATTGTATTCCCTGTCAAGAATATACTGGACAGCAGTCAATAAAAGTACATCTTTAGAAACCCATGCCTCTCTAATCAATATATAAGGCTCCATACTAATGAGAAGCTTTCAAATCACTAATGTCAAGAAAACACCTAGAAATGAGTGAAATACAAATCTTTGAAAAACTGAGTTATGATTTGGAACCAACAGTTCTATATCTAGAATAATCAATATGAGACATATGGACAGACAGTTGGGTGTCTCTTCACTTTTTATTTGAATTAAATGGATCCAAATAGGTACTTAAAATAACAAGCATCACACAGATCAGCTGCTCCTGGCTAATGCTATACATTGGCATTCATTCTCTGAAACACATTCATGCCCAGGCATAATGCAGACAGTAGAAGAATTTCGGTGCAACTGCTTTTCTACAAAGATAAAAAGGGACAAATTCTTTCAGAAGAACTGCTCTTATTCTGGTGATGATTCTACAAGGATGAGGAACAGAAGCAAAAAACCCTAGCACTTCAGGTTTTACAAACTCTTTTTCCAAGGCATTTTTGACCAATCTCCAATTTTTATTTTGCTTCTAGAGAACCAGTTCCATGAAAGCCTTTGGGGAAGGGACTCTCATGATCTGGAATGATGGACATATTTAAAATAATGTAAAAACAAACATCAAAAGTGTCCCAAAGATGTACAGGACAAAGCTGTTGAAAACGTCTCACAAATCCATTATTCATTTGCAGTAGGACTAAGACCAGCTTCAATCCTGCTGCTCAGCAAGTCAACACCTGTTTCATTCATATAAATACATAAAAATAACAACATCCAACTCATTCAGGGAAGCTTCTCTCTGTCCATGTAACTTCTAGAGAGAATTCAATATCCAAAACTAATCTCTAACCATTTGATCCCGTACATGCACACATCCACTTTGAAACCAGCTGAACAGAGAAGATTTTGACAACTTACACAGAATAAGTTTTCACACAAACTGCCTCTTCATCTAGTTTTAAATGTACAGAAACATTCTGTAAGTCAGGATGGACATAGACTTTTCTAAATGTAAGATACCAAATTATGCAGTACTTGATCTATCCTTACAAGTTTTGCTGGAAATTAAGATTATAAAAGAACAAGACAAAGTCACACTCCTTCTGGACCAAATTCACTACATAAAACTCGCGTACACAGCGTTATCGTTTCAAAACTGATGTTTGCATAGATAATTAAACTGCTGCTTTAAACTACAGTAGTAATTTCACTGTGCAAAACACATTCCAGATACTACCACAGCTATGTTGCTGATAGTTGGTTTAAACTACAGTATGCAAGATCACACACAAGAAAAAAAACCACACACGTGCAAAAAAAAAAAAAAAATTACCAAAATTTCACTAACAAGTTGTTATTATGGTTGTAATGAGAATGTTCAGATCTTCTAAATTGTAAAATCTAAAATAGAACATTAAACTGAATGGAAGTTTAGTGTTGGAAGGTACATTATTAGTAATCCAAGTATTTGATCAGACTGAAAGAAAACTCAATAAATACATTACTCTTGGTCTCATTAAGTAAAGGGTTTTTTCCTTTTTTTTTTCTTGTAGCAACAAACGCAGAATTGACATGAAGACATAATTAGTTTCAGACACGTTTATGTAGCTCCCTAAAAGGACTTCTGCACTTCTGAGGAACAAAATACGTTACTAGAAAACTCAAAGGATGCAAAAACATCACAGCCTAAGTTTACAACATCTTCCAGACATTTGATACTACTTCTCTTTTGCATCCTTTTTCCAAAGAGAAGGAAAATTTTTTGCTTATAGTATCCGAACATTTTCCTCCATACCTGACAGGCCTTTGCAGTTATATCGGATGGTGTATCTTGGGAAAAAGCCGGCCTCAGAGCAGCTCCAACCTATTGATAGGAAGAAATCCAACTAAAACAACAGGGATACAACATTGTTTATCTCATCTTGTTTAAGGCTCAAGGACCAATACAAAACAAGTAAGACAAAATTCCTAATTTTGGCATTATAGTTACACCCCAAACGTATCCTTGCTGCCTAGAACATATTTGCAATACCGTTCTTTAAACAACAACTACAAAGTCTTAAACCACCTTTTTCCTGCTTGCTCATTGTCTTTTTTAAGTCTCAACTACCTTTGTCAAATATGTGGTAGTATCTTACATTACTGAATATCCTTTTAGTCATTCAAGTATTACAGGTGAAATTTTTGCTAAGGCTCAATAAGCCAATAACCTTTTGATGTCCAAAGGAATAGAAGTGTGAAATCAAATGTTTATGGCTGGATTTGCATCAAGTTCCTCAAATGACAAATACTGACCAAAAAAAGCCTTTTAGGCAGTTGCTATAAGGCAGCATTTTTCTGAAACAAAAGGAACCAAGTCAAAGAGAAGAAGCAATAGCTACAGTTCCACAGAAGGAAGGAAAAAAAAAAGGGCAGGAAGTGAGAAGTATGAAACTCTGCCTTTAAAAAGTATTGAAAAAGATCTTGAAGACATAGTGAAGACAAAGGAGGTGAAAATATTCGGCTATGCAAGAAAAAAAAGCAGTAATACCCCAAAATAAATCTTCAACTGCCCATTTCCCATTGGTATACTCTTGTAGTTTTCTTTTAAACAGAAGTATATTCACTCATTTCCAAGAAAACAGATTTATTAGATTATATCTAGAACTGATTCAGATGTATCTTGCAATTCCTAATTCTACAAATGAAAAGCCACTTTTGCCAAAAATTTAATGTAACTTACAACATTTGGCTTTCAAGCTACTGAATTTTTCATTTTGTCAGCTACTGAACTACAATAAATAAAAAGAGATACAAAAATAAAACTTGAAGAGGTAAATAAGCGTGTCTCTTCAGCACAATTTCACACACAGAAAAATCTCCTCACAGGTCTTTTGAAGTTACAAAAGTTACAAAATGTTCTCAAAGTTAATACTGGCATATTGGAATAAATACACAATTTCCCGAACTTATAAAGGAGGTCTCACATTTGCCTGATACTGCTCCAGTATCACGTGGCCTGGAAACTCTGGCTCAGGAACAGATGCAAATTTCTTGATAATGTCTTCAAGAGCCTGAAGACCTGCCATTCGTAGCTGGTTGCTGTGATCAGTCGCAGCCATGAATGCCATTCGAATAAGGTCAGAGAGATGGAGTACTAAGAAGTCATCTTAGAACAGAACAGAAAGAACTATTGAGTAACTTAAAAGACAGCTAACATGACAGATACATGTAACATTTTCCTCACTGACATGTATAACTTTTACCTATCAGTTTTCAAAGGTCCACATTTAAGGTGTGGAAGAAGGCAGGAAAGAATGTTACCTAGTATTCTTGTTCACCCTCCCCCCCTTAAAGTGATTCTATGACTTCTATTCCTAAAACAACCTTAAAAATTGAGCAGAAATTGCACAGAATAGAGGATGTAACTGTGGCTAAGTAGAATAGAATATATTAAAACATTTCATAAAACCTACAGGAAGTCTTCAAGGCAATTCCTGCTCCTGCTCAAGTCCTATGCTTATAGTGACCCCTGCTGATGTCAAGCTTAAACACTTAAAAGCGAGTATGCCTCTAATTCTGCTCCCAAAAACCACATTCAAGGCCATAAGCAAGCAGTAAAGAACAATATTTAACCCAGTAACATTTCTGAAAGGATTATTCTTCTGTATTTATTCAGTTTATTTATTTTCTTACTCTCGATTTGAAATTACCGTATGTTGTACAACTAACATGAAAATAAACTACTTTAAAAATCTAGTGTGACTAACAAAAAATACAATTTGTCTAAGCTATTTTCAAGTCTCAAGGTAAAAAAAAAGAAAAATTATTTTGTGGCTGAAGCTTTTCAGAGGCATGTCAGTAAAGAAGGACTGGAAATCACACAAAAACTATAAAGTGATGAAGTCTGCACTTACTTTTTCAGACCATCAAAGACAGTAGTAAAATTTGAGTATTTTTGAAGCTGAATTTGGGGGGTAGAAGTTTGCTGAGTTTTCCTTTTTACAATGATACCAAACACATCACAGTTCACTTTAAATAAATTCAGAGATATAAATTCTCATGATTATAATATGCAATCCTCTGTAGGATTCTATAAGCAGCAGTTATTTCGTGATTTTCTCTGTAATACAATGCCATCTCAAAATAAACTTTGCCCAAATTCTTCCTTTCTAGTCTTCAAACAGTAACCTCAGCCTCAAATCAAGTCAAAAACCGGATTCTCACAAAACCAATGCACAGTGCTGGAACCAGGTTGCACCAAAGCAACATAGGCAAAGACTTGGTAACTCTCCATATCCTAACAGACACTAACCTCAACGACACAGACACTAAAATCCATTGATCTCGTGCATTCTGGCATGCTCACAGCATTCATCCTATATACACAAGGTCCTCACAAGCACTACATTTGTGAACACAAGCAATCATTACAACAGCACAACCAATACAACATGGACAACTTAAGGACAGAAGCCTCCCACTATCTGTTCAAAAACCATTTCTTCACAAAACAACTATGCAAGATATCACCTCTCAATTTTGATTCTCTAACTCATAAAAGTATGTTTGAAACATGAGCTTGAAAACCAAGCTCATGGGATCACTCTCATGGATACCAAAAGAATGGACTTTTAAAAGTCCATGTCGTTTTATAACTCCCTCACACATCTCTCTTTCCACAGCCAATTATGTAGCCTTATGTCCTCTTTTTTTCTTTCCCAGCACCCCTTCAGTCTGGAGATGATAACATAATCTCTTGAATTTAATTCATTCTGTCATTACATTAAACTGTGAAACCATTCCAAGTTTGCCCTTAGCTACAAGTTTATTGCTTCTGTTTCAGACTTGAGAAAAGGTTTGCATATCTAGGCGGTTTTTTTCCCTAAGCACATGACTCTGTTAGAACTTACATTTTCCACCAAACCTCATTCTTTGTGTTCATGGTACAGAAATTACAGTATTATATGGCTACAGTTTTATTGACTTTTGCTGGACATTTCCTTTGGGTTTGGCCATGAAAGGATAAGTGCTTATACTTTTTTCTTGATTGTGTAATCTTAAGCTGTAAAGAGGTGTCAAAAATAAAATAAAAAATTAAAACCAAAACCAAAACATGCATGTTCTGTAATTACTTTTTGGGTTTTTAAGTCTGGCTAAACGAGCCAGTGCCAGATCGAAGTGTGCCTTGTTGGCATTCTCACACAGCATGATAATTCGGCACAGACAGTCTGCTGCAAACACACGAGTTGCCCAACGAGGCGCTACAGAAGGCTTGGACTTATCCTCTTCACCCAAGGTGGTAAACATTGTATCATCATCCATCTCATCTTTCTTCTCTGATTCCTCATCCTTCCCTCCTAAGGGAGCAGCAGTGCTCATGTCTACAACAGAGAACAAATAAAAGGGAAAAAAAAAATCCCAATGTTACAATCCATAAAAGACACCTAAGGACAAGAATTCAAGTCTTTCCTGAGATTCAGAACAGAATAATTCATCCATTAAAACAACATTTGACACACGTCAAAAAGCAAAGGAATATCAGTAAAAGAAATGTTTTTCACCTCTAATCTGGGTTATATTACACTTTATTTGTCTTAAACAATATGAAATAAATTCCTGTAACATCCATTTGCCACAGACACCAACTACAGTTGAATCCCATATCTAAACTTCTCAGTTTTGAAAATTAACCCATTAAATTGCCAATAAACAGGGTAAGGAGATTATCAGGCTCAGAATCAAGAATCAGCTTAGCTTTGAATTATTCAGCCTCTGTTTCAAGTAAAAAATAAAGTGCCAGTTAAACTGAAACAAAATTACAAAGCTCCATGTCATGGGACAGATACACAGCCAAGTAGGCAGTTTATGGCACCCAAAAACGTAATTAACATTAAAAAAATTCTTTTCTCTAAGTGTGGCTTTGCAACTTCATTTCAGAAAATAAAATTGCTTCAGGGATCACATAAAAAACCAAAAGCCAAACAGGGACAAAAAAACACCTCACCAAACACACATATACACATATACACTTCTGCTACTCAGAAACGAGAACATAAGTTCTCTATGACAAGGTCTAATTCAGCTGAATGCCAAGATACTGACAAAAATTACTCCAGAAATAATTAGATGAAAACGAGAAGAAATTATTGCAAGGGTAACCCGTCCCAACTGAGGCATGCTTCTTAGAAAGTCTAAATTAAAACTACTGAGGAGCCAAGACATTCAATAAAGAAAAAGGCTGTGGCAAATCAAACATGGATGATACCAGTTCATAACAACAGTGTTTTGAAAGGGCATGCAGGATCTTATGCAGATGATTTGTATATCTCTGCTTAAAAAGCAAGATTTTGGATCAAAGGAGTTCAAAGTGAAGTTGTTGGCTTAAAGCACACCTGAGAGAAATTTATTTAAATATGGTTCTCTGAGATTATGTCACCTACTAATAAATAAGAAATTGGACAACCATGTTAAAAACCTTAAGACCCATCCCACATGAAATAATAAAAGGACATGCCAACTTCAAACTTGAGAAATGGGGTCTTTCTCACTGGGCAGATATGTAGTAACTACAATACAGAAAGAAATCGTTGGTAGCATCACTCATCAGCAAATGTAAAGCTGGTAGCACTAAGAAACAGCTTCAGGATGAACTCACACATGCCAATAAACAAGTATGAAGCCAAGGGAAACGAGCGGAATCTGCATCACAACTACCCTACAAGCTGAAAAACAGGAATAAGGTCACAGAGGACAAAATCTGTGCAAACAAATCTTGAGAAGCTGAGCAACAAACAAAAGTTTCATCACCATGGTAACCCATCATCACATCAGTAACTCATAAAACCTCATAAAAGAAAACTCAGAATGTATACAGCACTCTTCTTTCTGTACAATCTTGATGTATAATGGCTAAAAAGAATGTCTGCTTTCACTAAGATACTGAAATGTCAGAGTTATAAACAGAGTTTTATAACAGAGTTATAAAAAAGCTTCTGCTTCTCCCTTGGAAATCCTCCTTTAAGCAGCCTACGTTTTAATCTTAAAAACAATATTCTGAAACTTAACATTGATGATTTCTTCTTTCTAAGGGATTTTTAATGCACTGTAATCAAAGTTCTATATACAATATAACCTATATCTTAACTAGGATAAAAGACAAGCTCCAAATCAATATTGCTAGAACACGCTAATACTAAGAACATATTGTCGTTTCTGTGAACAATACAGAACACTTACCACTTGAAGCTGCAAGGACATCCTTACAAAGCATTAGCCAGTGAGAAAGGTTTTCTACTGCCAGCGATGAAAGCATATGTCCCAGAGTATCGTGGATATCTGAGCACAACTTCCGATCAGTCTCCCGATCCAACATTCCAAAAAGGACACCTTCGAGGCCTGTCTCTGTTATATTAACCCCCTGATGCCGGGAATGAGCATCTCGACGAGAACCAGCTCCTGGTGCAAAAGGATTAATGTCTGCAAAATGATAATAAGAAATCTTTTCTGAAATCAGTAGTTCAGTTTTAAAATTCAGAAGAACAGACTAGAATTGGATATTGTGTATTTGTGCGTGTATAGTCCAGTCAATGATACATTAAGATGTCACTGATTTTTTTTTTAATTAACACTAGAAAGATTTTAATACAGCAATTAATTTTATCTGCAAGGGAAATAACACTACCAAGTACTAGTTAAAAAAAAATATCTCACTGTTTTTTCAAGGTACATACCACCTACATTTGTAAAAAAAAAGTAGTAGTATTGGACTCTAAAGAATCTTTCCAGAGACAGATTTAACTGATGTGATTTAATGAGTAAGCTCACGATTCTACGTTTGAATGAAGACTGTGCTGAGTCTCCTATTTTCAAAATAAAATAATACATCTAAGAATTGAACCAACCAGCAAAGTCTACAGCTTTGCAGATGTGGTGCTAACATAACATAACAGAACCAAATATCTTGATCAAACAGCATACAATTAAGTCAATTTTCAAAATAACAAGAGCTGAAATACCAGAAAAACTGCAAAATGTTTCTGCTGTATATATACTGTGTTCCCTATTTGGTTGCCAGCTTTAATGAGGCAGAGAGGTTTAACTCTGAGCTTAACAAACAGCTAAATTTTAAATGAAATGCAAGAGGTAATCAGGAGTGTGGCCAGAATGTATTGAAGCCAGAAGGGACAGTTTTAGGGTTTTCTTCACTTGGGGGGGAAGCTGGTGTTTCAGCTTTTTTTCCCCTCTTTCTAAAGGCACACACATAATGCGCACATGCGCACTCAGCTGTTACAGAAAGGCCCCGTGTAAGAAATACGTACTGATGCCGCTGTTTTCTTTGTCTCCGGTGTTTTTTGCTAAGCTCATGGCATATTCACATACTTCCGATGCTTCCCTCTGAGCAAGCTGTCGTAAACACGCAACTGCAGCCCGGCGAAGCAGCAAGTGAGAGCTGCACAAATGAACCTAAAAATCAGAACCATTACAGATGAGTGAACTGCTGCACCCCAGTATCAATAAATGGACGCTGTTAAGGACTAAAATCATTCTACTTTTCAGTTTATGCCCAAGTGTGAGCTGCTGGGTACCAGGTCCTGGAAGTTCAGAAGTAAGCACTTTTTATAATATACAAATATGAAAATAAAGCTGACATACATAGAGCTGTTACCTGGCTAAAAGAGATAAAAGCTTAAATATTGGAACTACCGTGCCAGTGCAGTTTAGGTTAATTACCATTTCCAATCTGCTATACTCTAGTAGTACTATGCCTCATAGTATCCTATAGCTGTAAATCATATTCTTTTAAACAAAAATCCATCATCTGGTGCACCACACATGACAGCTATCATAAAAACTTCCATTTCAAATTTGTAACAGAATCTTACAGCAGTAAGTTCTTAGAAGCCCCTCAGTAAGACAGCATCAGATTTCTTTGCTAACCAACAGTGGCTTTTAATTCCTTTGAATCACCTCAAGTGCAAGCAAATATTTTTCTTTTGGAAGAAATGTGCATGGTCTCTGTTTTTCTGAGAGGAAGTAGCTGCACAGAGAAGTGTATGTTTTTCCACATTTAGAGAGATGAAGAGTGCTCTTTAAAAAACTCTGATTCTTTATTTATCTTGGGATAATTTGTTTTTAATAAACCAAACACACGTTTGCTTTCTTGGTATTAAGTTACTATGTGGATGGAAAATGCTTTCCTAAATGAAAGGATTGTATTGTTTATAAAGCATTTTAACAGTAAATATATATTCGACATAGGAATATACAAGATTTTACTCCTGAAAAAACAAGTAGACTTTAAAGAATTTCTAAACATCACACTGAGGTTGTTTTAATGGAACTAAAACGCAGTACATTTGGGAGATTTAATTAATGTAAAGAGTATTCCCTGTTTCAAGTTACAAAACAAGTAACTAGAAGTTATGAAGCCAACGCAGGAAGAAGAAATTAAAACTAGAGTGTAGAACTGTACAGTTTAATTTTAATACCTGGCATTAATTCCATTTAAAAGCTAATCTGAAAAGTTTGCTAATGCAGCAGGGAAGGCAGACCTTGCCTACATATTTGCAGTATGAAGAAATGCACGAGACAACTCAGAGGAAACCCTATCAAACTAAGTATAATTTGAAAGTAAGGAATACGAGGAAAGAAAATGAAAATAGCATCTGCTTAGCAGAAAACAAACAGGAAAAGGTTTCAAAACAGCACTAGTTATTCATGTATGAACTTCATTGTCTGTAACATTATGCTTATTACATACGGGTATCCGTGACATCTTGCTAAGTACTTCCCCTTATCCTCTGCTAAACACATGCATAAAACTTTGAGGAACAAAAGGGATGCATTTTGTACTCACGCAAAGACTGGGAACCAGACTGGACAGGTTGACATGCCGTGGTGCAAACATATGAAGCTGCTGAAGACAGGATATGGCAGCTGCCTGAACAAGTGAGTCTGAATGGTCTTGTGTGATTGCACATCCCACCAAACAGGAAGAACGGATCGTTGAAATTGTAGCTCCGTTACCTAATGATGTAATATGATATCCTTAACACAGCAAAACTTTTGTATGGCAACTGTAGACTTTAAGCCTTTGAGAAGCTTTAATGCTTCAAAGCTGACAGATTAACATGCAATTTTTCTGAATTCCCATGAAAATCAGAAACACTACAGAGTGTTTCAGTATCTCTTTTTTAGCTCAGTTAAACCATGTCCTGTCCAAATGAAATTCTGGATTGATGATCTCCAGTCAGAAATATTTTGAGACTATCCTCCCAGAAGATCAAAACATTATCTGAATTTAGATTCTAAAAGTCTCTTTCCTTCTATATATATGAGCAACATTTCACGCACTGAACTATTTCCTAAAATATCAAGTAACTCTCAAGCTAGCATATATGTATGCAGGCAATTTTAATTAACATACAAAAAACATAAGTTCAATTAAACCATCTAGAAATATTTCATAACTAGAAACTTAAGTCCAGTTATTTAGAGTTAAAATTTCACTAGTAGTTGGTTCTCTGGCAATGCATCAAAGACTATCCCATAAATATTCCTAAAAATCCCAGTTAGACAAAGTTACAAATCTGTGTTTTTAACACCTGAGGCACAGAATTTCAGATACAGTGTTTGGCATGACAAGATCTTGGTCTCTACAGTAAGGTACAGTGATGTAAAGGTATCAAGAATAAATGGAAATGAGCTACAGTTCACAATATTATCAATTATTTCAAACTTAAGCTCTTGCCATCATTTAAAGATAAAATAATCATGTGGTAAAAAAGCAGAGGAAAAACCTTGCCTTATCCCCCAACTGCACAACAAAAACATACACAACAAAAGCAAAGGTTTCATAAACATACACAACAAAAGCAAGGGTTTCATTGCTTACCTACCAAGCAAATTTGCCATTAGCCAGAACACCATACATCACTTCAACTTCTTTATATAAATCTCTAACTGCAGTCAAAAAAGCCCCAAGTAGTTATAAGTAGCATCAAAAGTGAGGTTGCTTGCAGGACTGTAACCAAATTAGTCAACACCACCTGCCACCATCTGCAACTAACAAAAACTTGTATTCTTCCATTTAAGATTACAATATCATCTTTATACAAGGTAGATTTTTTTGTTCTCTCTTCGAATTCCCACTAACCTTGCAGCTCAGGCCCAACAGTAGTTATTATAGCTCCAAGACATCGGCCTAGGCACTGATGTACTTCTGTATGCGATGGTGGGACAGTTAAGAGCAGAGTAAGAACCAGAGAAAGCGTTGGCTCCACGTACCCACGGTACATCGGTCCACTAGAATCTACTATCAAGGCAAGTGAATGGAGAGACCAGGTCTATCAAAAACACAAAGGAATACTGTTTTAGTAATGCATTTAGGAAATTAGTTTTATATGCAGATGGAGCCTAGCTCCATACATCCACTCTTAAAAATGTCTAGTTACCTACTCTGACTCCAGAAGTGTTTCAAAAGTCTCAGGAGCTCAAGCAATCACCTGAGAGTTTAAACATCTCTAACATACTCTTTGGTTATCAGCAGTTCTGAGGATAGTGGAGATAAGATGACAAAGAATTTGAGAAAAATATTTTTAAGCACTTTCAGGAAGAAAAATACAAACACAAACAACATATCTACTTAAAACAAAAAGGAAAAAAAGAGAAGTGACTCAAGGCAGGAAAAAGGGAGAATCATTCCACTGTAAAACTGGATGCAGCGTCTGAAATGGGCAGCTTAGAAAGTCCTTAGTGGGAAGTGCCTTTTACAGTCCAGTAGGAACTGATTTTCATGACAAGTTGAAAGGCTTACAAGCATTTTCTAATTTTCTTATTAGAGGCTGCAAGAGAAGAAAGCAGCGCTGTTCAGTCAGTGTACTACGGCATGAGGAAAAAAATGGTGAAAGATCGGCCCATTTCAGTTGCAAGATGAGTACATAAAAGAGCAAAGTAATTCATTGCAATTGCCAAAGCAAGAAGTGGGTAAGAGGACAGTCCTTTGGAATATTGACATTTCACAGGAAAAAAATTCCACTGACAGACCTGAAAACATTAGCTATCTCTCCCCAGCTCCAATAAATGATCTTATTTTACAATTTTCTTGCAATAAATACTTGAAAAGACTATGATAAAAGAATATTACTATTAAAAAGCTAGACCCTCAGGAATAAGCTTGAAAACCTGCTTTTAAAACCGCTCCTTTTCAATTGTCTCTAATGCAATCGAAAGACCATTATCACTAGCAATCATGTAACTACTTCTCCAGTCCTAACTCCATGGTAGCACATTACAGCTTATCCTTCCATTCCTGTAAATTTCCATTACTCATATTTCCATATAGTTTCTGTATATCCACACTGATCTAGTGAGGGATGAGGTTTAAAAGCTTAGCTTTTCCAACCAGCCTAGTGTTGTATTCTAAACAGAAAATAAGGTAGATATGAAAGTTCCACCAGGACTTCCACTTTATATTTTACTTCTTTTTTTTTTGTTCATAAAACAATAACCTTTCCATTTTGTTTTTAAATGAATGGTGCACAATTATATGAGTTACCTACTCATATATGAAATTAGTTAGATATGCAAACTGCACATACTCTTACCTTAAGTAAACTAGGGAAATTCAAGAGACTTTAAATCGTATTTACAGATTTTTTTTAAAAACATTATCTTCAAGCAAAACTAGGCTTGTTTTCCCAAGTGATAAGCTTTGTTACTTTGATTTCTTTTTTATTGCTCTGAGAGAAAGAAATAAGAAGGTACTCTAACAGTTTAAACCAAGGTGAAGTATGATTCCGTATAGTTAGTGGAGGCTTCAACTTCTCAATTTGTGGGTATAAAGTGCCCCTGCTCGTGGGTGGCACACAACTTCCTGCTGCTAAAGCTTAATAGTCACTATTCCAGATAATCATTTCCTTGCAGTAACTTGTGAAAAGAATGACAAGAAGTTACCTATTATATTATGCAATTACACCATAACCTTTGACGTACAATAATTACAGACAAAATACTTGCTTTTACTCAAAATAGGTTTCTTTTTTCTTTTTTTTTTTCCTTCTGAAGTAATTCTTTTAGTGCTTTTTTTCTCTGCTGGAGAAAAAAAAAATCAGCACTTTTCTCTCTAAAATTCAACTTCATACTATAAAGACACATGTAGTGGTCCATCTAGCCCTCTCTTCTTTTTACAGCAGCAGCCACAGACACTTAACGGAAGTCTTAAAAGACAGACCGAGACACTGACCCTCTCCTATTTCTCTTGAGAGATAAGACAGCATTTTCTCCCAATTTTCCAGTATTTTCACTTTAGAAGCATTCTGAACTGTATAGTGTCTATACATATTCAGCAACTCCAAAAATGTTACTCTTTAAACAGCATGTTTAGTCCCCTTTCTACTCTACCAGCAACTTTTAGCAGTCAAGTTGTCCTCTTTTGAGGCTTTACATGTCTATAGTCCATAGGAGATAGAAACCCCTTCTCGACTTAGGCTTGTCTTAGACTTAGCTACTACTAGTTCCCCTTCTGTCCCCTAACTGCAGTTTAGCTTGCAACAGATTTGTTTTCATAATATAACCTCCCAAAGATGATGTACTGCCATACTGCATATGTATCACATATACAGAAATTACTTGACAAAGAAAACTACTGCCTATCACCTGAGACTCCAGTAACTGATCACATGTTGACCATTAGCCAGTTATTAAAATTTCTCTTTAGGTAGCTAAAATAAAACTAGCACATTTTGCTTTACAATTAAAGTCAGTTAGGAATATGATCACAGTGCATTACTCTGGCACAGCTGTCAAGCAGACACTTGTCCATCTGAATTAATGTGACCACTTGCAACTGCCTCCCTAACTAGCTATAAGGTTACGGTTTAATTGGGATTTTGTACTATAAGAGTTTATAAGGAAAGTTGCACTTTCTTCATGCTCCCTGGCACATGCTACATGTCTTACATGTCACAATGTCTATTAAAGCACAGAACAGTAATTTAATTGTTAATTTTCATCCTGAACATTTTAAAATAGTTTTGCGGTGATTGCTTTTTTTACCTGGACTTCAGGAGAGGTTCCATCCTGTGCCAAAGCCAAGAGAATACTGACACTAGTTTTCAGATGCTGTCCAGAACCTATTCCACCAACATACCGATGGAGACAGCCCAGAGCCAAGGAATGGCCTGTTCTTGATACAACGTCTCGAGCAGATTTTAACCTATCAACATTTAAATAAAAGCAAATCATATCAATCACTAGGTTCATTACAAAGAACCTTTGAAGTACCATAAGAGTGCAAAAAACTAACAGAATTTTGCAGGCCACCCTAGAAGAGCTAGAGAAGCTTTAACAACAAAAGCAAAAACAATATACTTAATCTATATTGCTATTAACCCAGATTATATAAAAGACAAGTAAAAAAAAAAAGCTATTTTAATAGCTTTTTTCTTTCTTTCTGGTCAGAACTTGACATTTTGGATGAAGAAGAGTTTTGGAAGGATATAGAAAAAGAATTGAGAGTTTACCAGTGTTTCTCAGCAGACTAATTTAATAATCAGAAAAGTCATTGCTAAACCACTGCAATGAAAGCGGAATCAAGAATGAAAAGGAATCAAAAACAGAAAAATGACAACACATACTGATAAATGACAAAGAAATCCACAGCTACATCTTCCACTACAAAGTATAGGTTTTAATATAGCTGTTTTCTTCTACAGCTGATTTCTATGACTTTTCCAATAAATCATTTTAATTTTATTTAAATACCGAGCCTTTCATTAACGAAACTAAACCAGAACATATAGCATTTTGAATGATCTAGTTGTATGAAGCAGTGACTTATTGAGTATTTTCCACAATACTTCTGCTTCTGAATGCATGTCACATACATAACTCAGTAATTAAAAACCTTTTCAGTGGGTGGGGAAGAGAGATAAAAGGATTTCCTAATTAGGACAAAGAAGGATTTTTTTTCCCCTGGTTGTCTGTATATTAGATACATGCATGCTCTTAGTCATCAGTGAACAACAAAGCAAATGCACATCTCAAACATACAAAAATTACTTGACAGTGTCAACAGAATGACAATCATTAACAACTTTACCCTAGATAAGAAACCAAGAAAATAGTCCCAGCAATAGAAATTCAAGGGAAGACAGTAAGCATGATGTACCTTATTACAAAATAAAAGGAGGAGAAAAATTGAGTTGCCCAGAGGTAGGAAAGCTGGACTGAGGGTATGTGCATACAGCCTGACCAGCCAAAAACATGGGCTGCAGCCTTGAGGCAGTTGCATTCTCTTTCACAAATAGGCTGATGCCTTAAATTTAAGCACAAAATTGGGAAACATATTGTCTCATTATTTCTACCAGACATCTTTCTAAAGGCCCAAGATAAACAACAGAATACGAAAAAAATATGGGCCAGTACATAAGTTAAATCGATGTGTAAAGAGGATGTTTTAATGAAACAAAACCACTATCATACAACTCATATTTCAGACATACTTAATGTAAGCTGTGTTTATCTATCTGAAACAGCTTCATAACCTTCAAGTGACTCCTCAAAAGCTATTCTCTGCTATCATTTCACATTCTGTGTGTTTAACAGCTCAGCTTTTATTCCTCACATAAAATAAATCGAAAAGAGAAGAATCTGTTTGAAGGTTTGTTAGATCTACATAACCACAGCAATCAACCATGAAGAGAATAATCAATATGTAATTTAGAAGAGGAATCTTCCAAACTATATTAAATTATAATTTTATTTCCTTTTTTGAATTAGAATCAACTTACTTATCAAAACTGTACTGAGCCATTCTAGCAATGAAAGAGGCTTCTCCAACCACTTGAGCCATTCTGCCAAGAGCTTCACCTGCTGCACATCTCAAAATAGGGTTAGGATTATCAAGGGCACCCATTACAAGCGTCAGAGCAGATTTGCGGACTTCTTCTGGTCCTAAGGTGCTTTTATTCTCAGCTAAACCCTACAAGAAAAAAAAAACAAATAACAACATTCGATGTAGGGGAGAAAGGGAAGATATATTTGAGACCTTCAATTAAAAATTGTACCCTTTTGCTTTTGTTATAATTTGTGGTAGTTCATCCTAAAATATATTGGTTGAAAACATCTAAAACCCAATATCAACAACATCCTGGATCTTATGTTTGCCAACACCCTACCTATTTCACACACAGGAAGATGTGTTGCACCAACCTTTTTTATCAAATGCATTATAGCGCACCCTAGTCCTACTGAATCTGATCTAGCTTTACACAGGACACCTCAGAAAAAAAGAGAAGCTTTAAAAATCTAACAGCAACATCTTTCTGTCAGACAGGAAAACCACAGCTCAGTTATGTTTCTGCAAGAATCACTTACACTGAAGACATTTTAGGTACATGAAAATATTTTTTTCTTAATAATCACATCTTTACAAACGTTTATACAGCCTCTTAAATGAACACTGTACAGAACAATAACACTAAACACTGCTTCTGCAGCTTCTTTGGTTTCCATATTTCATTAATAGGTACATCACCTTTCACAACTTTCAAGAAGTGTTTTACTCTGGGAAAAATAATTCAACACATGTAAAGTAAAAATACTGCATGTATTATAGAGGAAAAAGTCAAAGGCTTTACCATAGATTGTCATTTTCTGATCTGAAATCCTTATTTCAGCTCAATTTTGACAATTCTTTGACCATTTGGCATGGCATGGGAGATTCCAGAAATCTGCCCCAGAATCTACTTTTCAACTTGTAGCAACATAGTTCACGTTTCTAAGAACAATGCAAGAAGCGAGGTGTTGTTTTGCCAATGTATTTTGCCAATCAACCAAAGACATGAGGCTTCAGCAACAATCAGCTTAAACGAGGCAGGCATTATTTGTGCTTGCTGTCTAGCTTCCTGACTTGATAGTGTGAGGCTGCATTTCCAACTGTAGCTAAAGAGCACAGAGTTGTAGCTGAAGTCAGTGGGACTGCACATAACCATCTAGAATTCAGTGCAATAGAATTGAATTCAGCAACCAAACTGTAAACCCAATTATATTTGTGTTTTTGTTTCCACAAGCCTCATCTGCACAATACTGAGGGGGTTTTTGAATATATATGACAAAGTACTTAACTCCATGAGTCCAGTGCAAATAAAACTACAGGACTGATAATTAAAAGAAAAAGTGTTAAAAAAGAAAGTCTGAATACTAGAGAACGCTGAATACTGCAGAATGCTGACTACATGAGCCTCATTTCTCCCCTGTGCTGATACACGCAGATGAGAGCTCATACTAATATCTGGGAAAAAAATGCAATTTTAGTATGTTCAAACTTTTGAATGTTTGAGTGGTAACTTTAGCAATGGTTCTTCTAACGCCTCTTTGTATTGAATACAAACTGATGAACTTTGGCTTCCATTACAAGCTTACAAGTTTTACCTTTAAGGCACTAAGAACAGCTGTAAAGATATTAAGCTGTACAGCTTGCTGGCGAACACCTTTAGCCTGCTTGACACATTCAGCAAAGTGATCCAACATCTGTAATCTAAAACAAAGGAAAGAACATAATTGAAGTGATAGCCTTTCAAAATACAAACTAAAACACAGCTGATAGAAAAACACACACAACAAAAGGACCTTTCAAGTTCAGTCACAGAATTTATGCTTCAAGGGCTGCAGAAGGTATTCACTACAGACAGAAAGAGTAGAGTTATTCTGAACATCCCTTTGCTGGTTCTTTTAGTTCATCCACAAATTTTTTCGTTTCCTTTTGAATAAAACACCACCAAGAGGATGTAAGTCCTCAGGTGCATTTGGCTGTATAACTAGAAACCAAAGAGTAAAAATGTTGCCTTTCCACTACCATTTAAAATAGTGTTACCCTCCATATTCATTTTATTGTTCCTATTGTTTTTCCTGTTTAAACTCCATTCCTCCCTCCACTTCCACCCAGAAAACATACTGGGAGGAGGAGTGTTCCTTAGAAGATACCAACAACAAGAATGTAATGAATAATCTGCGTTCTTAATTACTCAGCTGTTTTGCAGCTAAATCTTTTCATAGTTAACAACAGATAATGATCAAGCTCAATTAATGCAAGCTGGCCCCAAGTCTATCCTGCCCTTGCTGCAAAATGAGATTGACTGCTAGGAAAAAACTGTTGCCATCAGGATTGTACTGAAGGATGATTTTACTTTGAAATGCATCTTAGAGCTGCTTTCACTGTGCGCTCAGTGACAAATTAGCTAAACTGAATGACAAAAGTAGTCCTGACAACTCATAACTCTGTAGAGGTAATGTAGAACACAAAGGAAAATAAGGTGAATTCCATATCCTCCTTTTCATCATGCATACAATTATCTGCTGAGTATAAATCAAATGTCTCAGTTGTGGAAGTCGAACGAAATTCAATGCATGCCACTGCTGTTTTTAAGGCTGAAGTTAATTGCAATGGCTACTTTTGCAAGAAATTTTGGTTGCAGAGATATTACTACTGTTAAATGCAGTACAAAAAGAGAAGAATCTAGTCTCCACCTCTGAACATTAATCTTCAAAAGTGATAAAACTGAGGAAATTACCTTATTTCTAAACTGAGTAGACATATTCTGGAATCCTGAGACACAATGGACACCAAATAGTAAACTATGAATTTAAAGGCAGTTGATACCACAGTTGATTCTTATTTCAGGGGGAAAAAATACAAACAAACCAAAAAAACCACTAACATAATAGCATCCAGAGAGTAAGGCACTAGGTTCTGAAAATTAACACTGATGTAAACTGACCTGTGTTTGTAGGACACATGAGGAAAAACCACGCCAAAGAGAGCCACAGATGCATCGATGACAGATACTCCTAAAGGAAGGGGACCAGGTACAGCTTCACCAGCAGGGATGCGCAAATAGATAGAAGAGGGATCATGTTCCAGAGCACCACTTCCAGATGCACTGTTTGGCTGAAGCTGCAAAATGCCACATAACATGAATACCTCTGAATATACCTTTGCACATAAAACCTGGAACTAGAGATAACCAAAACACATATGCAATAGCTTAGAACAACAAAACAGCTTACAAACACCTGAATGCAACTGCAGTGCCCCCATGCAAACACAGTAGTATTTACAGGGTCAGCTGAATCCTGAAGGGTCAAAGCAGTTAACAGCTGGATAAATACAAAAGCTATCACTCCTGGTAGTGAGAGGTGGAAAATAGAGAAAAGCAGATTAATTCTGGTACTAATAGTAGCTTCTGAATCACTGATTATGAAGTAGCATTTCATAAAAAAGGTCATTCATGTATACAATAATATACAATACCGTATATTAAATGATCGGTTTTGGCTATGATGTAGAAACAGTAGAAAACAGTAGAAACAATACTAAAACTACTAATGCTTCTATCCTCAAGAAAATACTTTCAAAACATCATTCCTCCAGGAAACACAATTAAACAGTTATCTATTTTCTCTGAAGAAAATTTTATATTCCTGTCAATTATTTAATCATGAAACCAAATTTGAATCCAGTAGGTCTATATTCTTCTTAAAGGCTCAGAAAACAATAGCAAACATTTGTTGAGACCTCTGTATCACTAAAACAAAATGTGATCAAGCAGAAGAAAATCATAGAATTATAGAATGTTAAGGGGTTGGAATGAACCGTAAAGATCATCTACTCCCAGTCCTCTCTGCCATAGGCAGGGACACCCTCCACTGGATCAGGTTGCGCAAGGTCTTATCCAAGCTGGCTTTAAACACTGACAGGGCTGGGGCATCCACAACCTCCCTGGACAACCTGTCCCAGTGTCTCACCGCCCTAAGAGTAAAGAAGTTCTTCCTAATACGTAACCTAATTTCCTCTCTTTCAATTTGTGCCCATTACTCCCTGTCCTATCACTACAGTTCCTGATGAACTCCAGCTCTCCTGTAGGCTCCCTTCAGATACTGGAAGGTTGCTAGGAGGCCTCCCGACAACCTTCTCTTCTCCAGGCTGAACATAGCCAAGTTCCTCAGACTGTCTTGGTAGGGACTTCATGGCCTTCCTATGGACTTGCTCCATGTCCCTCTTGTGTTGGGGACACCAGAACTGTACACAGTTCTCCAGGTGGGGTTGCATCAGAGCAGAGTAGAGGGGCAGAAACACCTTCTTGAACCTGGTGGCCACGCTGCTTTTGATGCAGTCCAGGATTTGCTTGAGTTTCTGGGCTGCAAGTGCACAATGCCAGAATCCTGTGACACACTACAGATCTTCACTTACCAACAGTGCCATGGTTTTACAGGTAAGAGGTTAACAAAAAAAAAAAAATGAGGGGAAGGAGCATCCCAGAAACCTCTGTGGATTGAAGACTGCACTGGAAGTCTACTATGTCCACCACAACAAACAAAGGAAGTTTATAAAAACTTTTTCTGCTTTGACATGCTGCTCGTGCCTCAGAAACAGCTTCCCTTTAGTTTCTCACGTTTGGTATCAGTCTTAGCTTTTGGATCTGCTGCATCAAGCCTTCTCAGAAACCTTTCCATTATTAGATGAGCTGTTGCAGAAGAGGCATTTTCAGCCAACAACATCGTGTCAACATTTCCAAATGAAATGCAAGATTTCATACTACACCTATAAAACCAGTTAAATCTTGTTTTGTTGTAACACCATTTGCGATATTGATATTCTGACAGCAATTTCATTATAAAACATGTTAAGTGGAACCTACATTTCTCCTGGTTCAGAAAAAACCCATATATATATGAGAACAACTGCTAGACTAGGAAGATTGGGGGATGGACTGGGAGTGTTGGGTTGGGGTTTTTTTAAGAAATTAGGCTAATTCACTAAGCACAACCCTGTGAGTAGGGTTATGCAATTTATATCTCAGCTGCAGGTAGTTTTTAATCAAAAGAGTACCCTGTAGATGGAAGAACTTATATCTAACAAAGCTCTGAAATAAGACTAAAAACAAGGCATGAAGCTTCAGTTTTAAAAGGCTTCCCCATACACACATCACACAGAGAGGGCAGATAATTCATTATTCCAGTTTTTTATTACCTGATCTTCAATTGACTTATGATCCGTTTCCTGCAGCCAAGAGCCAAGCAAAACACTATCATCATAATGACAAAGAGACCTTAAGAGTGATGTGGTTGTATTAGCAGAGTTGTCTGTCAAAGTAAATTCTGCTACCAACTCTCGAAGCAGCGCATTAAATGATCCTAAAAAGATAAATATTAAAAAGAATCACTGCTGCTTCTTAGCCAAAACATTCCAGCTATTGATCAAAAGTTACACATGTACCATTACTTCGATTTTAGAGGTAGAGAACAGAGAAGTAAACCTGACAAGACTAGAGTTGAGAGCAAGGCTTCAAACAGAACCCTAGGCTCTCAATTCCCAAATCATGGGTACCCAAATACCCAAAGAATGGATAAGGTTGAGAACCATTGGGAGTCATCTAGTCCCAACTCCCTGCTCAAGCAGGGTCCACTAGAGGACATTACTAAGGATGGTGTCCTGTTCTAAACAACAGATTGGGTCATTCCTTCCAGGACAATAATCCAGATTTTGAAAAAATTTGCTCATCCACATGCTCATGTAAATTTAATGAAATAACAAAAACAAACAAAAACCAAAAAGCTAATCTGTCAGACCCTGTGACAGTGCCTGGTAATTTAATAATAGTAGATCTGTCTAATACAGTAAATCAGGTAAAAACAAACAAACAAACAAAAAACAGCTCAAACAAAAACAAAAACACAAACAAAAAAGCAACACTGAAACTGAAACTAAACCTTCATTGTCACATCTATCTTTTCAGTATACTAAGAAAACATGAAATAATGTTCTCCATCTTTTAAGTAACAATGACTTAAACCACCATTATTGGATCTCAGAACATAATCTTCATATCTCCCAATCCTATAAACAGGACCATAACTTTTATACTGTGTTACTCTATGAATGTTTAGCAATATTCATTCTCTGTAGTTATACTGTCAAGATGACATACAGAAGATGAGGAATATAGTACAAAATTCTTGGAGATTCCTAGAATCCTATTTTCAATCTTGAACATCACAAGGAGCAAGCAGAATTTTTACTTTATTAAAAATTGTTAAAAATGTATGTACCTTCATATGTCTTTGGAGGCAATAAAGCCAATATATCATAAAGTCTTAAACGAACCATAGCTGCACTAGCTTTGAGATGAGCTCCATGGGCTTTAATTACTGATGGAATGCTACAGAATTAAAAAAGAAAAAGAGACAACCAGAAATGCTGTAGTTACTGAAAAGAGTATTTTCAAATTTCTTTTCACAAGATATATCTCTAGCCAAGGCAAGAAAAAAGTGTTCAGAGAACTACCCTGGACATCACTCAATTATCAGTACATTTTCAGAAGTAATTGTACAGAGAAGACTTTTAAAAGAAACAGAAATACCAAAACAACAAAACCACAACACATGCTGCCCAAAATCAGTGAAATGCACCTCCTGAGAAGAAAGCTCTATTCTAATTAGGGGTGGGGCAGAGGAAAGGGACAGACACCAAACCACAAAACCAACTCAATTCTATGTTTTATTTTTATTCTGTAAAATGCTGAAAGTCTTTTCATTAGTTCAATTCATAGGAGAAGAGCTTTTTGAATAACATCTAGTATACCAGTATCTTAGTTTTGTCATTTCTTGCACAGGGATAAGCAAACCATGAATTCAAAAGTTCACAGAACTGGAAATCAAAGCACAGTTACCAAAGTTACCACTGTAGGCCCTTCAGCAGTAATAATTTTACAAAGCTAAAGACCACAAACACAAGGATAAAAGTTTTTCTTCAAAATGGATGTGCAGCAACAGTGCAGTACTATGTCAGAACATGAATTAAAACAAATTAGTTGTAGTATTTCAAGAAAAGACAAAGTGAATAAAGAGCAAAAACTGCCTACTTACTGCGACATCATTGTCATGGCACATTCTATGGGTGTCATCAGTTTCCTGATCACATCCTCAGTAAGCAGCTCAGGGCAGTGAGCAACAAAACTTCTCATAGCTAACAACAAAAAGGTTTAAATTAAACTTTCACTGAAACAAACAAATATAAAACATAAGCAAGATACAGATCCTAGGAGAATATCAAAAAAGCAACAATTAAAAATGTTTATTCAAAGACTGTATGATATCCTCCAAAAACTGTATGCCAAAACCAGGTCACATTGATGAAAGTCTGACACATTTTACTCATTTTCAAAGAAAGCAGGAAAGTTACAAGAGCTCTCTCTACAATACTTGGGATCACGTTTTGGTTTACTGTACAGGTGTAATCTCAAAGTCTGAAATTCTTACCACACAGAGCTCCAGCACGGCCTTCCAACGTTACTTGCCAGGTAAAAGAATCTCCTCTCGCCTTCTCTGCTTCCAGCTCCTTCAGAGAACGTGGAAACACATTTCGCCATAGCAGCAACATCTTAGGCAGATGATACCGAACAACAGAAGGACCTATGCAAAAAGAATAAAGTGACACTATAATAAAAACATGTATTTAACTGAGTGTGAAAAATCTGCTATGAAGGCTTGTGCTCTTTCAGCTGTTTTTCTCTTATTTCACTTCTCCTTTTCTCCCCATTTGAACAACAAAAACCAAATTAAATTCTTTCTCATTTCCAGGTTAAAAGTGTGGCAAACAACTACTATACATTAAGTCTGCTTCTTGATATCAGTACCAAAAATATAGGAAATAGGCTATTCTATACACTACCATGTCCTATGGAACCACTGCCAACTGTCTTTTTACTATCTTTTTGACTTCAAACTTTTTTATGTTACTATTTTGAAGGCAAGTTCTTTAGCCTACCATAACTTGTCCAAAAAACGAATATAAAAATAACTGATAGTTACTGATTATCTAAATTACTTTAACAGTCAAATTTTTTTCTAAGCTTCTGAGAAAGGTCTAATGCAAGTACATTAAAAATACGTTAGAGAAAGATAACCAAAATAGGGATACACTGTTAGAAAAACATGACAATAAACTGGCAAAAAAGAGACAATTTAGAGAAATGAGATTAAACATAAAATGGTATTTTCTGAGAGATCAAAATACTGCAGAATGCATCGAAACTTTATCATATTTTCCAGTATAATAAAACTCAAAACAGAAAAAACAGTACTACCGCAAAATTCAAGAGTACACTTGCAACCTCTCAAAATACAGCTTCTGATACTTCTGTTATGGCAGATATGAACGTGAGGCTCGGTCTTTTAAAAAACTGAAGGGCTTTTAAACTAACAACACTTTGAATCAGTACTGTTGCCTATCTAGAGGTACACATGCAACTTGTTGGAATGCTCATTGCATTTACTTATGGTCCATTTCTTCTGCACCACAGTGTTAAGGAAGGAAGACTATGGGCAATTTTGCCCTTTCATAGAATGACTAAAGGCTGGGTTTCTAAAAACAGATTTATTTTTTTTTTTAGGTATGGCACCTTCTACTATCCTTCAGCTTACATAAACTCTAACACTTCATCTCTCCCCAGCATAACAATACTACTGAAATAAGTGTACGAACACTGTTTCTCCTGTATAAATACTCTTGTGCTAGATACTGAACTGATTATGCGTATAGACCACTTGCCAGAGTGGATAATCAGAAATGTTAGACAAGCTCTAAATAAAAGAAAAAGCAGACCATTTTTACAAACCTAAAGTCATGAGTGCTCCAAGTAAAAGCCATCCAGCTTGAGTCCGCTGCAAGGAGAGCCTGCTGTTTTGCGCAGCAGTTCGTAACAGATCCTCAGCAATACTGACCACCATCTGCACCAATGACAAAACATAAGAGATTTAAAAATATAAATGAAACCACTGCAAGCTACTGCTACTTGTTCACTCTTGTAGACTATATATAAAGATGTTCTCAAATCATTTAAGTTGACCTTGGAAAAAGAATGAATGCACATTACATTTCATGCAGATGATTAGCGCTTTTCATATGACAATACAGCTAGAAATATTCTCATCAGCAGTTATTTCAGAGATTTTCCAATATTTCAATTTCTCTTCAGCAAATTCAAAAGAGAGAGAGGAAAAAAGCTGTTAAATATTGCAAGTGAGATACTACAAACATGTACTCTGGCCACTACTCTCACGCTAGGCACAAGTTTAATTTCAATAATGCTTTAACTCACTAGCATGCCACACATTTTGCAAAGCTATTACTTGTAGATAAAAAGGTATCTTTTAGTACACTCAAAGATGAAACACTTATTATCTCACCTTTCCTTTGGCATGAGGAATACCTAGTGGACACTGATGCACACCACCTAACAATGCAGCCATTGCAAAACTGTAGCCACTAACAGCTTCAGGGGAGGTCTTCAGATTGTTGAGTCTTTCTGCACATCTGTCTAAAAATGGAGTCAACTGAAAAGGCAATGCCACGGCTACACACCGCAAGCACCACGCCGCAGCAAGGCGAGCGGCCATGCTGGGATGAAGAAGAACTGAAGTTACTGTCTCCAACAGACCTACAGAAAGGAGAGTTTACAGTCTTTAACTTATGCTGGTTTTAATACACATAGACAAGTAAACTGAATCAATACTAGACAGTCAATGTGAAAGTTAAGAAAGTCAGAATTAAGAGTACTTGAATTTTATGACTTTGCCTTTTCCTTTAATGAAAGAAAGAGGTGTTATTAGCATTATACTGCTCCACATCAGATTCTACCAGCAAAGTTGGAGCTGTCAGAGCCATAGAAGAGACTTCTACTTGAACACTGAAAAGAGGTAGCAACGCTATATAAGGAAACAGGCACTGGATGTGATGATTCCCACAGTGTTTTACACACATTGCCAATAACAGAGCAACAGTAAGACTATCTTTGGTTTTGTTTCACATTGTAGCCAAGCATATGCTACAGATATCACTGACTGCTGTACTCTGCTTTTGACACAGTGCTGTCTCCTCTGCATCATGTTTCCAGCTTTCTACACTCTACAGAAACCTCTGTGCTTACTTAATCCCACTTTCTGAGTCCTTCAGTCCAACCTGTCTCCACATCAAGACCTTCTTTGGTCCAGATCTTGGAAAACACTTACTTCAAATCCCCACTGCTGCTTTATCTCTTGCTTTCTCTTGAGTTAGTGAGCAATTTCTACCTGCTTAGTTCACAGCTGCTAACAGAAATAATGCTGAGATACGGTCCCCTCTATTCTTATGGGATGCAGCAGCCAGAAGGAATAAATATGGGTGGTCTCCCCCACCCCACAGCTGGCACAAATCAGTATGAGAAGAACATCATACACATCAAGACAACAATCTGCACAATGAAATAACTAAAAGAGCTTGCACTTCCATTGGAAAAGACCATAGGCATCCACAAACTGAAAAAACTTTTAAAACTCCAACACTACAGCATAAATGTGGATTCAGATACTGAAACAAACAAGAAGAAAATCCCCCACAAATCCTAGTCAACTTAAGACAAAGAACCACTTTTTTTAAATGGCACTACCCACAGCTTCACCTGAACAAAATACTTTTGCCTCCCCACAGAAATTTATTTAAAGGCAATACAGTTTTCCAGGAGCAAGTATTTCAGACCTTACACAGCAAAACAATGTATTTCCTATAAAACCATTATTGTAAACAGACCAATACCAAAAATTACAACTTTACTGACCCTAAGAAATAGCTTCAGACAGACTCCAATCAAAACAGCTGTTTAATACTTTGTCAAACTTGAAGTAAAGTTAGGGTACTAAAAACAAGGAGCTGGACAACTGTAGCTACCCGGAGTGCTACAGGAAGTGCCAGCTTCACTGATTTATTTCTTACATATTCATTCATTATTTAAGTAGATTTAATGATATTTCATATTCATTGCTCAAATGCCTCACAATCTATTTCCATTTATTTGCATACCTATAGAGGGTTCTTGAATAAGGGGAGATGCAGTGGCATTTAGACTCTGAACCAGACTACCCAATTCCTGGAGGGCACACACCATTACATGCTGGCTTGCAGCTACATCAGCAGCTCCTGATTTATTTTCACTGTTAGCATCATTCACTACTGCTTCTGCAGAAAAGAAAAACAAGAGTATCTTTCTTAACTACCATCTGAATCACACATGAGCTGCACAGGACAGAAAATGACAGTTTTGTTTTGATACCAACCCTGTATTAAAACAAAATCACAAGTCTGGTGATAGTGAGAACTTGCAAAGTGAACACATTCTGGAAGGGAATAGTTTTATAGCTATCAGCCAAACACAATCATCCAAAGACCATAAAACACAGTTGCCCAGCAGTTACTATGGGTGGCAGAGCACTAAAATTACAGCATTAACAGCATAACACAGCAAAAATAAGTATACAATACACAAATGCTGTATATGTGTATCTATACACAGTAACAAAAAAAATACAATCTTGACATATCTAGGTTTTGCATACAAATTTGCATGCATACACACTCAATGATACTGAGACCTTTAGTAATTAATTAATCACAATCTCTAATCATTTTAAAGATATCTAACTGACTTCCTAGATCCCACTGTAGGTTCCTTCTCCTACAAAATATCCTAGAAGCAGCAACTGTCTTTTCAAAGAGAAGGTGCTTTAGTATCAGCTTAATGTTTGTGTGTCTATTACAGGACAAATTTAGAAAATGGTCCATCTTATATGAAGGGAAGCTATCTTTACCAAGTAAAAACTATCAATTTTTCATCAAATTCATTGGAAATACTCAAAAAAATGAAATAGTTCTTCCAACCAGCCAAATACACAATGGAATTTCCTGCAACTTTGATAAGATGGCAGGAAGAGTAATTTCTGCAACTGTTTCCCCTCAGAAGTAGCATTTCTAATAGTCTTATTTTCCTGGAAGTAATACTTATGGTAATCAGAAGCCTTTTAAGGTTCCATACTTACCCTATCAAAAAATAATTATGAGAAAAACCTGCAAAAGTCTCAATATCAATTTCATTTCCATAGGTTAAACATTGCTTTAAACTTGAATTAGATGACAGCAGAAAAGGACAAGAAACAGATGCACGGCAAATACAGGGATGTGTAATTCCAATTTACTTTTTAAATCTTCAGCTCAAACTAATTCATTTCATAGGAAACAAATGCCAAGACAATTCTGTCAGCCCTCTTAGGGATTACATATTCTGCAAAGTTTAGCAAAGGGATCATATTTTTCTGCTCTAATTCCAATCTTCAGATTACATCTTTACTTGTCTCAAAATCCAATTGGCTGTTATGGATGTTAGCAGTGGAGACACAAGGACCTAAAAGATCCTGCCCTACCTTCAGCACTGCTAGTAAAGAACTCTGCATGACTTTCAATACAACCTATTCCAAGATAGATGACACATGCAGGTTTTTTTCTCCCCATTTCCATTCTAGGCTTTCAACATTGCATTTGCTATCACAGGATAACAAGCTAGCTTTATACAATCACTTTTCAAGTAAAACTTACGTTTTGGATAGCATATTTAAACAGAATGCAGCTGAACTATCATTTACCATAACAACAAAATTGCTCCTCACAGTAGAAGAAAGGTGAAAAATGGCTAACCAAGTATAATGACAGTAACTTTAAACTGGTCTCAAAATATAGAAAAACGGTTCTCACCCACTGCCTTCATTTGTTTACCAATGGCTTGACATATATCTTTGGCAGCTGCAATCTGTGCTTTCTCCCCGAGTAAGCTGCCCACAGTTGCTCTCAGGATAAATGACACACATCTTCGAGAGTAAACTGCCTCCACGTGGGTCTGAGTTGCACGAGGGTGGGAGACCAGATCAAGTACATGGGACAAAAAGGTAGCAAAGTTGCGCTCCAACCACTGACCTCCTAATGTTGTAACAAAGACAACGTAGGCCTGCAAAATTCAGAAGTCACACAGATTAAAGTCCAATTAAAACAGAAAGAAAAGACTATGTAAGGCTACAGTTATACTTGTGTATTATGCAGCACAGTAGCAATATCAGTTAGTAATAAGCAACCCTAATCAGGTTAGGCAGTATGAATCCATGCAGTAGCCAAGTCTTTGTTGCTGAAACTATACTGTTTCAAGCACCAAGAGTAGCCCCTGTACTGCTATGTATACTATGAAGCATAAAATTCGCTCTGCATGACAGCAAGAAAAGCCAGTTCATCACTTTAAATGTGTCTCTTTCTAAAAAATTTGAGAACCCAATGTAAATAATAGCAGCACCATCAGTGTGTTACAATTCAAAATAAAGACTCATGTACATCTCCCAAAATAGATGAGTCAAACCAGACTTGTAAGTTATCAACAAATACAGAAGAGTGTATGTTTCCTACTAAAAGGGTTACAACTATGTATATATAAGACATATAACATAAATGTTACTTAATTAAAAAGTTACAAACCTGGGTAACACCAACTCGCACTTCCCTATTGACAGATCCTCCTACTTTTAACATCTCTCCACCACTCTTCAGGAAACCAGATCCTCCTCGCAAAAATCCTGTGGCCATGAGCTCCAAGACCTCCTCAAGCGTGGCTCTCTTCACATTTTGTCGCATCACTTTTGGAAAAAGGGAAGTAACAGTTTGATCCCAAAGTTCGAACCAATACAAGCAATGATCTTGAAACCAGACTTATTAATTCACAACTGTCTTGCAAAAATAAATCTACCCAAAATTTCAGATAAAAATTTGTTTTCATTCTTAAAAAATAAGAATAATCACTTTTCCCAGATGATTTTTGTGATTACAACAGATATTCTGCACTCTTTCCTCTTTTTAGTTAATTGTTTATAAAAACAAATAATCCACCTACGAGCTCTCATCTACTGGAACAGCAATGTGTTGTGCAACACTGTCATGTAACATGGAACTGAAGGTGCAGTCTGCCCACTTAGACATGGAATCCAGAAGGGCTTGTACCTGTTGCTTGTTTTGGTATCAGTGCTGTAGCCATGACTGTCCCCAAAAGCTTTGACACTGCAACACGCACACCATAGTTTGAGTTTTCCAGAGCTTTGAAGCACAGGGTTGCAACATTCTCTAGTTCAGCTGTCCACATAAACACCGCTTCATTCTGTAATTCCAGCAGACACTGTAAGAAAAATAGACTTGCTAAGCACCAGGAGACCATTCTTACCTTTCACGTAAGTATCAGACTGCAATTGTCAGGTTTATTCAGCAAATATTTTAATATGAATATTTTAAGAGTTAATTTACACTCTCCCATATACCAAATAACTTAGCTGGGTAAACAATCAGAAGAGTCATAGAATAGGCTAATACATAAATAAAAAAATTAAAAGAAATCTCAAAGAAAGAAACATGTTACGAAAAACCTCTCCCACTGAGGCTCACAGATAATATATTCTATCTCATACATGTTTATGAAGTGGGGAATACATTACTTCAGTACCTGTGAAATAAATCAAATGTCTGAGCCTGCAGTATAAACTAGGAAGAACTTACCTTGCCCAACTAATTATCAAATTTCCTATCATACACAACAAGTCACACTTCAACTACAGGTTCTTCACAGTCACAGTACAAGAACTTCTAAGGCTAGTGAAAAACACACCCACCTTGGCCACAGCACATCGTACAGCCATAGATCTGTCTGTCAGCAGAGATCGGGCATTCTTATAAATGTCACGGTGACAAGAAGCTGCTGCTCCTCCGAGTCCATTGAGGACTTTCTGCAAACTCATCAGAATTTCACTGCGGCCCTGAGACTGCACACACACAAAAACATTTATGCAAAAATGTGGACACAGTATATACTAAGAACCAGCTGTATACTTTTGCATTTTCTTGCTTCTATACAGGAGTATTTTTGGAAACACTGACAATGAAGGCATATGTAACTGATATCTAGCTGATTTTAGATAGCAGTAAGCACTACATACAGCTTTTCTAAAACTCCCTGTGTTGTCACATAAATTAAGATAAGCCCAGGCAACCCAACAAATTGGCTCTAGACAAAATGCTTCTGTCCTGTCCCACTATTTATCTGCTGCAGACTCAGGAAAAAAAACAAAACACCAGCTGATACAAGAGAACAGGAAGCTCAAGTAGTTAACAGCTTCCTTCTATACCTGCACACAGGCAGGTACTTACAATCTGAGGACACACACACACATAAACAAATAAATAAATTATCACATAGGTACAAACAACACAGCTGAAGAAAACAGCGGCCAGGTCAAGATCCGTACAATCAGTATTCCAACTTGTTCCAATACAGCTATTTCTATAAAATCAAACCTACTGACAGCCCAGGATACATTCTCGCAATATTATCACATACTCTCTCTTTTCAGGGCACAATGTATCCTGCTCACATTCAGAGTAACAACTTTGCTGCAAAACTTAAGTATTTATTACTAATTTTTAACAACTGAATGTTTATTCAGGATACTTGGGCAAAAATCCTAACACAGTTGTTAGAAATAATACATACACTCATTTTGCAGTTTTAATTACTGATGCCACTATGAAGCAACTACTATAATATTCATATGATAAACTCAAAACTTTCTGCAGTAGATTTGATACTAACTAGGTAAGTGATTTGCCTCTATAGATGTAAAAGAAAAATAACCTAGGCATATTGGCAGACACCTTTGGCGGAAACAAGTTTCAGTTTAAATGGAATCAAGACCACACAAATAATCTGCAAATTACCTCTGCACTTTTCAGAGACTTTAAAAGATTATTCACAGTTTCTGGAAAAGAACTACCCAGCATTCTGCCCATTTTTTCATAAAATGCTCCAACACACGCCACAGCAGCCCTATGAAAAAAGACATTAATTGGTGTACTCTTTTTCTGTATTATCTAAATGAAGACAGACAAACAAAAATGTATGTTTTAATCATCATTGATGAATAAAAATCTGTTTATTATCCACTACTTATACTGGCTGTTCATTTAAACAATCTTTTTGTTTAGCAGCTTCTAAGAATACAAATGTATTTGAAGGGGTATTATTACAGGATCTACACAACAGAATGAAAAGTTCTGGAGAAAACAAAATATGCTGAAATCTCAGCACTATTAGGTCTTTTTCCAAGCACCTGCAAGATAACTCTTACCCTATAATATATCCTGACACATTTCTGTAGATACTGAATTATGGGTTTTTTCAAGACTAAGAACTTAAAATGAATAAATTATTGCATAACATAAGAAAAGTTATAGGTACTGTAAAATCACTCAATCCATAAACAGTTATTTACATGTTTTCCTTGCCCTGCCATTTAAGATTAGGGATATTTAATTAACACCATATTGCAGTTATGTACACAAATTGTTCCAGGACAATCACAGAAGCAGCTCCTGAAAACATGCACTTTTTCATCACAAAAGAGGCTTTTTTTAAATCTGTAGTTCTTGGCTAAATGATTTTTTAGCAAAGCTATATTACAAACTCATTACAGACTCCTCCTTAAGGGGCATATCTCCATTAAAAAAACTGCTGGACTATCACTTGGATAGCTTAAGTTTCAGAGCATATATACAGTACAAAACCCTTCCCACTTATACAAGTTCCTCACAGAGCTGCACAAGCTACAAACAAGAAGACAGTACCTACCCAAACAGTGACTATTTCAGACTTTATTGTTAAATCCTTTTTTGTTGTGATAATGTCTGAAGACAAGACCAAATTAGGGTTCACTAGATACTGTGAACATATGAAGCAGTATGTGCAGGAAAGTACCAAAACCAGTTTCAGTGGAAGTTTTTTGTGGCATTAACCAAATTCCTACCATTGAGACTGCTCCTATGAGTAAAGACAAACTGTATCATGCACACGTGCACACACATATCCAAGTATAGAGACTCTGCTTGAGAGACCTGTGTGGCATATCACAGTGGAGGAATATAAAAGGCAAGATTTGATAGGGAAAAAAGCTTGAACATGTGATTACAATCTATGGGCATAGATAATGCTTTGGTTTGACAACCTGCAGGTTCCATCTTAAATGGGGTACCTGAGTGCAATCAGCAATAATTCCACTGATGGAAAGTCTTCATTGCATTACTGCATTAACTGTTATCCTCTCCATGCCATAAGCATGTGAAGAAACATAAAATAGTGCCTTGCCTAGAGAAAGACATTTCAGACAGCCATGTATGTGTAACCTTTGAGTCCTCCCCTGCACAATCTCAATCCAGTGCTTTTCTTGCTATATCAAGCATCTGTGAACCCCAAATAAGCACACAAAATATAAATAAACATAGCATGCACATATCTAGGCAGATTGTTCTGTAATATCCAGGACCACTTAAAAATCATTCCCCTTTCCCTAGTAATATTAAACATACAGTTTTGTGGGCAGGTAGGCTGCAGTATCATCTTTGCTCTTGATGATGTCATTACACTTGTCAAGTGTCTGAAAAACAGTAAATGTGTCTCCGATGCTGTAGAGAGCAGCGAGATTTTTTGCAAGCAGCTTTCGCGTAGGTGGCCCAGGGGAACTGCTGATGAGTCCTGTTAGCTGTTCTACAAGTTTCTTCTGTTTTTCCTTGACATCTGTCTGTTAAAGAGATCAAAAATAAATAAAAAAGTCATTTAATCCTGTGTCTTGCCACCAACACCCAAAAAAACCTACAAGAGATTGAATTAAACCTTATACCACTCCCAATTGCATATAATTTAGCAAATTGCTTGTTTCACAGAGATTCGAGATACATTCAATAATAGCAGAGACAGATGCTAAATGCTCAGAACTAGCTGTTATCCTATTTGAATTTTACTTTTTCAAAATACTTACTACTTGCCTACTGACTGCCTACAATTAAACACTTAAGAGCTACAAACTAATACAAAGGCTCTTCAGGCTGAATCTGAAACCATACAGTTGTCATCTGGCCATTACCTGTCAACTGTCTCTGGCATGAAATTAATAGAAATGCTTTACAAAGAAGCGGGGAAAAAACATAAAATTACCTTGTTGGCAGCTACTAGCACTTTATCCAAAAATCTTAACCACTCAAAGATAAAGACTGGTCTCTTTGCTTCTGTGATTTGAGCTAATGCTTCCTCGTTCAGTAACAAACTGTGAGCCAGCTCCATGACAGGTTAAATTCCAGTGTTATGTAAATTTGTGTAGAAACTCTAAAATAAAAATGTAAATATTAGTATAATGTATAGTACATTAGTACAAACCTTTGAAAACCAAATTAAAGTTTCCAGCTTGCTTAGACTTGTCTTAGCTAAGCAGTCCCAGATAAAACCTACACACATATTTAGAAACTGAGTGCATCCATTAGTATTTCAGGGAACAGAGTTGTTAGTTATAAAAAAAAAGCACCTATGGGCAATTTTAAGGTCCAAACTCTCAGCCAAGAAAAATATACTTAAGTCCCCATTTAAAGAAAAAAAGTACAAAAGAGGTAAAGGAGTCATCTCACTGTCTCCTCTTACATAAAAGAGAATGAGGATTGTCCCAAATCAAGACCCTTGAGCACAATCTCAAAGTTTGGGCATGAACCCAGCCACCTCCTCAACACCCTTCAACAGACAAGGTGTGAAGATGAGCCTACCACAAGTAGGAATTTCCACCTATCACAAATTTGAGAAAGGCGTGAACAGTGATATTAGGCATCACAGACCTAAGACTCCCCAGATCCCACTAGCCTTGCTTTAAGTGCTGTACAAATAAGCCCTCTGAAACCTAGCAAGCCTTAGGTGTGACAGCCTGGAATACAAGCAGCAGCCAAATGACTGCAAGACTCCCCAGCAGGCAAAATACTGCAAATCAAACACCAGAGATCCTGCTCAAACACTGAATGGTGGGTAGCTCCAAAGCATGACCAAAAGCACACTGTCAATGTAAGCAAACACTCTGTGGACAACTTAACCTTAGCAAACCACCTTTAAACAAAGTGCAGCTGTTTAATGAAGAGCTGACAGAAAAAAAAACAACCAAACAAAACTTATCTAAAATCACAAAATTAAGCCAGCCATCTTCAGAAAAAAGAACCCCAAAAATAAAAAAAAAAGCGCCCAAAATCTGAACACAGTGATGCTGAAACTAGGATCTCAGTCAAAACAGAGAAAGCAAAACAACTAAGGAGTATTATGTAAGACATCAGCGTTCAACAGACATCATCTTTTGACAGCTGCACAGTTCCACTTGTGCTCTCAAGAGCTCAAAGCTGCTTCCTCATTCATGGTCAAACCCAAAAAATTCTTAAAGTCAAATGAGGTGATTTAAATTATTATTTTTTTAAACAGACATTGGTATGGGTAACATGTTAATACTACAACTGTATTATGGTTCTGAATTCGCCTCAGTGATTTGGTGCTGATGAAACTAAAGCATCACAATGTCTGTAATACTAAGGTTATTCTCTGCATTTCAGTACTTTGCATAATATTTTTCACTACATTTATCTCCAGCAACAGCTCAGCAAATGTAGAAGAACCACATATGGAAGCCTGCCCTGACACCTCCAAAGATATCTTCTGGATTTTTTTTTCTCATTTATAAAGAATTGAGGAGGTATTGCCTGTCAATAATACACAGACACATCACCTCAGAATACCTTTTCATGACAGCAGAGAGAAACACAATGAATGACAGCATTACGATTCTTTGGATACCACCCCAGAGATCTACACTGCTTGTCACACCCACACAGCACAGGAGTGCTGCATGACAGCACAGCTCATGACTCCTTTTCCTCCCCACATAAAAGGTTTCATTTACCCCTGGCCACAACCTTCCACACACTCCCGTACCTTTCCATCTTAATTTAAGTAACACAAGCTCCAAGCAACCAAACCTGCACATACATTCAACTGTGCCACTGAAGCACAAGAGATCAGGCACAAAAACAATTACACAAATATTCAGCTGAAGATTCAGAGTCTAACATACACATGTAAGCAATTCAAAACTCACACTGGAAAACGGTTTGCTCCAACATGCAGTGAAAAATGCCCACCAAGTCCTACCGATTCTGGTGAGGGTTGGGTCTTGCTGTGCCTGTTACAAGAAATAAATACACTGTGATCTCCCACAGGATGCACAGTGAAAGCTGATAAAAGTCAACCAGCGCCCAGCAAAGTATGTTGAAGCATTACAGAGGTTAGAAAACATTCAGATGCACTAAAATTCCTTTCTATTCCACAACTGGTTTTCTGTAGCCTAAATCAACTATTCATATCTTCATCATGCAAGCACTTCAGTGGACGGAGAAAGCTAAAAACCAGGCAAGTTTAGGCAAAGTGACACCCTCCCAAAGGGCTGCATGGGGGGAAAAGGCTTTCGCGCTGGGTCCCCCTACCTGTATCGGCTACTTTAATAAGCTGTAGCACCTCTCCCAGGGCATCTTGCCTGGTTCTAAAAACCCCACAGGAGGTAAAGCCGCGGTACAGCCCTGGCTGTAAGGGAACGATGCTCAAGGCAATGACGCTAGAGGCAATGATGCTATGAGAATGATACTAAGGGAGCGATGCGCGCTGCCCTCCATACACGCATCCCCCGCACACGTTCGCCGACCCCCCTCATGCCGCCAACGCCGCGGAGCGAAGCGCAGACGACCCTCCGGCCCGCTCCCCGCAGCCCCCGGGCCGGGCCGGACCGGGCCCCACCGCCGCTCACGGTCACTTACGCTCGCCCCGTGCGGTGGCCGCGTCCCGCCGGCGTCGGGCTATGCCAGGCGCGACACCGCGACACCGCGGCCCCGGGGCCGCTCACGGGCACGGTCACCGTCACGGGCACGCGTGGGCGCGATGCGCCGCGCGCGCCCCCAGCCGCGGGACCATCCCCTGCGGGCTCGGCCGCTTCAGCCCCCGCAGAGCCCGGGTCCGGCGGGCGGGGTAGGGCGGGGAAGGGGGAGACACGTCCCAAACCCGGTCCCGGCCCCGACGCACCCCCGGAGCATCCGCGGCCCCGCAGCAGGAAGCGTGAGAAGCGCAGGCGCCGGCGGGCGGGGCCGGCCCCGCGCAGGCGCCGCGGTGGTGCCGGGCGGGTGCTCGGTTCCCTTCGGCGGCCGCAGGCTCCGCTGCCCCTCGGCCGCGGCTCTGTGGGCGCCCCGGCGGCGGGCGGAGGGTCCTGGGCAGGAGCGGCGGTAGCGGAGCGCGGGAAAACGCGCTGAGGGCGTGAAGGCGGGCGCGGGTGCGCTGGCGTTGGGAGGGGGCGGCCCGGCGGGTTCACTTGTGTTCGTGCATCAGCCCTCCTGTCCCGCAGGGCCGGGGGGCGGCGGTGGGCGCCTCTCCGTGCGAGAGTGGGCTCTGCCTTGTGGGGAAATAAAATGCCCGGTAAGGCGTACTGACGGTGTCCACAGGCAAGGGGCCGGCACAGGGCGGGCGTGCCGACATGGAGGGAGATGAAGAGGAAGACTACATGTCTGATTCGTTTATTAAGTAAGTAGCTGGCTCTTTTTTTCCCCGCTTTTAAGTGATTTTAGGGTTATGGTTTTAAGAAAAGCTCTAATATTTGCTGGAATTATTAACTCCCAGACAGGATGTAAGGCCAGGCTTGCCCATGGTAAGGCGTGTAAAGGAAGCTATTCAGAAAGAAGAAAAGCAAAAGGAAGCCAATGAGAAGAACAGGCAAAAGAGTATAAAAGAAGAAGAAAAAGAGAGGCGAGACTTGGTGTTGAAAAGCGCGTTGGGCAACGAGAACAAAGGCTTTGCTTTGCTCCAGAAGATGGGCTACAGGAGCGGCCAGGCCCTTGGCAAAAGCGGTAAGCTTGTTGCTCTCTGAAGTGTGTGCCTATATTCAGCTGTACCTTTACATTTACGGACTGCAACTGTCCGTACCTTTCTTTGCAGACGCGGTCAATAAGTGCCTCTCAGAGAGCCCTAGCGTTACTGAACTGTGAATGTCTTGTGACGGAGCAAAGTACGAGAGTGAAACCCTAAACGCAAAGTAAAAACAGTACAGGCTATTGAGAGATGTGAGGGAAGAGCAGTATTTGGAGCTCGATAAATGCACTTCCATATGTGCATGCCTACAGAAATTGCTTGAAGGATGTTTTGATGGTTTTGCAAAGCTAATAGTGTTCCAAAAAATGTCAACCCCTCTCTTGGAACTTATAGTTGGAGTCTTCAGAAGAAATTGTGCACACTGGCCTACCCTTATGAAGCCTAAATAGATGAAGTAAAATCAGTAAAACAAGGCATCAGTAACTTGCTGTGCCGGGTCTCTAGCAGACAATTGCAAACGAACTGGCCCAGACATTGTTTTTATTCTTCATCATTGTCAAGTTGTGAAATTCTAGACTGAAAATGCTACAGAAGGTGTAACAAAGCAGTCTTCATCACAGACATGTTATACCTGTCACATCAACACCATTTTCTTTCAGTTGGGTCACGTCCTGAAGAAAACATTTAGGAACCCAGCAGACAAGCCAAAAAAGAGAGGGAGTTCCAGTTCAACTGCGTCATTTGTAGTGCACTAAATGTATATCAATTTGTGATTTTTCAACTTCCAGCCAAAAAAAATCACAAGAAAATCTACATATTTCATGGCAAAAGCAACTTGCCTACTTGAATACACTGCACAAATCGTACTTTGAGAAAAACTTAATTTCTTTAATGGACTTGTTTTTTCTCTCACAGGAGAAGGCATTGTTGAACCTATTCCTCTGAACATAAAAACAGGTTTGTGATGCTTTCTGATTTACTTAGTTGGGTATCGGAGCTTCTCAGCTGGTTACATCCATCTTTTGAACTAACATAGGCAGAAGTGGTCTTGGTCATGAGGAATTAAAAAAGCGAAAAGCTGAAGAAAAACTGGAAAACTATAGACAAAAACTCCATATGAAAAAACAAGCAAATGAACAAGCTGCAGATCAGTTCAGGTAAAGTCATGTAACTGAATTCCAAGCAATGTCTAAAAAACGATTCTCTTTATGCTCTAAGTTTACTTATTCTTTTATTGTTACTATTTTTGAATGTTTTCAATGAAGGGTGAGAGTTACAATACAGTGTAATTGTTTCTCAGTTCTAAACAAAAAGTTGATGAACACTGCAATGCTAAAAGCATGTGCTGCATCATTTAGTTTTTTGTTAATAACGCAAATAATAGACATACTAACCTTTCTCAAGTCATTCACAACTTTTTAAATTGGGGAATCATGCCGTCTTTATCTGGATTTTACATTTAAAATCTTGAGCAATGTTGCTACAACGGTTTTAAAAATCGGGGTAAATTTGTTAAGGTTGTACTGTTTTTGTTTTCTCCTGATTTGCATGTAGTATGTGGAAAAGGAAAGCCTAGAGAAGGCTGTATAATTTGCAGATGTTTAGTGAAACACTTATGTCTTATGAAAACCTGATGAAGAAACAGTGTTCAGTGTAGTACGATCACAAAAGCACCATCTTGAAGTTATAATTCTGAAGAAATAAAGGTGTGCTCCCACAGAAATAACATCAGAACGTCTTCTTAACTCATACGTCGTCATGGTCTGAGAGAATCAGTAGGAATAGAATCTTACTTTTTCTATTTTACAGCTGTGGACTGTAATGCATGTCTTACTGTGTGTCTGCCTGCTTATTTACCTCTCTGCTTTCTCTTAACAGAATAAGATTCAAAAACAAACAAGAAGAACGTAAGATGGAAGGGGACCTGCGAAAAAGCCAGAGGGCCTGCCAGCAATTAGATATGCAAAAAGTGAGACCTGTGGGGTTTTTGGGGGAGTTAGAAGGAAGGGTTATAGGTTAGAGATACAGGCTACAAAGTAGTGATTAAATTCTTGGAAGTTGTCTAAAATTGTGGGGTAACTAGCCTGAAGTCTTAATGTTTGGCAACACTTCAGTCCTTTTAAAAAAATAAGAAGTGTATATTTGCACCATTAAGATAGTTGAAGGTGCACACCAACTTAATGGTAACTTATGTGAGGACCCATGTTTTTGCTCCTGTATTCTTGTGGTAACTTCTGAGCTGTTTGCATATCTTTCAGTATCCAGTATCAGGCCATCCTAAATGATGGCACTGTTTGCCTCAACTGAGGAAGCAACACCATCACACAAAGGTTGATGGTGGGAAGGGACTCTGGAGGTAATCTTGTCCAACCCTCCTTATCAAGCAGGGTCACCTAAAGCAGGTTGTCCAGAACCATGTCCAGGCAGCTCTTTAGTGTCTCTAAGGATGGGAATCATCATTGAAGGAATTAGCAGATTCACCAAAGCAGCACTTAAACAAAAAATCCAACCAAGCAACCAACAACAAAAAACCTCACAAAACTTAAGTACCTTCCACCTGCAAGGAATAACGCAGGTAATAGGAGTGAACTACTATAAATTTTTGCTACTTGAAAACTTCAAGGTTTCTTTTGCTCTATTAACCTTTTAGAGGTTAATACCACCTCACAAGTTCTGCTGAGATTGTTTGATACTACTTAGTTTGCTTCAGATGAAGTCAGCTGAATTAAGCTTAGATAATCTTTGTTGACTCTTCTTCCTTTAACATTACCTGAAGTGGATTAGGAAGCACCATGTGATCTCTTGACAAAATAACTTGGGGCAGCATGTCTTTAACTGATAAACATGGGTGTCTGCTCACAGCCTTGGTGGGAGATAATGTTGCAATGTAGCCTCACACATACCAAACACAGATGGAATAGAACTAGTTGTTAGCATGCATTTCATCATTTAAAAAAAAATTGAATAATCCTCCTTGTGGATTACTGTACTTAGTTTCTCACTACAGCTTTAGTAATCCTTGGTTATACTATACATGCAAGTTTTAAAACTTAAAACCAGTTTCTAGAAGGTGAGGTGTTATTTGGCACCTTACAAGGAAACCTACAAAGGCAGATAACATCAATTTAAATCCCTCATTATTTAAGGACATTGAAGTTCCCAAAGAGACTTGGTTTTGGATAGAACCTGAAGAGGAAGAGAAAAAGGATGAGGAAGACAAGGAAGATGAATGCACAAGCTCAGACTTAAGTGTAAGCTCTGCAACTAAATTAATGGCTTGATTCAGAATTAAATTTAATAGTCCCTTAAACAGTATGTATGTATACATATATATATAAACGATATATGTATACATGTCATTTTCCAAGCTGTAGTGAAGGGCCTCTTTGCAATCTCAAAGCAGTGATTCTTATAGCAGTTACATGATAAAATATAAAACATTAAACCACTGATTTATTGCTTATCTGTTTTGAGGCTGATCTATGCAAGGTCATAGTTACTTGCTTTTGAGTTTTAATTTTGGATGCCTCATCTGATGTCTGAGATTGAATTTTGGAATCACCAAGTAATTTCTGAAAATGCTTTGCAGATCATCTCAACTTGGATACAGGAAATTTACAATTTTTGAGAACTAGGTTACACAGTCAGAGATTAGGTGTGAAAAAAACCACAAAAGATACTGTATACTTGAAATCGGGTAGCTAAGTAATGTTTTTAGGTAGCTCTCTTTAGTGCAGATTACTTAGCTGGAAAGAAGGATGAGCAAACAACAGCAAACAACAATTAATTTTCCAGAGATGATGAATTCCTGTGCCCTATTCTACTGATTTGGAAAACTTCATGTCTTACTGAGCTATGGTGTTGTGTAGCTTTTCAATAGCAAAAGGTTAAAAATTTATTTTAGCAAACCAGTAGCTTAAACTGATGTATGTCATGTGAGCCCCAGATCATTGCATTCCTGTATATATCTGTAGGTATCAGAAAAGCTACACATCCTGACAGCCTACTTGAGAAAAGAACACTTTTATTGCATTTGGTGTGGAACAACCTATGAAGGTGAGAGTAAGCCAGTCTTTTGTGTTTTGCTTTGCTTATGCAACTCAAATAGTAGATAATATCCCTTGTGTTTCTCTTACGGCAGTATTTTAAATTTACATAGCAAATTTATCTTGCAGGCTACTGGTTTTGCATAAAGCTTTGTACATTTTGATTGTAAGGCAATTTTTAGGTTTACATGCACAAAAAAACCCCACAACCAAACCAACCAAACAAAAAAAAAAAAACTACAAAAAATGAAACAAGAAAAAAAAAAAAAGTACACACCAAAACACAGCCAACCATATTGAAATTTATTTGAATTTCTATTTGTATTAATTTAGTTTTGAGAAAACAAAATTCAGATATTTAATACTATGTTTCTGAAACAATTAGAAAACTATACATTTCCACTGCACCAAAGAGGATGGAATTTTTTTCCTTGTTTTAAAACAAATTTGGGAGTTAATATCTTGTAAACCTTGAATTCTATTTAATCTGTTTTACATGGATTCTACAAATATTTCTAGCAATCATTTTTTCTCCTCTGAGCTGGAATTACTCACTTTCTCTCTGCTTATCCTTTAGACTCTGAAGACTTATCTTCAAACTGTCCCGGAGACAGTGCTGCAGATCATGACTAAAACCTTTCTAAAGGAAGGAGTCCTAAATAAGTATGTATAATCCATAATATCTTTTAGAAGGTTTGGAGCTGTGTTATACTCAAGAATTCACACCAAAGTACACAGAAGAAGAGTTAGGTTGACAGGTTAAACTCACATTTTCTGTTTGATGCACAGTTTAATAGGAATTAAAACTTTGTATTTATAATTAAACTACCATAATTGAGAGGTAGGTTAAGCCTTCCACATCTTTTTTTTTATGCCCCGCCCAACTGAACAAGATCAGCCAATAATAAAATTCAAGTCTGAGTAAGGGAACAAATACTGGCAAATCCCCTTGTTGTATAATGTGTTAAACAGGGTTTTTCATCTTTATGGATATGACTAAATATCAGATTCTTTTTGCTTACTATCTTAAACTTGGTGGGAAAAAAAGAAGTTTGTGAAATATTACAGTGATGTTATTTGAACCAATATTCTGTTGTACGTGAAGGTGCATATTTTACATAACTAAAGAAAACTAGATCATGATGTTGTGTTTTCATTTTCTTAATATAAAAATACATTTTAGTAGAACTTTTATTTTTAGGAAACAGCAGTTGCTACTGTAAGTAGCCATTAATAAAAAGGTACTGCTGAAGTATACAAATACTGTTGAGGAAAAATGTATCAAAACTACTGGGACAAGCTCGATATTACGTAACAGGAAGAAGATAATTGGTGCTCTGTCCAAAAACTGTAAAGGATATTCAGACAAAAGATTGTCACATATGCACCCTCATATTATGAATAGCTTTATAGAATCATAGAATTGTTTAGTTTGGAAAAGACCTTTAAGATCTAGTAAAATCATATATGGCAATTATATCTCAGTGGGTAAAAGAGAAGAGAAAGTGGGTAGTAACTAGTAGTATATGTAGGTGAGGATGTAATTTCTCACAGATCTTGACCACTGCAAAGAAATACTAATTAGCCCATGGGAAGGCTCTGGGAAGACCTTACAGCAGCCATCCAGGGGAACCTACAAGAGAACTGGAGAAGGACTTTTACAAGGGCACGTCGTGTAGGATGAGGAAGGGAATGGCTTCAAACTGGAAGTGCGCAGGTTTAGGTTAGATATTAGGAAGAAATTCTTTACTGTGAGGGTGGTGAGGCACTGGAGTAAGTAGCTCAGAGAAGCTGTGGATGCCTCATCCCTGGCAGTGTTCAAGGCAGTCTGGTCTAGTGAAAGGTGTGCCTGCCCAGGGCAGCGGGGTTGGAACTGGATGATCTTTAAGGTCCCTTCCAACCCAAAGCATTTTATGATTCTATATGTATGATTCATGATAATGAGAAAAAAACCCAGAACTGCTTAAGGCCTTACAAAAGTATGTACATTCAGATTCTTATTTAGCAACAAATATTCACAGTAGAACAGCAATAATTTGCACAAGATTATAAAAATTAGCATGCATTCATTTACATTATTCCTTTTAAGCAATCACCCACTTTGAACCCATTTAACATTTCAGGAAAGGCATACAGTACTTCACCTATTTTTCTGATTAGAAATCTCTCTTCATTTGCCCTTATAGAGTTATGTTGGCTCTACAGCACTGAATAGTTTGACAAGATACAGCTCCAAGGCAAGCAGTTGGAAGGACTAACATACCTGTCTTTTCACTCTGCTCTCCACCACTGCACACACAATACTTTGAGTTCAGGCAACTCTGAACTCTTTGAAGTATATAACTGAAGAGTAACAGAAAAACTGCTGTTAACTTTTGTGGGGCTGACAGTGGCACCACCAGAGGTATTCAGTACACTGAATTAAGGGTTAGGCATTCCTCAGTATTATAATAGGGATTAAAACCTAGCAGCGTAGGAAGGAATGTTAAAAGTGCTCTCTCAGCATAGGACTTCAAATGATTACTACTGAGGAAACTCTGGAGAATTTTGCTATATTAATAGCACCTTAAGTGTTCCTTTCAAAAAAATAAAAACAAACCAAACCATCAAAACCCAAGTTTTTCAGAAGTTTAGAATTTCTCAAGTAGATTTCCTAGAAGCTGAACATTTAACATTTAAATTCTTAATAAATGCTTACTTTAAAAGTATATCTTATTAAATTTTAGAGCACTGAAGGTGCTAGGTCATCAACAGATGTAAACAGATAAGAAAGCTCACCTTACAGTACTGAAATTCAGTGAAGAATAACCCATGCCTATTCCTAGTATCTTTTCTACCTAAACTAGTCTTAATTTTAATGGGAGCATTCCAGTAATTATTAAAAGTATCACTGAAAAATCAGACAGGTTTGAGTCACATACCAGAAGACAGCACTTCTTCCACGGAAAGTAACAAATAACCTCAAAGAATAATGGATGCAGCACCACATCCAGGGATTTGCCACAGGCCAGTTAGCACTTAAGCCCATCAACATAATCTTCTAACAGAAAAGGACTAGGTTCTTTTACTTATTTGTAGAATACAGTTCAGCTCATCCACAACCTGTATTTTCAGGTAAAAATTGCAAGTGATTTCTTGCAGAAGTATCCAGTCCTGGTCTGCAGCCAGTGGACATGAATGGTGATGTGGCCTTCGAGCTGACAGACTCGACAATGGCAGGAAGGCAAAGCACCAAGGAAAAGACATACCCCAAGTCTTGCTGTTGCTTCTTACATCTATTGTTATTTTGTCAGTTTCAATAAATCCATGAAACGCTGGATTTAAACACAGTCTGAAAGCCTTTTAAAAGGGCATTTAACAAGTATAATTTTTAAGTGACTTCTCTTTATCAACAGACTTAACAAGATCAAGTATTCGAGTTGCAGAGGGTCTCTTGGAAGGGTCTGTTGAAAGCATCTTTTTGATTATGGATGCCTGCAAAAAAATTTAAATGTCAATAGATTTTTTTTTTTTTAGTAAATAAAGTAATCAAAATAATTTATTAAAATCCCATACCTTTGGTGGAAATTGGTTGGTGAAACTCTTTGGAAAATGACCTTCTCTAACAGAAGGCCATACCTGAAATTCATAAAAGAGAACAGTTTTAGTATGCTTTCTTTGATTATATTTTACATGTCTACCTTATGACCCATATAGTTTACTGAAGTAATTAGGAAACCACAAATCTGCAAGAAAGTAAGTCTTCAAAACGTAACTGTAAACAGTTTGAAAGTTTCTTCCATTTAGTTGTACACTGTTTTGGTTTTATGGACTTTTCATCAACTATTGTTCCTTTCTAAGCTTAAAAGCTTTGCACTCTACAATGATGTGTTTGTTTCAGCAGTCCTCTCTATTTCAGAACCATTATCCTTCTTTCCCTAATTTAAAAGTAGTGGATTTATATCATCTAACCACATTGAAAGAAAAGAAAAAAGCAAGACAACTGAATTTCCTACTTTGGATGTTACTGTTTGCAAGCCAAGCAGGTGTGCTTCCATGTTCAGTACCACACACTGAACTGAAGTATGTCACTGCCAAAAATGCTATGTGGAGTTCAAAGCAGCTAACATATAGAGGATTTCTAATTACATGCTTTAGAAACCAGGTTTGGGTAACTTTTTTTTTTTCCTTTACGACACTGTCTCTCACAACATCTTCAGAGGCCAGCTCGGGAATTGCAGGCGGGACGAGTGGATGGTGAGGTGGATTGACAACTGGCTAAACAGCAGATTCCACAGTATAGTGCACAGTGGCAGAGGGTCTAGTTGGGGGACTACAGGGACTAGTCCCCCGAAAGTGGATACTGGGTCCAGTATCGTTTAACTTGTTCGTCAGTGAGTGGGATGGAGGGGCAGATGTCTCCTCGGCAAGGTCACTGATGACACAAAGCTGGAGGGAGTGGCCAATACCCTCGAGGGCTGTGCAGCCCTTCAGAAGGACCTTGACATGTTGGAGAGATGGGCAAGGAAGAACCTTCTAAAATTCAACAAAGGCAAATTCAGGGTTCTGTGCCTGGGAGGAATAACCCCAGACACTGGTACAGGCTGAGTGCTGACCTGTCTATAAGTATCTAAAGGGAGGGTGTCAAGAGAATGGAACCGGTTTCTTCTCGGTGGTGCTGAGCAATAGGACAAGAGGCAGCAGGCAGAAACTGATGCACAGGAAATTCCACATGAACATGAGGAAAGAATTTCTTTACTGTGCAGATGACCAAGCACCAATACAGATTACTCAGAGCGGTTCTGGAGTCTCCCTCACTGGAGATATTATGAACATAAGCCCGAATAACATGCTCTAGGAGGAGACCCTGCTTGAGCAGATAGGTTGGACTAGGTGAACTGTAATGGTCCCTTCCAACCTTACCCATTTTGTGATTCTGCCATGATGTAGCTTCCTGGGTAAAAAGAGCAGTCTGCTCAATTCATTTGTTGTTAACTAGTGTAATGTCTGCCTGAAGATGACAGTTTTGTTCTTACACTTAGCTATGCATCCTGAATCATTAGCTAGACTTATGGATCCTATGACCCTGATGTACCAAGCCCTTACAACCAGTATATAGTAAAACAACAGCTCCCATGAACTTCCAGGCTTTTTCCCTACTCTTCAGCAGTAGCTTTAAGCCTGTGACCCTACCCGCTGGGGATCATCAGCTGAACCAGTTACTTAACACAAAATAATCATCAACATGATGTTCTTTCAGCAGGACTTGCCAGCTGAAAGTTTATCATGCTCCATTAAGTGAAATTCCTTTCTAAGGTAACGGAGCAGCTGAAGACCATCCTAGACTTTCCATCCGCATACCTGCCTACAGTGCTCAAGATTTTGATACTTAGGGAAATAATAAATAATGCCTTTCCAACTCGAAATACCATGGGACTGTGCATGCATTTGCAGTCAGCTGTGAGCAGGAACAAAGTATCTTAAGAGGTACTGCAAGGTGGCTGAATAGAACCAGCTTGAAAAGACACGCTGGTATGATTTTCTCATACTGGTAAAAGGATCCGGCTAACAGTGTTCAAAGCCTTCTTGTTCTGGCCACTGTTACTTTAGACAAGACACCCAGCAGCTACAACACTGTCCTACAAACATTTAGGTTTGTGCATATGAGCTGTAACAATAATAATGTACAAAGTAGCAATAGAAAACTCAAGATGCGTAAAAGATACCTTTTAAAAAAAAGCTTAAGTAACACCGAGTTTCTTTTTGAAGTAACATCTTTTTCACTTAAAGCTACTTATTCCAAATCACTTTCATTTTCATTTTGAAAAACTGCAAGTGTTTTGCCTTGGTGGAAACCTTGTTCTTACTCCACTGTGCAGTGAAGACAAGCATGGCAGAGACAAAACTCACCCATTCATAATTTTTATTTTCTAAAATTAGAAAACATCCGCTTCAAGTTTCTGATCAAACAGAAAGATTTATAAGAAACAATATATTTTTTTAGCTTGACAATAATCTTTAGCATGCTCAGGCTTTAATGTATAGGTAATAGGACACAGGAGAAATAAACTGTAATATTTCTTCAGTTATGACATTTCAGCTAAGGTGTGAGGACTTACAGACCTTATGGAAATGAATTAAGGGGGGAAATGTAAATGGAGACTCTAGATACACAGATTCCTTCTAGTGTGCAATCAACATGTGATCAGCAGCAAGGCAAAACAATATCAGAGTTCTTTTTTAAATTTAAAGATTACATACCTCATTTTTCTCATGATTAGTAAGTGCTGAAAGAATTTCAAACCAAATTAGTCCCAGTGCATAAATATCTACTTCCTTTCCATATCTGTCCCCGAACTAGAAAGATAAGAACCAGAACAATAAAAGCATCAAATCCAACTGTACAGCAGCACTTCCTAAAGCAAAATTTGAAGTCAGCAGAAATTTCCACCCCAATGCTACAGGACTGGCCCTACTCAATATCCTTATAAGTCATTAACACTTTCTGCACAGACCTAAGTAGTGACTATTGTATCGCCTTAAACACACAGAAATTTACTTCTACAAACCTATATAGATAAAGCATGCCAATATTGCCCTGTGACAAATAATCAAACAAGTAGAAGGACTCAAATGCCACAGTTAACAGAGGTCCTAAATTAAAATTTAAGTACGTATGCCTGGCAGCCTGGTTCTGCAAAAGCATTCCTTACAGCATGCAGTGTCAGACTGTAGGTTAGCCCAGAGAAAAAACCACTACCACACTGGCAGACAGCTTTCTCCAGAATACAGTTATCCTCATATACAGTCATACCACGGAACTTTAGGCAACTTGCTTTAATACTGAGATTAGGATTTAGAACATCCAGTGCTGACTTTATAGTTCAAATCTAATTACAGAGACACTAATATAGCAGGATAATTACCTGTTCTGGTGCCATATATGATTTTGTTCCTATGTTCTTAGTCAGAGTCTCATATGCCACAGGAGTCACAAGACCAAAGTCACCTATTTTTATTTTATCATCATGTGATATGAATATATTCGGAGGCTATATATATTAATATTAAAAAAAAACAAACAACACCATATGAGCAAGGTTTATCATCAAGCATAATCAGCCACAGAAGTGTTCCCCATAAAATTTGATAACTGTTCACAGAAAACAGCATTAAGAAACTGATGGGGTGGGAAACAGAAAAAAGTTAAATTAAGTTTCAAAACCACATACTAAATTTCAAGTAGTATATTCTGGAGTACCTGCACCCTTTTTTCTACTAGCTCAGTCATAAGTATCATTTAATGCTCTTCAAACACATCATGCATATAACATTTTATATCCAGAAGTGCTTTTCAGTCTTCAGTCCTAGCCCTGGGATTTGATACACTTGGAAAAGTGTTTAGGCTCACTAGTGGAATTCCGCTCAAATCAGGGTTTCTCCTAGGCACAGCAGGATCATCTGTACTAAGTCAACTGCAGAGTTAAGGCTTACTACAGGTGTCTCGGAGTATCACTTTTACATTTCCATTGAACTTCCCTTTTTTAAATTTGACAAAGCGTCATGGCTTACACCCAGTTGGCAACTAAGCACCACGCAGCTGCTCACTCACTCCCCATGCCCACAGTGGAATGAGGGAGAGAATCAAAAGTAAAGCTTTTAGACTGTGTTAAGAACAGTTTAATTATGGAAACAAAAGTAAAATATAATAGTAATAATAGTGAATAATAATAATGATAGTAATAGGATACAAAGCCAAAATAAAACAAGGAAAAACAAGTGATGCACAATGCAATTGCTCACTATCTGTTGACTGATGCCAGACCCTTTCCACAAACCCAGATCGGCCCTTCTTCCACCTCCCCCAGTTTATATACTTGGCATGACATTCTATGGTGTGGAATATCCTGTTGGGCAGTTTGGGTCACTTGTTCTGGCTAGGTTATCAACATTATTCTCATCCTGATTCCAGAACACAGCACTGTACCACCTACTGAAAAAATATTAACTCCATCCCAGCCTAAACCAGAACACAAAGTGATAAACAACTAAAAATAGAACTGTATATGTTTCAACAAAGTTTCCCAAAGAAGATCAAGAAACTACACTTTGGAATGTTTTTAAAACAAAACCAAATAGCCTCATGCTATCTTTTACTCAAAGAGGCTCCAGTGGACCGTAAGGCCAGGAGATACTTAATATTCAACAGGAAGAAATCTTTGTGTGAAGAATGCCCAGTGCAGTTGTTCTGTTCAAGTCCAACCATGCCCACACATATTTAATACAGTACCTATACCTGGCTACACTGTTTAAAGGCTCTGTTCCTACCAGGCACAAATTATGTCCTACCAGGCACAAATATCAGCTTGAACCTATCCTGCAGCTTTGATTCTGGGATATGCCATATTAAAGCCCTGAAGGCTTTGTCCATTATAATCTTTATATTGGAATAAAATCATCTTATGAGGATGCACACGTAGAGAATGAAATTCTATCCAGAACTGTAGCATTTAAATATTTATATGCATACATGGACAAAAGCAACTAGAGTATGTTGTTATCGAGCACAGCACAGATAAACCTGTCCCTTTCAAAATGGCAAGAGCAAACTTCCTAGACTCAACTTTTCTTTTTCCCATAGGCAGTCTTGTGACCCAGTAACACACTGAAAGAGCCTGTTAACTGAGGACTACTGATTTTTTGAACTATTGCATTCCAAGATCCTCCAGTTTACCTTTTGATTTGGCTGAGGTTCAGCCAGTTGCTGAAAAAGAATTAATCACTAGCGATATCTGAAGAGGCACACTGCTAGGGTACATAACAGAGTGAACAAAGACTATAACAATTTAACATTTAACATTTAAAATTCCAATAAGTAGTATCTTCTTTTTTCAGGTTTGTTTGTTTTTTTAATTACCTATCCTACTTACCTTGAGGTCTCGATGAATTAACTTTTCAGAATGAATATATTCCACTCCTTTCATTATTTGTAAAAATTTGTTTTGTGCCATTTCATGATAGTTTTGGTCTTCTCTATTCTCTCCAATCCACTTTTCCAAGGTCCCTTTTTCACAGAATTCCATTTGGATGAAAAGACAGCGAGTTGTTTTGTCTGGATTCAGGCTTCAAAAGAAAATTACATACCATATTAAAATTGGCAAGATACAATTGTTGCTAAGTCATCAGTGATCTTCAGATTCCTCTTCTTTAATTATTTTTAGAGTTCCCCACAACAAAATCTGCAAGTCCTTTAATTTTAAAAAAGACCCTAGACCAATATGGATTAGATATAAATAAATAGGACTGCAAACCAAAGAATCCCTGCTCAGTTCCTACCTATCCCTGGAATACTCCTAATGTTTTGCTTGCTTCCTAGTTCACACTGAAAGTTTTCAGAGTGCCCAAGTTCTATTTCACTCATACCTAGAGGCATGTCTTATATAGGAAGAAATAGCACTGTCCTTGGCTCCCATCTTGGCGTGTAGGAACTGCTGCAAGTCCCTGGCAGATATTCTCTATTCCACACAACAAACACAGCATCAGCCAGCCTTTCTCCCCGACCCAGAATGATCACATTCTTTCCAACTCTGTCCTGTCAAGAACGTAGTGCCGGGACCATCTTTGACATCAGACTGCTAGAGAAACCCTTCCGAGAGCTGGAAGTCTAGATGAAAGATATTCACCCCCTGACAGCCTCACACTTTCCAAAAGAGTTCCCTCACTATCAGCCCATGGGATAGACTGGAGCTGGTAAGGGGAAGGACAATATGAAGAGGAGCAGGCACCACTTCTTCATATGTGCACTGTGTGGTCTGAGTACCGTGGAATATAGCTGCCTGAGGCACTGAAAGAACAAACATTAGGTGGCTCGGGACTCTGTAGCCTTGAGGTCAGGGTACTAATTCCAGGCTGGGACCTCAGCTCTGAGTACTACTTTCTTCTGTCTTTGACGCAATAACCGTTCAATGTAAAATACATACATGACATCGAGGCTCCAACATATTAATGATTGGGTTTTGACATGAGACTTTTTTCCTCCCTTTTATTTCTCATTTACTGAGCACACTGGAGAGATATTATGCCAATCATAATTTTGAATGCATTAATATTTTATGGCTCCAGGTAAATATGGCAACACATCTGAAGGGTATGAATTTACAGCTAGTGAAAAAAAACTTCCCACAGAAGCTTTGTAAAGTTAATAGTCTAACTTACAAGTAAAACTCTCACCACAGTCTTCCCAGAAGTCTTAGTGTTGAAAGACTACCTCTAAATTAAAGAGCATTTCATTCTGTATTTCTGTTCTAAACAACCAAAACTGTTACAGGCATCATGGCTAAAATGCTAACTTAAGAGAAATAATTAAATCTATAAGAGCTATTGGCTGACCAGTACTTATTAAAAAAAGGAAGCTTCTGATTGGGAATTAGGCAGCCAGCTGTCAAACAGTCTTTTAGCTTCTGTTGTTAATTCTTGCCCCAAATTTTGAGTTCTGCATTCTATACTCTCCTCTATATATTCACTAAGTTCCATATGTTAAGAGAGAAGAGAAATATAACATTATATAATGTATCTTATTAATCAATTAAAAGAAGGTATAAATATACTTAATTTTATACAGCCTGCTGCTGGAAAGTACTGTGCCTTTTTTCCTAGCAGTAGGTATATAAGCATGTGTATGCATTTATACTTGTACAATAACTGGTAACCAATCATCAGCCTTTCATTTTACAACATAAAATTCACTATGACAAACAAGTTTGTGAGTTCAAACTACTATTTTGTTGTTACCTTGCATCTCGACTTGTTATATGGTCGTACCCTTTCCAGCTGCAATGATACCGCACTATGTTTTCATGTGTAAGTCTTGCAAGTCCTTCTGCTTCACGCCTTACATTCCTATTACGAGGAGAGGAAGGAATTAAAAAAAAAAAAAAGGCATTTCTCTAATACAATGCAATAGTAAGTTAAATAAAAGACACAATATCAAGTAGCAGTATGCAGACAGTTTTACATTAATTTAGAAACAAAGCATATTATTTGCCTTCACAAAGGTTCAAAGTTCAAAATCAGCGAGAAATTCAGTGGGTTTTCTTTCATCTGCTCAGTTATTCAAAGTGCAAAAATGTTTTCACTGTATTAGAAATTAAATCTCCACTCAAAAAAAGCAGATAGTTGCAATGCATAACATTAGGTCACCAAACACAATATAGCAAACAACCATGTTTTGTTTTTACCTCTGTGAAGTTTGTCTGTATAGAGAGAAGTCAGTATAAATACTCATGAAGAACTATTACTAAATTAGCCCTGCAGTAGTTGTTGTAACATTACCTAGTGAAGCAAGTTCAAACTCATAAGCAGACCAGCAGTCGTCACTTGAAGAATCAGTTGAACGTTTTTAGTATAGTTCTCAGGATTGAAATACCAATTAAATAACATATATTTGCAAAGAACACAAGAATCTGAAGGGAAGTGTACACATCACACAATTTAAGGACAAGTATCTCCATCAACCTGAAATTTTTTTCAATGGATTGCCTAAAAGAGATTAATTTTTTCAGCTGCTGATAAAATATTCCACTTGATACTAGTTACAAATAATTACCTTAAAAAATTAAGATCGTCATTCTCTGTTGAGATTTATAAAGAACAAGTAACACAATGTGAGAATAATGACTACATGGATAGTATATAAAACATTTTCCAACTACAAACCACAAAACTTATTACTTGGATTTTTCTCTATTTTCCCTAATTGTAGTTGTTATGCATTACCAATGTGTAAATTTTCCATGTAACATATCAAAAGTAACAGTGCTGTTTTCAATGTTTTACTAACCAGCAAGTTTTCTTCAAACACATTTTCAGTATTAACAACCAGAGCACTAGTGTGTTCAGGGAAAGTAGAACTTAACCACTCTACAGTTTTACAGCTCCAGCAGAATTATCCCAGTACATGCAAAAATTAACAAAGTTGTATGCCATTTTCAGCATCACTTAGAAATAAAGAAAACAGTTTTCCAGAAAGAATAGACAATTAATAATGAAAATTGCTTAAATGCTCCTAGGATTGTTAAAGGGAGAAAATAAAGTATTAAAATATTGATTAAGGTTGTCCTAAAATAAAAAGCAGAAGTAAATATACAGTACGTACTTTGTGAATTCAACTCGTTTGATTGCATAGGTTGTCTTATCGTACTTTGATGTTGCCTTGAAAACATTCCCAAAACCACCTTCACCAATAGGCTCTATATTTTTAAAATTATCAAGAAATCTTAAAAAAAAAAAAAGCACAATTATGTTTAATATTAAATTTACAGGATATAAAAATAATCCTGACAGATACAAGACATCTACAGGATGTATCATTCTACAGGAATCACTTGACAAATCTATAGGTCTAAATCATAGTCTGGAAGATTAAACAAACAAGGGAAACTGACCCTTGCAAGTATGTTGGGTAATTACCCTCTCACATCTTCATACAAATGACGTTTGGCCATGAGCATTAAGTAGCATTGCACGCCAGTTTCAAAATTTCCAGGAGGGAAAAAAAAAAAATCAAACACCAATTTTCTTTGAAAGTTCTTTTTACAGCAGTATTTTCCCTCCTTGTGTCATAAATAAAAGAACAAATCTAGATCCTTACATACTGTAATTGCCATACAAATATTATTAAAAAACCAAATCCTTCTTACGTTTTATCAACGGTGTGTGGATTTCCATTCCCTTTTCTGGTATTCGTGTCCACATCTGGCAGACTTTCATCTGAATCTGACATATTTTTGTTCTCTTCCTCTTTTCTTACATTAGGAAAATTAGCTGCCAATTTTCTGTAAAAAGGATAAAAGCAAAATTATTTATAATGAGCCATTTTTCTAACATGTGACAAGAAAAGAAATGTACCTCCCAATACTGACATTTCTTTACTAGATACAGAAACACTAAAGTGATTTGCAATATAGCTTACAGGAGATAGCAATAAACACGTACCTAGAAATAAACACATACCTTTTGGACTTCAGGGCAGAACTCTGTGCATTTCTCTACATGGAAAAGAGAAAAAAGCCTAACTGAGATAACCTGAATATTTTCACTACAGTTGGCTTAAAACATGTCTGAGAATGTATCTAGGAATTGCCTATAAATATGTTCATACCTTAGGTAAACAATGTAATAAGAATGAAGCCATATCTCAGCTTTAACTTTTTCACATATGCTATGCATAACTTTTATCATTGTTCCCACAGAAAAAACTGAGCTTAGTTTGATCCTCTTTCTTGGGAGTACTGCCCATTTCTTCAACAATACATGAACTGAGTCCACAGTACAGAAGCAAATGACTAATGGTTAACAGTAAGAATGTACTGAATATTTTTTGGAAAAATGCACATGTGTTTTCTAGTGATTAAAGGATAAAAGAACAAACTGACGTTACATTCTGACAAGAAGCTTGCCCTATTCATGGTCTAAAATGTAATTAGGAGGAAGACCATTTTCATACTATACCTGAGAAGGTGAAAGCTTTTCACGTACTGCCATGTCTTTCATTTTCTCTACCAACATTGGGGCTGAGTCTTCAAAGGAAATACTGCTTTATTGAAAAAAAAGTGGACTATTTTTAGGTGAAAGTAACACAATCATAAATAAAACTGCCACAAGAAAAGAAGTAGTACCAACATTTACATAGTTTTTTAAAAGCGAAACGTAAGAAAGTATTACATAACAATCATGACTGATTTAAACTACCAAACTTCCTGCTGGAAACCTACTAAAGTAACACCACTTTGTAATATACTCCTATATTTCTATATTATATGATTCTATGACATCTAAATATCCATAAGTTATATTCTATTATATCCTTAAATAGGTTAAATACAGATATTTATTTCAAGGTAGTACAGCCACCTCTAACATTGTGCAACTATAAAGCAATCAGATATGTACAAAGAACATAAAAGAAGGGGTAGTAGCACTACAGCCAAACCACTGGACACAAAAGGCTTGACCTAAGGTTCCCAAATCACAAATGAAACTTTATGTACGTTCATTTTCTCTCGCTAAGCAAATTTTTCCCTTTGGTGGAAATTAAGATTAAAAAAAAAAAAAGCAACTAAAAAAGGGAGAGAAGAAAGAATATGGAGCACAGGAAAGTACTGAAATTGAATTATACTGAGTTCACAATTGTGTCACAATTGGAAAATGAGTGTCAAAACGGTATGAAATAATGCTACTGAATGAGGTAGGTTAATACATTTACATCATAGTAAAAATTATTCTGAAAGAACTACTCATGGCAAAATATAAATATATCAGAAAGCTCTAAAATTATTATAAGCTCACCCATATGGACTCAAATAAAATTGCATGAGTACAACAAATTTTGCTCTGCAGTTGAAGGAATATAAATTCAAATTAAATGGCTTTATACTGCAATAAAACAAACTATGACATATTTTATTTGGAATTAGATCACACAATCGTCTAAGATGATTAGTAAATACATTTTGTTATCACATCAGCAGTGAACCCAACTTACTTCGAATCAGACTGAGTTGGCACTTGAGAGGAATTACTAAGTATTGAATTGCCATTAGATTTTTCAGTTTCCATCTGAAAAAAAGAAAAGCCAAAAATGTCTAACAAAATCACATAAGCAAATCCCTAATGCAAAAGTTGCCATTCAGAGAGCGGAGAGGGAAGATTACAAGGTTCTTAGTGGAAGTTTTTAACGGCACTGAACATTCAAAGCCGTGAAGAAGAAAGGCATCTACCCAATTTCCACCCAGAGAAAGGAAACACTGGGCCCTGTCACAGTGATCATACTATACAGACACATTTACAGAAGTAGAGTCTGGATTCTGTCTAAAACCAGGGCAAGAGTAAAAGATGAAAAGCAAATGTTTTCATTGTTTGTTGCATATGCACATGCCTATGTGATATACATAGGCTTTGATAAATGTAATCAGCAGAACTGAAAATCTGAGCACAAATTGACATTCAATGTCTTCAGCATGAAAACACTGCAAAATCTGTAAAACTAAATTGAGGTTGACTACAAAACAAAAAAAATATCCCAAACACTTATTAGAGGTTCTTTCGCTTCCTCCTCCACCCATGTCCTAAGAGCATAAAAGTAACATTAAAAGCAACACCTACAATTGATACAGACCATAACCTGACGAAAAGTAAACAAACCATTTTTTTTTTGTTTCATGTTTTTCCATCATGGTATCATGGAAACAAAAACACAGGCTTTATGTTTCAATGATAGCCAACAAACAAACCCCATTTTTTTAATTTGGGAATATTGGACTTTTACTACTTTTTGCCAGTTACACTTTGTTTGTTACACAGACATCACTAAGAATTAATAAAAATTAAAACCAAACCAAAGCAACCCATCCCAAATTTACACTAATTGGTACAGGAGTTCTGCTTGAGGTAGTAAATTTCAGACTTTGATGAAAATGCAAAGGTCCATGAGCTTGCAACACATGGAAATATTAAGAAAGAATCCTAGAAATATAACAGGCCATTAATTACATGGTTAACTTAAAAACAACAATAGAAGAAGCATTGAAAATTCACAATAACTGCCAAATAATTTAAAAAGTGCTTTAAAAAGATTTTTTCCCTCCCCCACACTGCCATCCTTCAAGTTAAACTACACTTCATTTAAGTTAGTTCATATATTCTGTGCATTTCAGAAGTGGGTTTGAATCAGTATGGGAATTCTGATAAATTTTTTGCACATGTGGAAATAACAATTGCCAGCATGAAGACAACAGCTCTGCTCTCCAGAGGATGATGTCAGCAGTTGATTCGCTACACTCTGCCTTGGAACACTACAGAAGGCAAATCCTGTTGATTCTGATTCCTGCTTTTGCTTTTCTCACATTTCACAATAGATTTGTGATCCAATAGAAGGCAGTAAGAGACTTATGTTCATAGCCAGACAGTTCAACAGCACTTCACACAGAAGACAACCGTTATATTAGTCAGGATTTAGAAATTTTTAATATGTATGGATCCTTGAATGACAACATACGAGACCATATTCTGAAATACAGAGAGATATCAACTGCTAGATTTTTTTTAATCCAGCAATTGAATAGATAAACACAACAAATTCTACCAACAGAATCCTGCAGCCCAGACAACACACCAAAATATAGGTGGTTTCCCTCTTTAGTGGAATCCATGGAACATGCTTTTAAATACGATGAGGATATCTGTTCAAAGATACTGTTAGAGAGCCTTTCTTATTTACCTTCTCAAATGCTTGTTTTGCAGCAGCTTGTTTTGCAGCAGCTACAGTACGTCCAGTGCCCCTTCCATACACCTGACCACTAATTGTACAGCTACAAGAAAATCTGTCAAATACAAAAGGGAATCAAGTCTTATATCCTATATGGCAAGTCTTAATTTAATGATTTTAAACACTATAGTCAATTGACATCATAAAATGGCAATCTGAAATATACATCTTCAGGACAGTATTCCCAATATACATTTAGTCTAAGTAATAATGGTAGACAATTAATTTGATGTGCCTTTAAGATAACTCACTTTTAGAGAGTGACTATTTAGCACTTTTTAAGGCTGAGCTTCTCAAAGCAATATATCATACACACTCTCTGTCACAAATTATCTGCAGTTTAGGTTTTAAAATGGTTGATTTTGCAGGATAAGAGAGGACAAATTTTCCAGCAGATATTATCAAGAGACTTAAAGTATGTAGATATTCTTTATCATCCTGCACCTGTCATTAACTGGAACATTTCTACAACTCACTGACTGCAATACATACACAAAGAGACACAAACAGGCTCCTTGGCACTTGATTCCTAGAAGTCTCCAAGACACACACCCAGAGGTTCACAAAGTTGCCAGAGCTACAACCAAGAAAATTTATGATTTTCAGCACTGACTACCATTTTATCATCATGCAATCTCTTCTCCCAGCTAAACAAACTCGGTCCTCTTAGCCTCTTCTCCTATGGTGTATCCTCCAACCCCTTAACCACCCTAATGGCCCTCCACTGGATTCTCTCCAGACCAGCTCTGAATTTGTATTTCTAAAGATTCATCTAACATGGCTGAAGACAACTACTGATAGCATTAGTAAATACAACAAAGTCTTAGAAGGAAGTAGGAAGACAAAGTAAATCTTACATGGGAGCATGGGCATCTCCAATACAAGTTCTTTCAGAATAATCAACTTTTAGCCGTGTCCTTTGTCCAAAAGTATTCATTAGACTGACATAGTTTCTGTCTGGTTCAGGTGATGAGATTGTTTGAGTTGTTGCTGATTCTACAGCACCCATACTTGAAGGATTCTGCAAACAAAATAGGTAACTTAAACACTTAAGCTTAATAAATACATTAAGATAAACAATGCCCAAGATCTAATATAGCTGCGAGGTTTCTCAGCTTTTCAAAATACTCGTAAGAAATCCCAGGTTGGCATTCATGGAGTCCCTTGTGGCCAAGGACAAACATCCTAACCCTAAAATATTACTTTTTGAAAGACATGTAAATCCAGTTTTGTAAGTACTACACCTATGTCTTTAACCACCTCTCACCATGTCTCATCCCACTTCTTTTAGGAAAAGACAGGGTATGAGCTGTGAAGAAGGGATAGCATCAGGATGCTGCTGATGCTACCATTTAGCAAAGGTTGCCAATGCTCCTGTGCATGCACAAGAGGAGAAAGCAGGACTTTTCAGCTGTCTCATGATTAAGCAGCATCATTAATATATTAGCAAACATGCTGCAGTTGTGTTAAAGTAATGATGGTGACACAATAAAAACCATATGTAAACAGGTAAGGAAAGATTTCTCTCAAAAAGTGCTAAGAAGCATTCAGAGTCAAAAAGAAAAGAATGGCTATCACAAAACACTTGGCAGAACATTGGGGAGCAAAATTCAAACCTCAACCTAATCAAGGATAGAATATATAACCAGTTAAAACGTAAAGAATATAATGACAAGGAAATAAGGATCAATCAGAGCAAGTGAAAGGAAGCAATTTCATTAGTGAAGTGGCAACAGACATACTGGGCAATGCCCTGTAAATGTGTTGAGGACATTGAATTACTGAACAGTTGTCTAGATGAAAAAGGACCACTGTCCCCTCTGGATACACCAAGGCAGCTTAACAAAGGCATTTCCTCATCCTCTTATAACAACAGAGGAGGAAACACTCACAATACTACATATCAACCCTGTAGTAGAATAATAAGAAAAATAATTCAGTGGTAAAAGGTAGAAAAGTGCTAAGACAGAACAAAGATAACTTAAGTAATTGGAAACTTTTCCGAATTAAAGAAAAAAATGACATTTTATTGATAGTCTGCTTTGAGACATTCATCTGAAACCTTTACTAGCAAAAAAAAACCCCAAAACTTACTCCTGTTATTTACTCACCTGTTTCTCAATCATTTCCCACGTTTTTTTTGCTGCTATTCTTTTTGCTTCTTTCTTACTTTTACCAGTGCCTGTACCATATTCCACATCATTTAGTTTGACCACAATTGTGAACCTGCAATGAAGGAAACTTAATAACCCTCTCAGATTAAACTTTGGTTTTATTATCTACAATAATATACTGTGAGGTATTGAACTATTTCTGTGGGTTTTTTATATCCAACTCCTGGTTATCATAATTCTTTAGTATAAATATATTAAAGTGTTTCCCCCCTAGTCACAAATGCATGTACTTTATTAGTTCTAACAGCACGTTTAACTGCTTAGCTGCTTTTTAAAAGCAAAATTATTTAAATTTTTAAAAGCAAGAGAGTGCATGAGGTCAGTATTTTTACAAGAAAAGTTGTGAGGCCCTAACACCAGGACACATCTCAGCACTGCAAAACTATACAGAGAGGAAAGATTAGCTAATCTTGATTTCATGAAACCAGATGTGACATTGCATTCACTTTTAATACTCTGTAATGTACACTACTTAGTAAGTGCAAAAACTGTGTCTGGTGCTTTGCAAGAGATGAATTTAAAGCCAGCCACGAACAACAAACAAGCAAAAAAAAATGCAAACAAACCAAAGAAAAACAAAACAAAAAACCAACCAACCAACAACAACAACAAAACAAAAAAAACCACCACCCAGTCATGCCCCTCCACACTCAGCTCCTGATCCCTTCCTGCTCCATCCCTCCATCGCACAACTGTGCACGTGCTGCTTCCCATACAGCAACTCCATGAGTCAAAATGGGGGTCTGATGCAGCTCAGGACTAATTATAGTGGATCTGGCTGGGATGGAGTTAACTTTCTTCAGAGCAGCCGGAATGGTGGTATGTTGTGGATATAGGACTAAAACAAGGTTGATAACAGTGTTTTACCTATTGCTGAACAGTGTTTGCACAGCACCAGATCTTTTTCTTTTTTCCCCACTCTGGCCTTCCAGTAAGTGGGGGGGATGTGTGAGAAGCTGGGAAAAGACACAACCAAGGCAGCTGACCAGATGGATATTACATGCCATATGGCATCACATTCAGCAAGAAAAGCTTGGAGATGGAGGAAGAGGCAACATTTGAGGTTATAGTGTTTACCTTCCCAAGTAACCATTGGGCATGATGCCCCACTTACATGGAAAGAGCTAAACATCTGCCCACTGATGGGAAGCAGTAAGCAAATTCCTTATTTTGCTTTGGTCACATATATAGCTCTGCTTCATCTGTTAAACTGTCTCAATCCACAAGTTTTTCTCCCTCTCAGCTTTCTGATTCTCCTCCCTGTCCCACTGGGGGGAAGTGAGTGAGTGGCTGGCTGGGAGTTTTGCTGCTGCCTGAGGTCAATCCCCCACAGTGCCCTAATAAGAAATGGTTGGATTCAGATAAATCAGTCCTTATCCGGATCCAACCTGTCCTGCAGCTGCAAATTCCCTAATGTTTCTGCTACTGCCTTTGCACAAAAGGCAACAGAGGATAAAACAACCAGATTTCTGCCTTTGGCAGCAGCACAAACTTGCAACAAGTTAAAGTGACCGTTAGAGCCTCAGGGTAAGTCAGTGCAGTGGAACATATAGATGCTCACAGCCAACAAGATGGATTCACACAACAAAACAGTCCAGGTATAACACCATAAGCTTCTCCGTGGGATAACTTGTCTCAAATATTGGAATGACTTTAGGAATTCACTTATTCCATTATTCCCAAATTTAATTCTCCATTTCCCTTTAACGAAATGTTTGCGTGGAAAGAAATGCAGATGCAGAATAGTGCTTGCACTCATTGTGTAAACAAGGCTTAACAAGAAACCTTAAGGAGGTAAACAGTAGGACAAGGCACGTGATAGTGTGCCACATACTCTACACATAGGAAACAGCAAACAAACAAATGAACAAACAAACACATGAAAGAAAGATTCTTTAGGAAAGGGTTTGTTAGTCAACCCATACCTAAATGTTGAATACTACACACATTCAGTTATTATATTGCATCCAAAATTCACCCTTTTGTTTAAGTATCCTGAAGAAATGTGCAGTCAATGACCAACGAGTTAATTAGCTGAGTTGAGGATTAGCTGAATGAATGTTACATGACTTGGTTCCAAATGTACAGTCACAATTATTCACCATGAACCCTGAGATAATAAGCAATTCTCAGATTTGCTAGGTTTAGGCAGGACTGGCTTAGTTTTACACACACTGCATTCCCAGCCCAAGAAAGATTGCAGCCAGTCAGGACTGGGCCATCCTGGGTTCTCTCAACCTTCTTAAACTGTGTTCGGCACTGACCCTGTCAGACATTGTACTGGAAGCAGCTACAGCACCAGCTATTTCAGCACCATGTCTCAAACAACTGCATGAGATAAAACACAGCACAAAAGAGTTAGGGAGCCAGCTCAGTACCAGCAGTGGCCTGTGTGTCCCATTAGCAGGCAGAGCACTGGGAAAGAGCATCACCAGGGCACTGAAGGAGGTTTACACCAGGCATCACTGTAGCCAGACACTTTACACTGTATCCTTGGAATAGGCCAGGTTATCTAGGATTTTCCTAGATACCACTGTCACACAGTGGGCTGAGCTGTATTTGTGAATGTAGCAGAGCACACAGAAAAATATGAAAAAGCACAGATTTGGAATGTGTATAAATTCTGTCAGTCACGTGCTGTGACTTTTGAAGCACAAAAATGTAGCTCTGTGACCAAAGCTGTGGCCATTACTGCAATAAGGGTTACTTTTTGAGTTACATGAGCCACATGGGGAAAAAAATTAAGATAACTGATTAACATTTGAGACACAGATAATACTCTTTAATTTATTCTGGGACTACAGTCAGGTCTAAGAATAAGTCTATGTAAACAGTGCTGGGTGTCTACAACATGCAAGACATTAAAAGACACATATCAGTTATTAGCATAAGGCTTGTCTTCATGCAAACTAGCAAAAAAAAAAGAAGAAATCACACAAGGAAACACTATAGATTTTGAGTATCTATGATATTTGGCAAGCAAAAAAATAGCAAAACACTATATCTGTGTTAAAAAATAAAATATGTTCCATCACCTGTAATTGTCTCTTAAAGGGAAAACAAAACTTCTTAGGTAAAAGACCCTTTTCTTTTCTGTTCTCTTTCCTGAACAGATGTTCAAAAATAAACTACACATTAAACACATTGATACACAATCAATTAATATACACTCAACCTTTATGGTTAGGCATCAACAACGCTTTGTAAAACTAAAGAGAAATCAAAGTACTTAAATTAGCATAGATCATAAACTGAACTACATGCTGCAGCCCAACCCACCTCCTGAGAGATTTTATGGCAGATGCATAACATACTCAAAATATAATTACTAGTAACAAGTGCATTGTTGTTGCTTTACGAAAAAGAGCTATCATCTTTGAAATCAGTTTTCTTCCCAAACTCTACCACACAAAGTCCTCCCCATGCATCTACCACTCAATTTATGGTTTCAATCAGCTCTCTTGCTGCATATATTCTTTCAGCAAATTAACTATTATGACTGCAACCTTTGTCCAGTTTGTTCATCACAGGAAGAGCCCCTCTGGTTATTGACATGCATAGTGAACTTACTCAGGATCATGAGGTGGGCCGGTCTCCACAGCAGTGTCATAAAGCAGTTTAAGTTTATTTATTTGACAGTAATGGTTGATCTTCTCCATACATTCAAGATCCATTTTGGCGCAATCTCAAATAGATTCTGCAAAGTAACAATCAAAGATTTGTCTGTGTCTCTAGGCATAGAATAGAGACAGCCCCTACTCCTGGTAGATCACTGCTGTGATGTAAAATAGAAAACTGGTGCCAGTAACAAAGTTCATAGAAAATTAATTCGAATGTCTAATTCAAATGGTTAATCTGCCACAGTTTTTGAAGAGTCATTGCTTGGAATAACAATTTTAGAAAGCAGAGCGGAGAACTTAGTGATTAGAGAAGATTTCTTCGCAGATATCTTGACAGGAAAAGACAGAAACATTCACTGAATTCTGTGGGGGTAGAATAATCAGTTACGTTTCTCCAGAATTAGAATCGCTTCCTTGAGAGGGGAGCCTAGAGGCACTTGAACATACCTCTTCAAACCGCGATGACGGGCAGGCTCAGCCTCACCGTCCAAAGCTGAACTCTGGCTCCCGCCCGCCGAGCGCCTCGGGCCAGCGCCGCTCCCGCCGGGGTGCAGGCAGCCCCGCTCGGTGGGACCCGCCGGATCCCCTGCCCGCCCTCCCCGCCGTTTACCTGCGAGCCGCAGCAGAAGCTCCAGGACCCGCAGCTCCAGCAGCCGGAGCGGTGCAGCCCAGCCTGGCGCCGCACGAAGTTTCGTTTCCCGCAGCACCGCCCGCTCTGGTGGAAGCGAAACCGAAAGGGCGGGCGAGTCCCGCAAGGAGCGGGGCGGCTCCTTCCCGAGGCCGCGGGAAGCCGCGCTCTGCCCCCGCCTCACGGAGCGGAGCCTCCGCCGGCTTCGCTCTGCCCGGCGCTCCTGAGCCACCGGGGAACGAGGGCAGCAAGGAGAGCGAGCTGCTTCGCAAAGATGTGTCACTCACCGTGCTAGGACCCGCCGGCCTTCTTCCCCGACTAGCTGCTGCCTTTTTCTGCTGCAGCAACCACATACTATAGCTCAGCAACACGGACAGCAGGGAGCAGTGGCGCACCCAGCTTCTCCCAAATACATCCAAGTATGTTTTCTTAGTGGTCCTTTTCCTTCTCTGACTAGCCGATTAAAGCTTATATTCCTGTATTGGGTCTGACTGAGCTGAAGCTTATTTTCCGACAATCCCTTACAAAGTGTCACAGACTTAACGACAGATTCAGATGTTCTTGGGGTTCATATCAGTATCCCACTGCTCTGCAATACTGCAACAGCCTCAGCAGATTCCCAGAGAAATAAAATCCAAACCATAGTTATGGCACATAAAAAGTATTGCCCTTTATAAATTTTGATTTTTCAATTCAGCTGTTATGTTTTTGGTTCAGTGTTATTTTAGGTATCTTATTTTTTACACCATTCCATTTTTCCACAATAATTTTAAGTTTTTCCTTAGCCCTTAAACACTTTTTCTAACCAAATCTACATCTGGCATACTTCTTGAATGAGGTGATCAGTAAGCATGAGTTACTCCAAATTAAGCTGTATCACTAATGTAAATTAAGAAAGAAAAAATTAAAAATATTTTTTTACATGGTACATCACCACACTGATAAGAGATGATTTTAAACAGGTAATTTTCCACTTTATAAAGATGACACCAAAGTGGACATATGGAATTTAGAAATATTAAAAAGCAGGGAAAAAATAGTGTAACAAGCATTTTTTCTTTCAGCCTGGATTGTCTGCATTTATCCAAACTGCATGTTGTTAGTCAATCCACTCAGCCTGCTCAGATTTTCTCACACAGTTCTATTTTGATTTAAGTCAACAGACAACTTCCTCCAATGAGAGCAGTTTCTCATTTCTCATTTTTTAATGCTTCATTTGTTAATAAAATTTCCCAGTCTGATCATTCATGAGACTCACTGGCGGTCACTCTTACAAGAACCAGAGACTTTCACTGCTGGAACCAAAGGCCCTTCACAGTGAGTGGCTCCAAAGAGCTGATGGGCATCCCACTTGACTCCCTACACGCCTCACTCACCCCACTCACACACAGACAGACCATATTTCCTTACCAGTTCAACTCAAAGTTTCCCTCAGCAGAGTCTAAGACGTTCCACAAGGCAATTTATTCCTGGCACAGTAACACAACAACAACTCAAGACGGTTCCTCCAAGAACAAGCCCTGAGCCTAGAACACCTGGGCTTTTTTTATACCCTCACAGTCTCTCCCACACACCACTCTGGCTCTTCCTTCTCTGTCTTCTCCTCCTGCCTCCCATCTCCATGTCCATCCACCTCGCTGGCATCACCTGTCTTCATCTCCTTTGTTATCAAAATGCTGACAAAGCCTTCTTCGTGTCCTTTGTTATCCCAAACATTGGCAGTTCACGGCCTCATCTTGTGCTCCCACTCAGAGCCCAGTTTGTATTTCAACTTGCAGCTTGCAGGCTGAGCCACTTGGATGTCAAGTATTCCTCAATACATTAAACTTGAAACATGTTATGGGTATCACTAAACATTAAGGCACTTCATAGTAAAATTCTTACTGGGATAAAGGAAAAAAAATCAGCCACCAAATTAATAATATATTCTGTGGAAGTTGGAAAGAAAAATATGCAAGATTACTTTCCAGAGGCAAGATCTAAAGTATGGAGCAAATACATTTCACTGTGTACACACAGCACCTGCTCCTGACCACCCAGATACAAAACCTATGGAACTGTGCTTTGATTCCCACCCATCTGCAAGGTCTCTCTCCAGCAGAAACCAAACAACCATAGAGGAGAGAGGGAAAACAGCAGTAAGCCTTAGGTCTTCCTCAGTATAAGGAAATGACTTGGGCACCCAGGAAGTACACCTGCTCTCTCATAGTGCTCACAAAACTAACAAGGAACCCATTCAGACACCAGTGGGGATGCAGAAAAAAGGATCAGAGAGTTCCAAACACAGAACTTCAAAGTATAATCATCCTGTAGGGGAAGAAAGAAAAAAAGGACAAACCACGATATGAGTCACATAATTCACAACTTATTATTTCTGCATGTATGGACAAAACTGGTTTCCTTTGAAACTATTTATGATGTTGTTCTTTGTTAAAAGCCATCTAGAGTAATTCCATTGATTCTATGTATGGAGCTTGTTTAAGGATACCAAAATGGCATTCTTACATTATCACTTCTAGAACATGCAGTACACCTTGTATTTCAGCTTGTCTCCTACTTAGGTTTCCAATAACTGTTGTTTTCCTGGCTCTGAGCTTCTGTGAGGCATTTCCAGACTCTAGCAAGCCTGCAGAAAGAACAATGAGAAAGTAATGCACTTGCTGATAGATAGAGCTGTCATTAGTGGGCTTATTTGCTAACCATGGGGGTTCAAATAAATACAGCATGGCAAACAGCTGGCTGAAGTTCAGCAACCTTGTAGAGACTTTTCCAAGCATACACAAAAGGACATTTCACAGTTACGGTCCTACTCTGAAGCAAACAAAGGTTTTCTATGCACTGTCAGTTGATGAGAAAACTGAAAATAAAAAAGTTTAAAATACAACTATAATTCATGGTTTAACTGTTTCAATTCCATAACTGAAACCTTCTAATCAAATATATACCTTATAAAATCCTTTAAGACATTTATTTTCCAATTATGACCTCTTTGACCAACACTCAAAGAAAGCACAAACATTAATTTTATGGAAATGTACCTTTTCCCAAAGGTGCACGTAGGATCCACTGCTCACTGACTGCAATGCAGGGCTTTCTGAAAAAAATGCCATCTTCTTAAGTAGAGAGAATCCTAGAAATTCAGCTATTGTTAACCAGTTTTCTGTGTAAATTCTGAAAAAGTTGTTGGATTAAGCTATAAACTGACCAGAGCGGTTACATTTTTATTTAAGAGTTTTTAAAGGCCTTTTGGTTCATTATAACCTCTAATTAGCATCCAGAGAAAGAGTCATACACTCTTCTCTGAGAGAAATTCTTTTTAATTTAGTGAGAAAAATAGGATATTTGGCAAAAGGTTTTTACAGGAGTAAAATACAACCAAGAAAAAAAGTATATCACTAAAACATTCAGCACAAAGACCCATTCCACAGAAAACACCCACTAAACAATCCATTCAACAGCTTTAGTAAAATGCAGTTCATTGGTTTTAAGTTACCCACAAGAGAAGGAAAAGAGTAAAACAAAACAGATTAGAAGGAATAAATAAAGAAAGATGGAAAGAAAGGAGAGAGAGAAAGGAATGGAGAATAGTTTCTGACAAAATTCAATGATTCACGTGGTGCCAACTGGAGAGGGAGGGGAGAGAAGGAGAAGAAGAGGAAAGAAATTGTTACCAACTTACATGGTTCAGGCTGCAGAAAAGACCAGAGGGAGGGAGGAAGAGACCATATGGAGTATTTATAGAGTTTAGTTTTCCCTCCCAGGCAGGATATCCAGTCAGTGCCTTCCAGGCTAGAGTGAGTTTTGCTGTGGCCAGTCACAGGCTGCAGGGGTGTAGTGTGGACAGGCTACCAGTCAGGTCTGCCTTGACTGACAGCCCGACTGCAGGGCCTTCAGTGATGCCGTGTGCTCTGCATGGGCTGCAGGCCTTGCCTTCCAGCTTTGCCTTGTACCCTCAGCACAGGCCTTACCAGGGATCTGCAGGTCCAGGCCCAGCCCTTCCCCACATGCACACACACACTCACAGTGAGTTGGTTCTGACCCATATCAATAATTCAGTGAGATTCGGATCCAGGATCTCACAACAGTGATTCAGTAAAGGCACACGAAATCCACAGGCCTAACACCTTTTCCATTTTATCAAGTGAAAGTAGCAGATTTTATTAAAGTCAACTAGAGAAATTTTATTAAAATTCCTCCTATTGCCTTAACTACAGAATCCTTAGCCATCTCTATTTCTTCTCAGAATCCTCCTCTCTCCTTAAAGGCTTGCCTTCTGTAATTCTAATTGTCATATACCAAGCTCTAAAGAACAGTTTATTTTGGCCTTGTGTGTGACTCAACATCTTTTATCAGAAAAAGGGATTACTATCCAAGGTGCAGTTTGCAGAACTGAAACTGATCTAAAGGTGAACTTCCAGTTTCTCTGGTAAGAAACAAAGTTTCCTCCAGCTTTGCTAATTGCAGTTAGTTATTAATGCCTAATCAACATCAGCAGTATTACATATCAATCAAATTAACAAAATTTGCTTGCTGGCTGATAAAAATTTTATCAATTTATCAATGTTTATCAAAACATTGTCAAAGAACAATTGGAATATTACTTGAGCAATCGAGCCTGCTGTTAAACGATCTATTCTGGAACAGCATTTGGTACATACACTTAAAAAACTTCCTATCAAACCATTCAGGCCTTCATCTGAATGCCTTTCCGATTCATTTGCTTTAGAAAATATTGACTTTTGGAACTTCAAATATTTTATTATCATGCCAGTTCCCCAAATAGTGGAGTTACTGACTTTGGCTTTATCACGAACATTTGTTCATGGATAATTCAATTCCGGTGCTGCGGTTTGCTTTGCCTGCAGGTGACTCTGCGGGACAACGCGCTCCAGAAGGCAACAGGGAAGCCGAGAAAGGCGAAATGAATCGAATCTCTCACGTGTGTCCTCCTTCTCCCTCGTGCAGCTCCCCGTTCACCAACGCCCGTGCACGGAATGCTCCGAAGCGCAAACCTACAGACTTCGGCATCTTTGGGCGCCACGCGCCAGCGACACCGTGTAGAGACCTCGCTGGTGACCTTTTATAAGGCTGGTAACAGGCTTCTCCAGCGACAGCAGCCGCGGGTATGACACCAGGGAGGCCGCTATCTCCGGGGCTGGCACAGGGAGCGGAGCTGCCGCCAACGGCCGGCAACAGGCAAGGAACGGGAGCGAGAGCCGCCGCGCGGTCCTTCCCCGGTGGAAGCGCCGCGGGAGGAATCCTTTCACGGCAAAGCTGTTCCCTGGCAGCATTTCAACAGGTATTTTCCAATCAGATGCTAGCTGTCCGTTGTCTCACCTAGAGAGCATTCCTAAACAGAGGAAAAAAATTACCAAACAAAACACCAAAACACCAAACCACACACCAAAAATCCCACGGCGTGGCACCACTCCCCGCCACATCCGCGACAGCGGTACCGACGCGTCCCGCACGGCTGCTCACCCCTCCCTCCTTCCTTTCTTTCTTTTCTACTCCCTCCTCAGGCAGGTGCAGTCTAATCCCGGGCTCAGCCGCCGCCCCACCACGGCTCCCTTTCTCTCTGCACTCTGCTGCAGCTCCCAGGGCACCGGAGCTCCCGCAGGCTTTTCTTCCCCGCCCAAGCCCCGCACAAGCTCTCGGGATCTGGGCGGGGTCTCCTCACAGCCCATTCCAGGGCCTGGCGTAAGTTCAACCCTTATTTCCTGGCGGGGAGGGCCGAGCTCCCTCCGCCGCCCAGCGGGGAACGCGCTCCCCTCCCGCACCGCCCCTCGGGCCTGACGCGAGGGGCGGGCCCGGGGCGGGTCCGGGAGGCCCGGGGCGGGTCCGGGAGGCCCGGGGCGGGTCCGGGAGGCCCGGGGCGGGTCCGGGAGGCCCGGGGCGGGTCCGGGAGGCCCCGGGCGGCCCCGCCGTGCTGTGCCCGGCACGGGCGGCTGTGCCGGCGGCTCGGGGCGCTCCCCTCCGCTATTCCAGCGGGGCGGCTCGCGCGGGAGGCGGCGCCATGGGGCTGCACGGCGTCAAGGCGGTGTTCTTCGACCTGGACAACACGCTGGTGGACACGGCGGCGGCCGGGCGCCGCGCCATCGAGGAGGTACTGCCCCTGTCCCCTTCCCGGCGCTAAGTCCGCGGCCACCGGCCTTCCCGGCCCGGCTCTTCCCGGCCCGGCGGCCGCGGGGCCGCGAGTGTCGCGCTCCCCTCCCCTGCCCACATGCAGCTGGGGGCCGCTCCCGGGAGCGCCCTGACGCGCGGCCCCGTGTCCCTTGCAGGTGATCAGCGCCCTGCAGTCCAAGCACCACTACGGCGAGGGAGAGGCACGCGCCATCTGCGACAAGGTCCAGGCCAAGCTTCTCAAGGAGTGCCACGATCCCGCCAAGATGTGCATCACCGACCTGCGGATCTCGCACTGGGAGGAGGCGATCCAGGAGACCATCGGGGGGGAGGCGAACCGCGACCTGGCGGCCGAGTGCTATTACCTGTGGAAGACGACGCGGCTGCAGCACCTGACGCTGGCCGAGGACACGCGGGGGATGCTCACGGAGCTGCGGAAGAGGGTTCGCCTGCTGCTCCTCACGAACGGCGACAGGCAGACGCAGAGGGAGAAGATCGAGGCGTGCGCCTGCCAGCCCTACTTCGATGCTATCGTCGTAGGGGGAGAGCAGAAAGAAGAGAAACCGGCGCCATCCATATTTCATTACTGCTGCGATCTCCTGGGGGTGCAGCCCGCAGAGTGTGTGATGGTTGGTGACTCTCTAGATACAGATATTCAAGGAGGCCTGAATGCTGGCTTGAAAGCAACGGTCTGGTTAAACAAAGCAATGACCACCCCGGTAGATACCTCCCCAGTACCTCATTATATTATTTCTTCTGTTCTGGATCTTCCAGCAGTTTTACAGAAGATGGAGCACAACATTAATGCTAAGTTAGGAACTGACCATATGGCTAGTAGCAATGAAGCACATTGATGGTTCCAGCATACAGAGACCTGCTGAGCTGTTAGGTGACACATGCTCTTTTAAAAAATTTGACCCCGGGAGTTTGAACTCATGTACGGAATGCTCTTTTAAACAGCAGATGCATGAATAAGAGCACAGTTGTCAGTGAAAACAGGATAGAAACACAAAATTATATTAGTTTTAAAAGATGTAAGTGCAGTTAGTTTAAAACAACTGCCTCTGCCTGGAAATTATTTTGACAGACTGTGGTAAAAGTCTATCTGTCTCTCACCTAAGTTACCAGTCTCTTGTTTTTATAATGGAAAAGGAAATATGAATGTTTTGAGCTTTCACATGCTTTGCTGACTTGTGAGTTTAGTAGATGCTTCAGTACCGACCTTGTGTGCAGTGTGTAAGAGAAGGTGGGAAAGAGAGTGTGGTACAATCTGGTGAATTTTCACAATTGATCTGCAGTTTATCTCAGGAACTGGAGTGAATTTTGCTGTTTCTCAGACCATTAGAAAATGCTCTACTTTTGATTTTTTTCAAGTTTTAGATTTTTTTTTCAGACTTTGCAGTGACTTCGTTTATGGAATCAGTACCTCTTGCTATAAGTACTTAAATGTACATTAAAAATTGGCATTTTTATAGGGGACCTTTTATCAGAAGGACTCGATGGATAAGCTTTTACTTTATATTATCTTGGTGCTTATGCAGCTATGCAGTATACTTGTGATTCAGATTATGATTTTTGTTGGAATGTAATTGATAAAACAGGGATATTTTCAATGATCTTACTGTACTGTCATACTCTTCAAATGCTAATATTATTGTTCTGTCTGATTTTATTAATGAATTTTGATCAGACTTTTTGGAGAAGCTGTTCTTGGTCTTGCTCAGGTGTATGACTACTCAGATTCCACTGTAGGATCAGTGCTTTTTTTGGACTGTTTTAATGGCACTGCTATATAATCCCTCCTTACTCCAGTTTCTACATGTAATTCGTGTGATTTATTCTGGAGAAAATACGAGCTAGTTGTTTATAAATGGCTTTCATGACTCTCTTCCAAGAAATTGGAAAATTATGTCATATATATTACAGTACTGTGTACAACTTTATAAGGTATGTGTGATATTTCCTCTAGATGCAGGAGATGACTCTCTAAAACAGTAACATTTCTCTTTCCCAGATCATTATATTAATTTGTTTTTTCTGTACTTCATATTCTTACTATATAACGGGAAAGTATTCTCATATTAAATGGAAATGTAAACACTTGTTGGAAAATCTGTGTTTTTCAGCCCTGTTTGCTATATATACATTGGGATAAATATCAGACTATATATGAACAATCAAATTTTGTATTTTAAAATAAATCCATGTTAAATCTTTTGAAAACAGATATATTTGGATGCTGGCAGAAGAATGTCTGGCATATGGGCAGCAATAAAAGATCAGCAAAAAAATACAGAAACCTACCATGAAATGGGTGTGCAGAAGAAATCCTATATGAGAGAGGTTCCTCCTTTTAACTTGACATGAATTTAAGTTAATGCAGTTAAGTCTTTCATAGAATGACAGAGTCATCAGGATGGGATGTTACATCATGAGGGTGTTACTGGTCTGGGTTAAATTATTTGACAAGGAGTTTAAGTTCCATCAACTTATATTGCTCCTACACTGGTGGGGGGGAGGGGAAGAAAAGGAAATACTTATTAAAGCTGGAACCCCTTTCATCCAATTGTCCCTTAAAAAAGATAAAGCAGTCCGGGTTCTTCACCCTATCTAGCCAAGACTGTTGAGACATCAGGATCAATGAAGAGCACAGAGACAGGCCCCGCTTATTCCTCTGAGGAAATGGGGGGCACATGCTGAAAATGATCCCATTACAGTGGTACAATAACAAGACTCAGTGGGACTGACTTGACACACCTTTCTTACTGTAGGAAAAGACCTAAGTTAATATTTTATTTTGCATTTGAGGAGCATGAAAACAGCCACTGGTTTAGGTGATGAGCAAAGCAATGCTAATAAGATTTCTTTCAACTGAGGATTGACAGAAAAATTATTGTCATTGAGCCTATGAGAGATACCATGTAAAAATAGAAATGTATCCAAAAGGTTACACGATCCCTGAAGTAATGTAATCATACTATCTGAAACAAAAGCAACAACGTTGCTTGTAACAGCATCCCAAAGGAGCTGCAGGGTAACTAACTTTACCTTGTTTGCACAGCAGCAAGATAGTAGAACTTAGGCCAGAATGAGGTTTCTGATACAGCTGATATTTAGAACAGCAAATTGAAATAATTCACAAGTCTATCTGTGGGCTTGAAAGATATATATACACCAGGTTACCATTTTTTAATCTAAGTTGAGTCTTATATTGTCTTGCCACTGCATCATTCTGAAGTGGCACACTGAGCCTGTTTATTGTATAAAGGGTCTCTTGTTTTAGAAGAGACTGGTCTTTGTTTTGCTGTGGCCAGCTGTTTTCTTACATTTCCGACTCTATAGAAAACCACTGTAACTGAATGCTCAGGTGACAGTGTGGTCTGTAGAGGCCACACCCAAGTATGTTTTTCCATTTCTGAGTACTGTACCAGGATGTGGCTGGTGTCCAAGTAGGTAAAGAGTGTTATGATGCTTCTATAAAACAAGAAGAAACGATAGAAGAGTTTTCTCTATCTAGGAGTCTTTTTAGAAGCAGTTACCCAATAAGCTGGATTAGTTGTCTGGAGTATCTCTAAATGTTTTTCTTGGATGGAGCTCTTTCAGAGAGCACAATGAAAAATAATTGTATTTAATGAAATGAAAGCATAAATGTAGTGATGGGATAATTTTCACATCAGAAGCAGGAACAGATCAGTAAAACAGTTTATTAACAGTTCCAGTTAAGTTCTGGTTTTGCTTAGTATTATGCTCTATTAGCTAAGTTGTCTAGTTTAAATTATATAGCCAAAACATGCTTAATAAAAAGAGGAAAAAGCAAGTCTACTTATATTTAAAAAAAAAAAAAATTTCCAGATAAATATTACCTCCTGAGTAATCTACAGTAACTTTGACTTTAGTGAAATGAACTGAAACAGTAGTATAATACAACTGTATTTTAATTCTTGATTTAAAATAACCCATGTACTAGTCTAATAAAAGTATTTTATTTATAAAACATATGTTTTAATGTTCTGTATTGCTGTGGAGAAATACTTTTGAGACCCAGTTTACAATAAAAGGCAAGAGTTTTGTTTCTTTTTAAAAATAGCACAGAATTAGGCTTTAAAATCCATGAATTCACATTTAAATGTGGTGACTGGGTATAGTTTCCATAATTTTAAACAGAGCCTGGAATGTAATTATGTCTTTATGAAGATTCTTGGACTGATTGTGTGTGTTGAATTGCTAACTGCAGTTCTTTGCTAGTTGAACTTGACTTACCAAGCTGAATGCCAGCTCAGATAAGCCCGTGTGTCCTGATGTCGTGGCACTGGCTGCTGCAGCAGCATAAAGACAGGCTGCAAAGCAGAGAAAACAAATAGAGAAATCTCAAGTCCAGGGCACCCATTCCAGCAGGTTATGGGTGCACAAAGCCGTATCTGAGCTATTGCTACACTGACTTCTATGTGACTTAGGAGAGGGGAGAGTGGGAGGTTGCTCACTTTGTGACTTTCTCAGCTGCAGAAAAGCAAGCTTTGCCCTGGCAGTTTTCCATTGGGTAGTGGAACAAAGTCTCCATCTTCTGGACCTGTGGAGACAGACGGGGAGAGGTAAGGAAGTACTTAAAAGTACTGTAGATGAGGATAGGGCATTAAACTGAGTAAAGGGGGGCTCAGCCTCTATCATGGGCTCTTGGCCGTGCCAACCAGCTGTCTGAAGTATCACAGACCTGCACAGCACAGGATTTCTGCTCTTGTTGAGAAAGCTTTGTATATGTAAGGCATTAAGCTGGACAGTGAAAGCCTCAGAAATGAGGATGTTTTCTTACGCACTTGAAAACTTTAACAAAAAGTTAGGGATCTTGGAAGGTGACCTGGATGTTTTATACAGGAAATAAGTAGCTTTCATTAGAATACTAAGTTAATGCAAAGAGATAAGATGTTTGGATGGGGTAAAAGGTAAGGGGTTTTGTATTTCCTGAACTACAGACAATGGACAACTTGCCACACCCCCTCTAACCTGAACCAGTTCTACTTGCCTTTTCCTCTGAAGCTTTTGTGACATGACAACACCAGTAATAGGGCTTTGAACTAAATTGAAGTAGTCTGATCCATCATAGCAATTTCTTCTGTTCAGATATGTAGTGACTAGTTTTTCAGCTTTGGCTCTAAAATGTGCCAGGTTATCATGAGGCCTTTAAAGAAAATTTAAAATCCTACCTTAATTCTATACTAACAAAACTCATCATCTGGAAATCATTTGAACACGTTGAGAAGCACAACAAATAGAAAGGCAATGTATCTCTGCTGTATGTAGCTGTATACAGTTCTTTTGTGCACAGCTTGTACTATCAGCCTTGCAGTGGGATTGTCTCCATTATGACCCGCTTTCTAGATCACGCTGTGCACATACAAGAGACACAACAATGTAGAGATGATGTCAGCTGTGCCTACAGCAAAAACTGCAACTTTTTGCCTATGTTGCAAGGGACCTAGACACAGAGAATCACATCGCCTGCTCCATATAGCATATTTTGACCTTTTATTTCTTCTACTAAAAACAAGGTTGCGTGAGAGGCTTCTGTTGAACAGCCCTCAAATGCCAGAAAAAAATGCACTTAAAAAATATGAAACTAAATTATGATGCTAATGTGGGAAATTTCAGTACTTTAAAAGTGCAAACCATGTTTCTCAAGTCAACACTTCACCAAAGACTAGATAATAGCATCTCATAGGGTCTAATTTAACATAAGAAGTTGTTGCCATTTACATCAGTGGACCTTCACAAGTTTAAGTAAGATTTGTATGCTCATTTCTGTAAGATCATCTGCAAGTGACTTCTACCTTCCACTTCTCCCTCAGCTAATTGATCTCCATCATCTATTTCATTGCTTGTGTTTCCATATCTTTCTGAATCACAACGGTATCTAGCATTTGGGATGAAATTTGCAGAGCACTGCAATGAAAACCACTTGCAACTTTTGTTGCAAGATCATGTTAAGTGCATACATTTAGTACCAGCTTTGCAGCAGTTGTGTGCTGCAAGCATGTATTTGTTTTAAATGGTCTTTCCTCCAAAGAAACTTACTTTCGTATCACAGAGACTAGGCAAATTTGTCATTAAAAAGAAAAAAAGTAAAAATGTTTGAATTAAAAAAAAAAAAAAGAAAAAAGGAAAAACGAGCCTCCAAACAAAATCCTCTGTTAGTCACCTATAGATATTAAGGTTTAAAAGGCAAGTTTCAAATACTAAATCTAAGATACTTCTCTCTAAGTTTCAAAATCAGTGTTGATGATCAGTTAACGTAAGAAGTGACTGTTGTGAGGAGAACAAAACAGTATTCATCATTTTACCAGTTTCCCAGTGTCTGTTCAGTCTGTGACTGGCCATCATAATTTATATTCAAAAATATATTCAAATTATAATTATATTCAAAATTATAATAAAAAATAATACTGTCACATTGGGAAAATCCAACTTATTCATATTTTGGAAATAACATTACTAGACAACGTGGAAGAAACTACATGTGTTAGCTTCAACTACATTTTAATATACATTTTATTCAAAGTATTTAATCTGTGAATACACGTCTTTGTTAGGTGCGTTTTGTATTTTGCACTGGAAATCAAAGAATGATTTAGCTTGGAAAAGACTTCTGAAATTGTAGAATCCAACCTATGACTGAACACCACCACGTCAACTAGACTATGGCACTGAGTGCCACAACCGGTCTTTCCTTAAACACCTCCAGGGATGGTAACTCCTCCACCTGGAACAAAATACAGGGCCAGTGAGTTACAGAGGTGTATCTGAGCATTTATGACTGTGGTAATCTAAGATCTATGTTTTAGATCAAGAAATTAGGAAACTTTCATACTTTTCAGTGATTTTAGTAACTTAGAATTCTAGTAACTTAGAATAGTTATGGCTTTTTTTTCCCAGGGAAACTAAGATGGAAACTGTGAAGATGAAGTGGAAAGTATTTCAACATATTATATTTTCCAGTCAAAATCCAATTCTTATTTTGATGCCTTAGAATTTTTAGGATTTTTAACTTTTTGTAGATTTTAATGTAGCTGTGCAGTAAACATGGATTTTTAGTATAGCTGTGTAGTTTCTCACACTTTAGAATAGTAGTTTATCGAACCTTTTCTCACACTATATATCAAATTTTCTAAATTCTTTAGACTTGTTTAGGGTTTTTTTCAAGGAAAGACTGTAGTAAACGCACCCTGTTTAAGAACATATGCACCCTAGGCCAAAACAACATCACCAACAAGGTTGTAGCCAAGGCAACTTTGGAGGCCCGGAACCTTGGAGAAGCTCCAAGGATAATGTGTGCCGGAAGGACGAGGAGGAGGAAGATGAGGAAGAAAGAGGTCTTGAAACCTCCAACTCAATTCTGGGGAAGCATGCCAGGGGGACAATTCTGGGGAGGATCTGGGGGTGGATAGTTCTTGGATTGGATGGATAGTACTATAAAATTGTAGAACCCCTGGACACGGGTGTGTGCCTTTGTACTCCTAGCACCAGAAGGCCTTCATCAAAGACCTGCTCTATATTTTATCTGTACTAATATTGCCTGGTGAGTTTTTCCTCCTGGATTTTAGGCATCAATTTGCTTGCGTTGTTGCTGAGTGTGCTTGGTGGTAGTGCATTCAGGCAGATGTGGGAAGACCATTTTCCTGAGGCAGTAACCAGTGTAACAGAAAGGTCCAACTGGAATTGAAACCATTATGTGTCAAAATATCTGTTTTATTAGTTCTTCCACTATATGAGTATTAAGAGTCTCAGTAGACTCTTCTCTTTTATTCTTTTCATGAATTAAGCCAATGAGTATCCTCAAAGTTACTGTCCTGTTTTCCTCTGCACGGTAATGTGTTGCACATCTGTCTGTTTGATAGGCTTAACAGCTTTCATTTGTGCTGCTGGTGTGGTGGTCTTTGCTGTTAATGATGTGGCCTGTTAAATCTCACTGGGGTTAGGATTTATCAGGAAGTCTACAGTGGACGGATTGACAGCCTTTGTTTTCCAAACTGTTGATGCCTTCCATTGTGTTTTGTTTCAGACATTTAAATGAGAAGGGTCCTGAATGTTCTAAGTCCTTTTTTCCTTTCAGGAAGAAAATGCATAAACGACACAAACAGCTTGTTTATTCTCCTTTCAGTAAATGTAACTGGTTAAAAATACTTTTCTGCTTCCATCCCTCTCATCTGAAAGAACTTCAAAAGGTGCTTAACAACCTGATGCCTAAACTAATTTGATATATTTGTTGTCTTTATCCTGTTACTTTGTGAAATGTTATGTCTGTTTTAAAAAATGCTACTGCAGCAGCCAGAGGTTCATCTTACTATTGTATTATTATAGTTTTACACTGTATTTAAATGCTCTATCTCAAAATGAAAACAAGCCCCTACTTTACAGGTATTTTACTTTGAGATAAATCTACCTAGTTAACAATTTCCATTTGTTTTATTTTGAATACTGTGCCCCCTGTTTAACAATACTCTGTCCATCCAAACGACTTTTCATTTGGTTTTCTCTTTTCTGTAGAGCAGCAGTATTTGTGTATATTTGCAGGGTAAGTAGTATGCAAGAGATGCTGCAAATTTGCTGATGATTAAGGGACTGGAGCACCTCTCTTATGAGGAAAGGCTGAAGCAGCTGTGTCTGTTGAGCCGCCAGGAGAGGTGTCTGAGAGGAGGTCACATCAATGTCTATAAGTATCTGAAGGGAGGTGCCAAGAGGATGGATCCAGGCTCTGCTTAGTGGTACCAAACAATAGGACAAGAAGCAATAGGCACAGACTGATGCACAGGAAGTTCCTCCTGAACATGAGGAAGAACTTCTTTCCTGTGCAGGTGACCAAGCACTGGAACAGATCACTCAGAGATGTTGTGGAGTCTCCCTCACTGGCAAAACTCTAGACACAATCCTGAATAACATGCTCTAGGGACCCTGCTTGAGCAGGGAGGATGGACCAGATGACCTCACCAGTGATCCTTTTCAATCTGACCCATTCTGTGCATTTAGTGCCACAGTACAACTGTTCAGATATCAGCAGGTTCATGCTAGCTTAAAATATTCTAAGGATATTAAAAAATAAGCCTCACTGTTTTTCTATTTCTATTTTCTACTAAGAAAGATCGATGCTGTATTTGGGGTTGTATGTACTTGCTCTGTAACAGGGTTTGCTTAAGAAAATGGCTTTTTTTTCCTCTATTGATGAGTGCTAAAGTGATATCCTTAAGGAGTCAGTGCTGCTAATAAGCTATCCTTCACACATTAAAAGATGGAAATGTATTTCAGGATAATTTTTTTTGATGGCTAATTTAGGAGTGAAGAAAGAAAATTGAACAGTAGGACCAATTTTTGATTACAAGGAGTCAGTGTCTGGAGTAGGGTTGAAAAGAAACTCCTATCACTTGGGTATTTGAATGTACAACCACTTGATTATACTCAGAGTAACACATCTAATTTTCTTAAAATATTTTCTTTTTTTTTATATAATATAAATTTTAAAAGAAATCAGTAACAAGAATAATGCAATTAGTGGTCTGCTGGAGATTTCTTTCTCATTTTCAGTGTTTCCTCAGCAGGTGGCATTAGAGGTTTGCTACATGTATATATAAACATAGTTTTTGGCTGTTGTTTTGTTGTTGTTAGTAGTTGTTTGTTTCCATGCTCCTTTTTTTTTCTCCTGCACTATTTTAAAAATAAAGCATACTTGTTAAGCATAAATTAAATCCAAACAGCCTTCTTTTCACTTCACACTGTTCTCCAGACATCATAAATTATTATGAGATCCCATTTTACTAGGCATTGTAAACATAAATGGCAAAATAGCCTTGCTTAGAAGAGGTTTTGATCTAGGTGGATAATTATTATCTTTATTTGAAGTATGAGGATCTGTGATGTATTTTGCAAACTGTTCAACAGTCAGTTGAAAATGAGCATCATGAAGAGGATCTGCAACAAGTTTCCTATAACATCATGGTGCCAAACAAAATCCAGCTTTCTAAGTACTGGTGCACTGTGCTTGAGCTGAATTTGATTTATATTGCAAAGGCATTTGATTTATTTAAAGAAAAAGGAAGTTTTTTCCTGCATCTGATGCTGCAGTGGCACCTTTATCATTTCAAAATTCTCGTGATGAGCTTCTCTACCTATAATTAAACAACACAGCAGAACTTTATTTCTATGACCTCATGTAAAGGATTACTTAAGCTGTTATCTGCTACTATATCATATTTTTTCTCACTCTGTAGAGTTCTTGGCTGCACCCCCAGACCAGCAATTCAGGCCATGGTTCTACATTCAACACCACTGTTCCTGTTTGGGCACATGAAGACGTGGGCTAACTTTCATTCATGTGCCCAGTGACACTGTGTTTAGTATCTGCCCCTGGCTACTGACTTGGATTTTGGCACACAGTCACGCTTTAGGTTCCCTCCTGAGGAAGCCTTGAACATAGGCAGGAATTTCTGCTGCATGTTTCTTCCAGGCTCAGCAGGTGGCAGTTTGGGATCAGTTTTTCAGCAGATCCAGCTCACTGTCTCTAACACCCCAGTCCAACTGCCCCATCACAGGCTGTCCCACCCCAGTCACCACACTGACCCCAAGAGGACAGAAAAACTGACCAACACCTGCAGCGGGCTTCTGCATTTCAGAAACTTGTACCATAAGGTGTAGTGCACCTTACACAGTGTACACTTGGCACTCCTCTGATGCTGTGTGTAGACAGGACAGCAGATCAACATGCTGGTGAGCCACTTGCAGCTCCAGGGCTGCCAGATTACCAGCAGTACAGCTGGACCTGCTGCTACTGCTTCAGTCGACCAGAGCAAAAAAATGTTTAAAAATCCCTAGGTTTTATCCTGACAGAATTTGTAAGACGACAAAGAGAACATGCTGGACAGTAAAGAGTGTTCCCACTGTGAGGCATAGAAATACTGCTGTCTTCATCTTAGCAGAGACAGAACAAGACTCAACAAACCAAAGTGACTGGCTAATAGTCACACAGCAAGCTCGGGGTCGAGACAGATATATTTGGCTCCGATTAGTGGCCATCATCATTGAACATGAGGCAAAGCCTCCCCTGAAGCTCTCCAAGGCTAAGAACAGCAGCCTGGGGGCAGGGTCTGTCCATATAATGCGAATAAACAGTGAAGTATTGGCGTGACTCAAAACCTTCCCTTGCAGTCAGCAAATCTTCTCACCTGAGGGCACGGCCGTGCAGGAGAAGTGCTGCCACAGGGAAGCACCTCCGCCAAGGAACTATGAATTAGAGTACACACTCAAACCCCCACATTTCTGCTGCATGTCTTCTCCTAAAAGCACCTGGATCATTTTGGGGCTTTCTCAATAGACTTAGTGTTAGAGGAGGTATTTTTCAATGTGAATTAATATTATCAGATGTTTGCACAGAGAAAATGCCCTTACACCACCCCAGAGACCTTTCCTTGGTGCTTAGAAGGCAGGATGCTATCTTGTTTAAGTGACTGCCTGTTTGACACACACACCAACTGTGGGGAGTACAATAATCTTAAAGGATCCTTGTGCCTTACTTATGTCAGAATGACACAAAATACCAAACTTTTGATGCTAGAAGTCTGGAAGAGTTAATACAAATGGTCATTGCAGCTTTGACCGCCGAGATTGTAAAAGGCTATTTCACAAGACTAATAAGTAATTATGTGCCTTGTGCTGTATTTGCTACTCTTGTTTTCTTTTTCTCTCTTTCACTGGAGTGGAGAGAGAACTTTGTTAAGAGCAAAGCATGACTAAGATAAGCAGTGGAAAAGTCTGACCTGCTGTGTGTGAAATTGCTACTGTCATATGTCCCTGACAAATATTTTAGCTAATTTTAGCTAATTACCTCACTGTAATGGTAAAAACCGGGGTGATGTCCTCTCCCACAGATCAAAGTCAGTGGGAATTCCCTTTGAGCAAAAGTAGCAGCTGTTAACTGCAAGAGGCTGAGGGATCATGTTTACCTGGAATTTCCCAAGATGAAACCCATAGCTGGTGGCAGGTATTTGTCAGCATGTAGCATTCTGGCACGCAGAAGAACCCAGTATGTAGAGTAGTAAGAACCTTATTCTGAGCACTGCTGAGAAGAAAGTGGAGAAATTCTGAGCAACGGCACCTCAGGATCTCTGCAGGTGAGCCCAAGGCAAGTGGGAGTTATATCAATATCAGGCAAGAGGGACATCCTACATGTTAAATGCAGAATTAATTCCCACAGTATGTTGTGATTGCCAAAGTATAAATGTTTTCTGGAAGATTAAACCAATTTGTGGAGGACATATCCAAAAATGTTGAACAGAATGGTCTGGATACAGCTTATGCCTCTGGAAATTTCTGCCACACCTACGGTCAGCAGCTAAGACTGCTTACTGGGGAAAGGAACAGCCTTACTTCCTATCCTCCTCCTACTCAGTCATCTACAACATGCCACCTCTGCAGACAGCACACTGGACTGACTCACTGAGTTGGCCTCAGGCAAATGTTCTAGTACAAAATCTTCTGACAAAATCTCAACAAAATATCCCTACAATTAAGATAAAATTTATATATTTTGCATATAGCTTGCATTTTTCATTTAGAATAGATTATGATATGAGCTTCTTACACTTTGCAAACAAGTGCCAAAAACCAGAAAACCAATCAAAATGTGCAGGTATTTCAGATACAATCACTGGGCCCACGGCACCCATCACCTTCATTACCTTTCACTTTCCCACTGACACCTGGAATGTTTTCAAATATGCTTTTGGGACCTATCTAGTTCACCCAGCACATGAAATCTCCATAATAGTTATTTAAAATATCCCATGTAACTATGTGGCCCAAAGAAAATACCTGAGATATGTCATATGAAAAGAGACAAAAATACCTGAGATATGTCATATGAAAAGAGACAAAAATACCTGAGATATGTCATATGAAAAGAGACATCTAACCCCTACCTTACTACAAACGCAGCCTAATCGAGAACAATATATATCTTCTCTGTGTGAAGATGTTTCCTTCAGCTGGTACTTTTTGAGTTACAAATATCATCACTGCTTTCCTTATATTCTTCTAAGCGATGTTTGTTGTGTTTAGTATGTTTCCAGGGATGGGTCATCTACCATGATGGGCAACCTGGGCAACCTGGGCAACCTGTTCCAGTGTTTCTTCACCGTCATCGCAAGAAATGTCTTCCTATATCTAGTCTAAATCTACCCTCTTCTAATTTAAAGCCATTACCCACTGTCCTATTGCGACCGACCCTGCAAAGTTTGTCTCTGTCTTTCTTGCAGGCCACCTTTAGGTACTGAAAGGCTGCAATAAGGTCTCCCTGGAGCTTTCCCTTCTCCAGGTCGAACAACCCCAACTCTCTCAGCCTGTCTTCACAACAGAGTTGCTCCAGCCCTCTGATCATTTTTGTGGTCCTTCTCCAGAGTAGCTCCAACAGTTCAATGTCCTTCCTGTGCTGAGAACCCCAGAGCTGGATGCAGCACTAGAGGTGGAGTCTCAAAAGAGTGGAGTAGGGGGGCAGAATCGTCTCCCTCGACCTGCTGGCCACACTGTTTTGATACAGCCCAGGACACGATTTGCTTTCTGAGCTGCAAGTGTACATTGCCAGCTCATGTGCATCTTTGCATCCACCAGCACTCTCAAGTCCCTCTCGGCAGGGCTGCTCTTGATCTGTTCATCCCCCAGTCTGTATTGATACCAGGGGTTGTTCTGACCCAGGTGCAGGATCTTGCACTTGACCTTACTAAATGGACCCACTTTTCAAGCTTGTCCATATTCCTCTGAATGGCATCCCGTCCTTCAGGAGTGTCACCTGTACCACTGAGCTTGGTGTCTCTGCAAATTTGCTGAGGGTGCATTCAATTCCACTGTCTGTCACTGATGAAAATATTATACAGTGTTGGCCCCAATGTGGACCCCTGAGAACACCACTTGTCACTGATCTCCATCAGGACACTGAGTCACTGACCACTACTTTGTAGATGCAACCATCCAACAAATTCCTCATCCACTGACCATCAAATCAGTCCACCCATTAAATCCATTCCTCTCTAGTTTAGAGAGAAACATATTGTGGTGGACCATGTCAAAGTCCAGATGGTACATAGTACAGAGTAAACAAGATACTGCTGATAATCGGAGCCAGAAATAAGATTTTTAAAAAATGTTACTTTGAAATAATATATTTCTATAAGTAGACGCTAAAAATTTACCTCTGTAAGTGTGACATTACTAGATTTAACAGCTTTTGATGTGATCTTTTTCCTGAGAAGAAGTTCTGAGTAAGTTATGCACTGCACAACTTTCAATCTAAAATCAGCCATCAAAAAGCGAGAGGAGTGCCCATCAGCCTACTAAGATTTCAAATGTGCAAGTGCCATCAGTCTGCTCTGAGATTTATAGTTAGGGTTGTACCTTAGTACCCTGTTTAAGCAGAGCCCCAGGGACTCCCCTATGTGATAAGCATAAGCACACACAACTTTCAGAATGGATCAGCTTGGAAGGGACCCCAGTGGGTCATCTGGTCCAACCTCCCTGCTCAAGCAGGGTCATCCTAGAGCACATGGCACAAGATTGTATGCAGATGGTTCTTGAATATCTCCAGTGAGGGAGACTCCACAACCTCTCTGGACAATCTGTGCCTGTGCTCAGTCACCTGCACAGTAAAGAAGTTCTTCCCCGTGTTCAGGAGGAATGTCCTGTGCATCAGTTTCTGCCCATTGCATCTTGTCCTATTGCTCGGCACTGCCAAGAACAACCTGACTCCATTCGCTTGATACCCTCCTTTCAGATACTTATAGACATTAATGAGGTCCTCTCTCAGTTGTCTCTTCTGGTGGCTCAACAGGCACAGCTGCTTCAGCCCTTCCTCATAAAAGTGGTGCTCCAGTCCCTTAATCACCTTTGTAATCCTGCACTGGACCTGCTCCAGGAGCTCCATGTCTCTCTTGCACTGAGGAGTTCAGAACTGGACATAGCACTCCAGATATGCCTCACCAGGGCTGAGTAGAGGGGTAGGATCACCTTCCCTGACCTGCTGGCAATGCTTTTCCTAATGCACTCCAGGATACCATTGGCCTTCTTGGCCACTAACTGCAGATGGCCCTCTGACCCTGTTCATTGATACAGCTCCAGTAATTTTAATTTATTTTCTAGACATTCACATGGACCTTTTTACCCCTCTCATTCTCCTCCAGTGCCTACAAATATTTTTCCGCTGAAGTTTTCCAACAAGTTCTTCCTAGATAGGCCAAGTACCTTTCCCAGGTTGTGTATTTTTTTAGAACTAAATTGTATCAGACATTTTCTGTATCAATTCTTCAGAAAAAAAATGCAGACACTAACAAAAAATGGCATATGTGAATTAGATCTGTCATTGTAATATCAGCTGATCACATAGCAAGCCTTCCTTTAGCTTAACAAAGGAATATTTCTACATAGTATATTAACGATAAAAAAACTGATAACAGAATTCCAATGAATAAACAGAGTAGCTATTATTTCTAACATCACATATTGGCAGATACATTTATCAGCCCGTTTGGTGTAAGACTGCATGTCAGAAGTTCTCTGGAAATATTTACACTTTCACGTATATTTTATTTTTCATTACTTGTTTGCTGTAACCATCTCAAAATTAGTTTCTGCAGACCCTTGTCAAAGTTTACTAGTCCAATTTCGTGTTACTTGAGACACAGTGATTCAGCAGTAATGGCTTAAAAAGCTTTTTTGCATACACAAAAATCAGTTCCTTGCCGCTGCCAAACTAAACAAACTGTGGCCTCTTTCCAGAATAAAAGAAAGGAACTCCTTATTTGAACCGAAGATGTTGTTGTAAGTTTATCTTAATGAGGTGGTTACAGTCTTCAGCACTCATTTTTTAATTATTTGGAGGAATCCTCTTGGATGCAGTAAAATGGCATAGTAGGATATTAATCTGGGCTAGAAAAATCCAATTATCAGAAACAAGGGGGCAGTTTTTCTAAACAACATCCATTACATTCTGCAGTATCTCAGTTTTAATTAAAAGAAACAAAGCTCTGGTGTTCTGGGCACAAAGAAGGACTCCAAACTTTCCAGTCTGGTTCAGGCTCAGCTGCCAGTTCTATCTTCCCTTGGCTTTATCTATATTCAAAGTCACACCAATTTAACTCCCAAGCAGTTTTTAATCACATCTAATGAAATAGATGCTAACTGCTGCAGAAATGCACTTAATTTGATTTAAATAAGGTTTATATCAGCCTAGTTAATTGAGTTTATCACTACCTTCAACTGGTATATATAACTTTTAAAACTAAATAAAGAGTGTCTTTAGATTAAACGACTAAATTTAAATTATGCAGCATAATTTGAAGGTAAATATTACTTATGTTAGGGAACCCCAGTTTCGAGAGAAGGTTTAGGCAGCCATAATCCCCATGGAAAGACCAAAAGGAGCAAATCAGCAGCCTGGGGCTGGGGATCATCAGGACATAGGTTTGCACTGAGCGCTGCCCTTTGCACTGTGAAACCATAGCTGGACAGGAATTTAATGTGCTGTTAATACACTCAGAATGATGCCTCAGTGAGTAACAAATGAGCTGCATTGTGTACTAAAAGGACTGGATAAAATATTAAATGAAACCAGTCTGCCATGACAGCATAGCTGAAAAGACAGTTGTTTTCAGAGGCTGACAGGCATTTCTGTTTTATACATTAGAAATAAAAACGAAGACGTGCACATTCAAATATACCTGGCCCTAAGGAGATATGGTTCCTACCCAAAGGAACAGGAGTTGTAAACAAACAAATTGCCTAAGGCAAAATTCACTGGTTTATAAAAGAATAACAATCCCATGCAGTGCTACAGACTGGGAGCAGAGTGGCTGGAGAGCAGCCAGGCAGACAGGGACTTGAGAGTTTGGATTGACAGGAAGCTGAACATGAGCCAGCAGTGTGCCCAGGTGGCCAAGAAGGCCAATGGCATCCTGGCCTGCATCAGGAACAGTGTGGCCAACAGGACCAGGGAAGTGATTCTTCCCCTGTACTCAGTGCTGGTGAGGCCACACCTCGAGTGCTGTGTCCAGTTCTGGGCCCCTCAGTTCAGGAAGGACATTGAGGTGCTGGAGCTGGTCCAGAGAAGAGCAACAAGGCTGGTGAAGGGACTTGAGCACAAGTCCTATGAGGAGAGATTTAGGGAGCTGGGTTTGTTCAGCCTGGAGAAGAGGAGGCTCAGGGGAGACCTCATCACTCTCTACAACTCCCTGAAAGGAGGTTGTAGCCAGGTGGGGGTTGGTCTCTTCTCCCAGGCAACTATCAGCAAGACAAGAGGGCATGGTCTTAAGCTGTGCCAGGGGAGGTTTAGGTTGGATATTAGGAAGAAATTTTTTATGGAGAGAGTAATCAGGCATTGGAGTGGGCTGCCCAGTGAGATGGTGTATTCTCCATCCCCGGAGGTTTTTAAGATAAGACTGGATGTGGCACTTAGTGCCATGGTCTAGTAACCACGGCGATAGTGGATCAAGGGTTGGACATGATGATCTCAGAGGTCCCTTCCAACCCAGCTGATTCTATGATTCTATGAATAGCTCTTAAGCGATGAACTGGCCTTAATGGTGACAGGATACCTTATTCTGATGGGTACCTTCTTCCCTAAAATAGCAAAATAACTTCCTTATCCAAGATGCAAGCAAACCTCATATTTTGAGATCTTAAACTATTGCTTATTCTCTCACAGCTTGTTGATAATATACTATCAAACTCAGCTAAACAGATCCACCTACAAGTGCAGAGAGATCTTTTTAATAAGGATGTCTATTTAAAATTACTTTAATGCTGTGGGTCATGAAAACCTCATCTGTTTTTAAAGAAAATTATGATCTGATATGATTAACAATTTTTCACCCTTGTCTGTTCAATCACAAAGGAATCTCAAATGGTTTTGCCTATATTCCCCCTTTATCAGCAACTCTGCACACTGCTTTAAATAATCTATTGGCATTGCAACCAAGACACTATTTGTCATTATAAGAACCCAGCAGATAGGACAAAAATACTAAAGCAATATACTGAAAGAGCAGATAATTGCAGTGGAAGAAGTTGCACAAATGAATAGCTGAGGAGTTTCATTTGGCAAATTCAGTGTGTCCAGGGTCTGCACCAGCACCATGCTGAGCAACTAGCAGTATCACCCCTCCATATCCCAGGTTACAGGTGAAGCAGCTCTTATTTTATTCTGGGGCTATGATCACCTAAGTGCCCACATTTCATATGTTTTCATTCGCTCTTGGGCTTCAGACTAGGAAAAACCATCTCGCTCTCTGGTGACAAAAGCCCCAACATTTTTCTCTCAAGAGCAGCAACAGTGCATATTAGTTAGTTAACTAATTAGTTAGCTAGCTAACTATATTGATTAGTAGCTTCTAAAAGACATCCTTCAGCCTCAGCTCTCAGCAGGCTGAAAAGAGCACACCTCTTTCTACGCCCCTCACCCCACACTATGAGGAGGGTGGCCCAAGTTCTTCGTCCCAAGATGAGACATAGATGTACAGGACTCCCAGTTCTTCCGCAGTAACTGAAAGCTGCATTTACCATTCCTTTTTCCCCGCAGTACTAGGCTTTGACTTGGTTAGGATATGTAAATATCACAGGCAAGATCTGAGTTGGTAGCAGCTGGAGTAGGTCCACTGAAGACAGGAAAGCTCTGCTGGTGTACATCAGCTGAGCACCTGACCAAGCTTCCATTACAGGGATGTTTCTTCAGGTTCTTCTCTCTTTCCATTTCCTTCCTTCCTTCCTTCCTTCCTCTCTTTCCTCTCTTTCTTCTCTTTCCATCCTCTCTTTCCTTCCTCTCTTTCCTTTCTCCATTTCTGTCTCTTTCTTACCCCTTCTCCATTTCTCTCTTTCTGTCCTTCTTTCTCTCATTTTTTGATTTCTCTCTCTTCCTCGCTTCTTTTCTTTCCACTGGTCTCTCTTTCTTTCCACTCTTGCTCTCTTTCTTTCTCTCCACACAACCAATCATTTGAGCGTTTTCTGACTTCTGCAATGGCACTGGGGGAATTACCACTGCAAATCAGAAGAACAGTCTACCAAGTCCACTCCCCTTTCCCGACTGCTGTCAACACCAGGTGTTGTTGAGGGCAACGAAGGAGGCGCGCTCGGCAGTTCCCACCACGCTGGAGAGTGCTCAGTTGTGAATGCAGTGAAGTGAGAGGACACAGACCCCTTGTACACAGATTACTTCAGCTCTCTGTAATACTTATTTTTATTAGGTAAGTACCTGATTTGATTTTGGATTCTATTAATACTGTCTTTTAATTCTATTCTTAGAGTTCTCTACCACACTGAGATGCATTGTAGTATTTCCTCTATATATGCACTGTGAAAGTAATGAACAAATGAATATTTTTAAATACCTTCATGTCATTATTCTTTTAGGAAAAGATGCTGAGCTGACCTATAAACCGTACTTGACTGCATGTATATGTAGAATTTCACCTTGCATATACCTTCTCTTTCAGCCTTTTCTTCTAAGTTATATTGTCATCTCTACTTTTACTTCATGTGAAAGGCTCTTAATTCTCTTACTATTTTCATCTTTTTTTTCCAATTGTCTTATGTTCTAATAGAGATTCTCATTACTGAACTCCCTATTCCCAGCCCTCTTTCTTGATTTTTTTTCTAGTTCTATTTTTTAAAAATCTGCCAAAAAATCAGGTCTCCAAAATACCTAATTATAAGAAAGGTAATGCACAGACTACTACACTATGGAGCAATTTAAGTAGCTCAGAGAAGTTAGTATTTTCTGAGAATACACTTTGAAGAGGCAAAGTTTCATGGGAAGATGGAAAGAACTTAATTACATTTCAGTACAATACTATGTTGCCACCTTTAGCCTCATATTTAATAGCACAAAACTGTTTAATAGTTTTTTTCTTATAAATTGTTGAAATGTTACATTGCTTTTAGATTTGAGCCATTTTTTAACATATTGTTTATAAAAAAATGCAATCTCAAGCCTAACAGTTCAGAGAAAATTTAAGAATACTGATTACATCTGGGAAACAGTTTGGTAAATTTGTTTTCTGAAGAAAACTCTGAAGCTGTGTTTGACTAAATTATTTTTTAAAAGTAGGAGATGTCAAACCAACATATTGCATTCATTGTGAAGGCAACTGTGCTTTTTTTTTTCCTGTCCAGAAAAAGAATTGAGAAAACACTAAGTCACACACTTCTAGTGTCTTTCCTCCAGTCTGGTAAGCACTTAATTTAAGAAAAACTACATTATGACAACAAAAGGAAAGTGAGTAGTCCCTAGACCATGAACTGCAGATGATTCAGAAGGACATGGAAAGTGGTTCCCACCTTGTCCTTTTCAATAAAAGCATACTGGCAAAATGGTTCCTCTCTTTCACTCCCACCACATTTTTGTGGTGTGACAGTGGCCTTTAATAAAAAAAGAAATCCTTGAGAAGCACCAAATCCCCCAAAACACCTATTTTGACAAAGAGAGAATTTCTCACGTCAGCATTATTGCCAGAGTGCTCCTTGCTCTCCTCAGGCTTGCACGACTTTCCCAATAATAGGAAAACTCACCATCGCAATAAGGATAATGAAAGACCACCCTGCCCACCTGAAGACTGAATGATCTCCTGAGAAAGGGGTTTGTGTTTGAACCTTTTCATCACTGGAAAGCAGCACGATTTTTCAATGTTTTGATGATAATGATGATGATAATGATTACTATTATTACTATTATTTCATTCACATTATACCCATGCTTAGGTCTGCTGCAGGGGAAAGAGCTCACAGCAGGGGAGGCAGTGAAGAAGCAACAAAGTCTCTCTGCCCATCACGGTCACCTGCACCCCAGGGCAGGCATGTCGCACAACTCGCACAGTGCCTGCTCCTGACCTTGCACTCAAATTTCAGGGAAGCCCAAACCTTTCCCTCCACAAGGCCTTTTTTTAGGAGGCAGGGGTGAGGGTTCCTTAGCTGCAGGCACACCAAGACCATGAGGCTGGCTATTGCACAGGTTGTATATTTAATTTCCCATGGGAGTGTTGCTGTTTAGAGAGTATTTTACAGGCAGATATGGCAGAGTTATTGCCAATGCTTATTTCATGTAATTGCAGTGCCTTGTTACTGATAAACATCCACTTCAGTTCGTGAAAGGTGTAGGCTATTTTATAGAGTGCCTTGTGGCTCCCACTTATTTTCTCCTGAGTTTGATCTCACTAAATATTTGAACTAGATGCCATCAGGCAGCAACAAATGCTTATTATAATATAATGAAGAAGGAAGGCCAAGCAGGAAGTGAGAAATTTCTGAAACACCGCCTTAGCTGAAACATGAGCTAAACAGGAAAACTGAAACAGTAATGTGTGCAAGGTGTATATGTATCTATCTATCTATACATATGTATATACAGACATACCCCTACATATGTGGACAGATTCCATAATTAAATATAATTTATTTTTACAACTGGCTACATCAGAGATGGGTTTTGTTAAAGCACTTTCGTTTGTGAGACTGTTGGTGCCTACAGTGGTCTTTTTCTTCAAGTTCTCATTCTCACAGAGGGACCATGCCACTGGGTGAAACCTAAAAATTAGGAGTAGGAGAACTCTTCCATGGAGTCACAGCTCTTCCTGCATAGCCCCTGGTAGGAACAGTAGTGACCGACTATATGCTGCCATACTCTTTTATGATCATTGATGTGTGATTATGCAGTTGACAGTGTCATTGTTCAAAACCATTTGGGGATAAAATGTTCTACCTGTAATTTTGAACTCGCTTTTCCCTTCCTTAGTGGCCTTATGGGGCCATGAACATTCCAGATTTGTGAATGTGAGCTTTTCCGTGGCAGTGCTCAAACACTGTGCTCATGCTCCCAAGATCACAGCAGTGGTTCAGCTGAACTGACCAAAGCTCCTAAGGATGACAAACCCTGGTCTGCCACATGTCAGATATCCTGCCTCTTCTGCTTAGCATGATGGAATTAAAAAAAGGAAGCACTGCAGGACAGTGAAAAAATAAAACCACAGTTATGGCCAACTTGCATCCTCTAGGTGATACAAGAAGGTCTTCTGTCAGAAATACTATTAATAGAGAGAAATAAATATTGGAAGGAATGTTTTGGATTTACCAAAGTGTAATTAAAAACAGGAGGTTGGAGTACTAGCAGCAACGCTGAGCCTCCCTAGCAAATTGCCTGCCTGTGCACCCAGTGAGCTAATGAAGTAGTCCATATGTTTTAACACTGACAGCAGAAGCAGGCAATGGAACAGTAATCGGGTGAATAGAATTAAGCTGAATGGTGAGAAAAGGTTTCGTACAACAAGTCAGGATTTCAGAAGAGTATTTGGTATGTCACATGAGTCTTACTAAAAGCTGTGGGTGAACAGGTTTGAGCATATATATGGCAAGGTAGGTTAAAACTAGCTGAAAGCATGTAGACAGAATGTTTTACAGACCTAGAAGGACAGGCCCAGAGAGGCTGGAAGAGAGAGGAGGAGAGCAGCCAGGAGCAGGCACTCTCCACAGCAGCATGCATGAGTGTCACTGCGCTGTACCTTGCTTGGGTGCACACAGCCAAAGCCACCAGAGAGGGAACATCATGGTGTCTGAGGGAGCCTGGCATACCTAGGAAAGCAAGTGACTGATCCAGATCAGCTATCAGGGCAGAGGGAAAGAGTTGGACCTCACTGGTGTCAGTGAGCCCAGCTGAGACTGGGGAGAGGAGGCAGTAAGGAAGCCCCTCGAGCTACAAAGTCCCCTGGAGCCCTTTCACTACACCTGATTGTCATCTAGGTATGTGGGAAACCCCTGTCCTGTGCTGAGAGAATGGGAAGGTTATTTTCCACATTTGGATTTCAGACCTGGCCTGCAAGAGAGAGTCCTGCCTCGGTGTCACTAACATGGAGATGTGAGAAAAATCTCTACTTCCAACAGGTTTTGCTCAATGCACAGAGGAGCTCTGCAATCCCTGGCACTGCTCTTTTGCAGGTCTTTCATGGCATGTATCTCACACCCCAACACCTCATGGAGTATCTCAAAGTGGGTGTAAAACACCTACTTAGCCAATGGCAGCTACTGCCTTTCTTCTCACACACCTTTTTATGTTCTGACAGCCCACCTGACTCCACATCTTCCAGTGGAGTTCTTTCCAGTTACAAAGTGGGGATCCAGCTGACAGAGCCAGCTCACCTTTGTGTGTCATCCCACCAAGACCATGTTACAGACAGCTGCCTCTCCCATAAAGTCTGAAGCACAATAGGGCAAGTTTGTCATGTGGGAGCAGAGGGATGTAGGGATTAAGCAAGGTGTCAAGATTAAAACCACATCAGTGCTCAGAACAGAGGTCCAGCTTTGTCTAGAACTCAGGAAAAACAAAGAGAATTTATGATCATTTGAAGAAGGGGCAGGCAACTCCTGAGGACTACAAGGATGTTGGGAGATTATGCAGGAAGAAGATTAGAAGGACCAAATCCAAACTAGAGTTTAATCTGGCTACTGCTGAAAAGACAATAAAAATATTTCTATAAATGCATCAGAAACAAAAGGAGGGCTAAGGAGAATCTCCATCCTTTACTGAATGAGGGGTGAAACATAGTCACAAAGGATGAGGAAAAGACTTAATGTCTTCTTTGTCTCAATCTTTAATAGCAAGGATTACCCAGTTGTCCTCAGAGTACACAGAGCCCCTGAGTTTGAAGACAGTGATATGGAGCAGAATGAAGTCTCCATAATTTGAGGGGAAATGGTCAGTGACCTTATACACCACTTAGACATGCAAAAGTCTATGGGGCCAGATGAGATCCACCCAAGGGTACTGAGGGATCTGGCAGAACTGTTCCCCAAGCCACTTTCCATCATTCACTAGCAGTCTTGTCTAACGAGGGGTGTCCCAGCTGACTGGAGGTTAGAAAATGTGATGCCCATTTACAAGAAGGAGGATCTGGGGAACTACAGGTCTGTCTGTCAGTCTGACCTCAGTGCCAGAGAAGGTTATGAAGCAGAACATCTTGAGTGCAAGTACAGAGGATCAGGCCCAACCAGCATGGATTTACAAAAGGCAGGTCCTGCTTGACCAACCTTATCTTCTATGACAGGGTGACCCATTAGTGGATGAGGGAAAGGCTGTAAATGTGTTTACCTGGACTTTAGTAAAGTGTTTGACAGCATCTCCCACAGCATTCTCCTTTGGACAGGTGCACTGTTTTCTGGGTAAAAATCTGGCTGGATGGCCAGGTCCAGAGAAGGGGGGTGAATGGAGTTACATTCAGCTGGAAGCCAGTCACAGTGATATTCCCCAGGGATCAGTATTGGGGCCAGTCCTGTTATCAACAACCTGGATAAGGCAATAGGGGGCATTCTCGGTCAGTTTCCAGACAACACCAGTTTTTGGCTGTGGTAGATGCCACCTCAGGGTACAGGGTGCAGCTAAAGATGGTTACCTTTCCTTTTATCCTGAGGAAACAGAGGCACAAAGGGCACTGGGAGGAGTTGGGGCTCCTCTCAAGCAGCACTGGGGAGCAAACAACCCTACAGCCAGCAGACACCTACATAGGTGTTTCACTCTGGCAGCTCATGCACCCCTTTCCTGAAAGTCAGAAGCAGATGTACTGGCCTCACCCTTTTTCTGGCTTGCTGGTAAGTCTTGAACGGGCTATGCCCTGGCAAATCCATTACTCACAGTCATCAGAAAGTGTTCAACTACATAAACAAGATACCCTGCTCTCTGAATCATTAGCACCACCATCTTGAGGAGCTGAGTAAGTCATTAGTTTCTTCTAGAAATATCATTTTCCCTTGGTAGCTTTCCAGGGTAGCGTTGCCCAAGCCTTCCTGGATGGTACAGGTAATACTCTTTCTCTTTTATCTTCATTTTAAGTTCCCAGGACAAGCTGTGAGACAGAGATGGCTCCCTGGGCATGATACCACTGTCAGCAGGACCAAAACTTGCTCAGACTCTATTTCTTCCCTCAAAGCCTACCTCTAATCCTCAGAAAAAAGCTGTTGTCCAATTTACAGCATTTTTTCTCATCCCTAAACAGCTGGAACATCAAGTCCTTCTGCAGAACTCACGCCATTACAAACTAGTGACACATAATTAAATAACAGTGACAGCTTAGGGCACCTTGAGCCGAAAACCGTTTTCCTTCAAAAGCATTTGTTCTCTTCACTGATTGGTCAAAACACATAATGCTGTGTTAAGATGGCACATTCTTAGTGATCTTAAAACACTGACACTATTTTTTTAATGGTTGTCCCCAGACAATTGCTCAGCTTGTCTTGGCCCTAGATAAGATAGGCACAGTGGGAGAACTTAATTCACTTTCTTGTTACCTGTTTGATCAGTATTTGACAATTTGACTTCATAAATCTTTTTCCTTATCTCACCACAATCCTCTTCTCCAGTTCTTCCCATTAACACCCTCTTGTAAAAGCTCAGGGCTGACCTTGCCTTTTGAAACCAAAGGCAGGACTCTCATGATCAAGCATTCACCAATAGATGAGAAAAGAAACATTGAATGTCATAGTTCAAACACTCCTTCTAAGGAAATATTGCTGTTTCCCAACTAAAAGATACCACAGTCACATGTGGGTCAAACCTGGCTTCCACTACAGTCTACGGGAATTAATTTTCCCAAACATCTTCATTGATTCTGTTTCTGTAATAAGTGAATTTAATTTCATTTTCATGGATATGAGTATTTATCTTAAGTAAAGTAAAAATTACCCTTGCAAGAGGTTGTAAAATAAACTCATGCAGTATAAAAAGATGGAAATACATGCATTCCTAGCATGAAATACACTTTCTTTGCATGAAATTTATCCCAAATACCAGCCCAAACCTGCCATTAGTGTTTGTTACATAAATGACATTTAAAAGAGTGTGCATTAATGGGAAAGTTACAGTCACATTAAAGCACAACACTTACAGTCACATTCGCTTTCTCACCAAAAGAACCTAAAGCATGTTTTAAACAGACATATCACTGTTTCCTCATATCACATACTTAATTAGAACAGAAAAATTAAATTACTTCCTTTGCCTGTATGGCATAAAACCCCTGTATAATTACAGAAGAGAAGGCTATCCTGCAGGCCATTTTGTGGCATTATAACTGTGCTGATTCACCTGATCTTGAGCCAAGCTCCACTTTAATCTTCTAAGTCTTGTTTTAGTTTGAGGAACAGCCAAACACACCCAGTTGGGCACTAGCAATTTGGTTTCCCACTATTCAGTAAAATAGGCAAATAAAGATTAAGTTACTTTTCTGACATAGGTTTGGGGGTTTTTGACAGTAACCTATTGTAAAGCAGAAGATCCATGAGGATTTAATGAAAAAAGAGAAAAGGGGAGAGAGAAAGAAGACTGATAGGCAATTTCTAATATGCATTTTATTAATTGACAGGCACAGAAATTTTCTCTGGGTCAGGAAACACCACTACTTTACTTGCCACAGAGTGTCTCTGCTGCCCTCAGTACAAAGTGATCCTGATGTACAGTAGTACAAATAATAATGGTAGCAGGGATAGGGACAATGATGATGACTGTGATGATGATGATAACTTTTAACTGCAACTTCAAACAGTGTCATAACAAGTACCAAGTAACAGACTTAATCCTGGTATAAAATGTCCATCACAAATCCAGACAGAAGAGCTGCAGAGACTAGGTCATGGTACAGCCAGCTTTCTAGAAAAACATGAGCTGTGGACTCTTGTTCAGCAGCTGAGATCTTTGGTTTCCATTTGTGCTTGACCAATGGTGTGTCCCTGGCAGAAACACCCAGCTTTGGTGTGGGGACTCCAAGTGCTGGAGACTTTCTCAACTCCTGCCATTTCAGCAGCTAATTGTACCCAGTGTTAAACTTGCCTGGCCCCAGCCCAGAGGCAGACACTGATGGCAGAGGGAGCTGTTGTGACCCTGCCCTCCTGTCCCATTCCACATCACCAGGGCTGGAGTGCTCAGTGTCCCGTGGCCCCCAAAGGTGTCCCCTTGGACACAGGCACCCTTGACATGCACAGTCTCCAGTACAAGCCTTCCGAGCACCCACAGAAGTGACACAGATCCCTTGGTCCTAGCTTTCCCACTACTTAGTTGCTCCTATCACACTGAAGGAACCACAGTGGGCTTTTTTTCACTGTGGCCTTCCATAGCTGTTAATTCCTATTCCTCTAATTTTTGTGCCATCTGCAATTGTGTCCTCAGTCAGCCAGCAGCTTTTGTTTCTTCTGTATCACTGGTGAATTCCAGCCAGGCTTTTCATATGACTCATTCCTCATGAAACACATTTTACCAAAATCTCTTTTGGACTGGAAATTCCCCACTAACACTTCATGATCCCTTCAGGTCACTTAATGCAACAGATGACTTCTTGACTACTGTCTTTTAGGCAGTGACTGCAACAGATACAGAGTCAATCCTCCAGGGCCTAAGTCTACCTCTAATTTCTTAAGAGCAGACTAGCTTTACCCAAAATTTTTTTTCTTTTTTAATTGGAAATTCAATCTTGGAATGCACTGTTTATTTGAAAGTTTCCTTCATCAGAAGACAGTGTACACATACAGGCAATGGGTTTGGCAGGTTCCCACTGTACTTGGGTGAACCAACCTCATGGATGTCCTTGCTGTGTGTCCTACAAAGAAGTTTTGGGTGGCCTGGGGATGGTCAGCCCCAACAGAGCAGAGTAGACAGGCCCAGGTGCTTTGGAGTGAAGCCACACCAGCCTTTGCAGGGAGTCTTTTTATCTATTTTCTATAACACACCCAGAAACTCTCCCAAGTCTTCAAATGATCAGTCTTATGGTTTTGCTTCTTGTTTTATTGAAGTTCACATAAATTTTTTTTTCCTAGTCAGACACAAGTCTCCACCCTAGTAGAAAGGTAGACAGACATTCTGTGAAACTCAAAAGGAAATCCTGGTTGAACAAAACAAATCGGAAGTATCAGAAAGAGTAATAAACAAGAAAATGTTTATATTTATGGATGATATTGCTTTTGCTGCCTAAAGGAAGGGACAGAGTAGAAATTACTAGAGTTCATTAAATCTTCTTATCCTGCATATTCAGGGACGAACACTGAAGAACTGCAGTCTCAGTTTATGCCAGGGGACTGGTTAGCTTCCAGTCTCACTCAGGGGACCAAGCTGAGCACTGACTTTCTAGCCAACATAGTCACTTCTACTTGCTAACCTTTTAGAGCTCCAGAGAAGAAAGTGAAATAGAACTTCCCCGGCAGATAGAGCAATTTCAGAACTGGCAAATGGTGAAGACTTCCTGTACTTCTGTTAAGGGTTGGCTAACTGCTCAATTGTACTATAGTATGGGCATGGAGGATGAGGTGTACAAAGCATTAACACAAAGCAAACATGACAGTATTTGGTGACAGTGCCATAGCAGGCAGACAAAGGAAGGCAACAAGAAGACTTAACCAAATCAGAAATTCTGTGCAGTGCACAGATAGAGGTCACTCGATCTTGGGAGCAAGTGGACAGTGAATGGTGAATGAAAAATTTGATTGTGTAAACAACACATTTCTGCATGTTTCAGACCTGAAGACTTGCAGTCAATATCCTCATTTTCTCATGAATCACAATTTTCTCTTCAATCACCAATGACAAGAACAATTTTTTCCTCTGCCCGTGACCTTACATTTGAGATATAAGTTGCCACCATTTCAGTGTTCCTAAACCTATAATGAATCAAAAGCAAACATCACAGACAGGAACACGTCCTGTAATGCCTGGTTATGGAAGAGATAAAGAAACCACTTTTTTTCCAGTATCCCATGCATGTCGGAACTTAGTAATAAAATGTTTTGATCTACCAGCGTGCTATGTTGACATACTGAAACAAAAAGTGCTTCCACTCAGCCAAAACCACATATCTTGGCAATCCGCAGCCTGCAAGACAACAAAGACGTAGTCTAAAAACTTGGCAACTGTCCTGGCACGCTACACCTTAGGCTTAGCAAGTCAGTCACGCTATGCTGGCTCTGGTTTTACCATAATGCTGTAACAATGGGAAATACTGGAGTTTTGGTCCTCAGCACATTGTCTCTGCTGGCCTTCAAAAGCTGCTTCAGAAGCAAGGTAAATCCCTGATCTAGGAAGTCATGCTCCTTCCCCTAATCCTCTCCCGGTGAATGCAAGGTGTTAAATGGAGGAAAATACTTAGTGCTTACTGCAACTCCCTTTCTCTCATTTGCCTGTTCACTATGGTAGTTGTTTTCTAAGACCTGAACCATTGCACCATGAACATAACACTTGTACATCTCTTTTTAAACACTAACAAATACATTAAATATCAGATAACAGATTCAGCCAGGGGTCCTGGAAGCAGATTACCAGAGGTCTACTCTTGGTGAAAAGACCCTGAACTAGTATGCTTCTAGTGGTATACCAGGCTGGAGGAGAGTGAAGGAAATTGGGAACACTTTGGGCTCGGGCAACTTCCAGACAGGAGGCAGTTATCAAATATAATGTCTTGTGCACAGACTGTGATACCCAAATGAGAAAGTCATTGTACTAATTGCATAGAAAGGGAACTAGTCAACCTCTCTCTAGGTTAGCTCTATTAATTCTAACACAATGCTGAAGGCACCAGAGCCATGTTAATCTGTGCCACTTTAGGATCTGGCCTTACTCTGCAGAATGATGGCCGTGAAAACACTAAATTAACTTTTGAGTACTTGAGAAAATATAAAGACTCTACCGTAAAACTCTTACGACAGAATGAGTCTCACCTCTCTGGGTTAAAGACAATGCTTAAACAGTGTTCTGTGCCGAAGAAATGGTGCTGCTAACACGGATAGATGCAAAAAATCAGTTGTTTCACTGGAGATGCAAAAAGAAAAGAATGTATACCTAAATCAGATGAGCAAACCTGACGTATACCAGGCTAAGTAGCAGAAATGTTCTGAAGATCAACTAGTAGGCACATGGATAAATACTAACAATAGTAATACATGGATAAATACTATCAGTAATGAATACATCAATAGTATATTGATGAAAAGCTGTAAGGTTTATGAAAAGGAAAGTCACGTGTCACAAATCTGCTAGAGTTATCTGAAGGCAACAAACATGCAAACAAACCAGATCTCACTGATATTCTCTAAAGGGGTTTTTAAAAAGCATTTGAAGCGGGTCATTCACAGAAGACTCTTGAAGAAATTAAGCTGAGCTAGGAGAAGACAAAGAGACTTCTCAGATAGATAAAGGCTGTTAGAAGTTAAGGATTAACAGTGGGAATAATGTGGTGATTGTAAAAGACACTTGTCTTCTTACAGTCTTTTCTCCCATACCCAAAGTATACTCACATCTTCCTCCCTTCACCTTGAAAACTAGGGTGTCACCAACAGGTTTTTTTATATATTTTTCCTTTTGAAAAACAAGACTCTGTTTGTAACTTGAGAAGATAGTACAGTGACACTTAAGAGGGAAACACTGGCCCCACTGAAGATGGGAGAGAGCGAGAGTGCCCCTTCTGTTGACAGAAGATCAAACGTTGTGCCTACCTTTGGCAAGGACTTGGCAAAGAGTAAACCAGTGATCCTACACTCAATACCAGGAAGAGTTATCAAATAAGCAACTATAAAATCAGTTTGCAATTACAAAGGAGATAACAGCAAGACTAAAAATTATCATCATAGGTATCTGAAGAACAGAGTCTCTGCCTTGGTGGGTAAGTTGGAAGTGACAGATACAGATAGTTCTTGACTTAAGAAAGGTTTTTAGTAGCAGCATATGGTACTCACAAAAGTAAGTTAATGGGCATTGGTACAAATATAATGCACTCAGCTGGATGGAAATCCACTTTGAAGGAGCACATCTCAGGAATTTGTTGTCTATCTTTACATGTGCTCCTGCAAGGGCTTTTCCTGAGCAGAGTTGTAATCAATATTCTGGTGAAGAGCTTAGAGGACAGAGAAGAATGGGTTGAAAAGTGACACACAATACTAGAAGGTTTTTGAACCATCTTGAAGAATAGGTGTAGGATTCAAATTAAACGTGAGGAATGAGAAAGAGCAAAACCCAAACAAGGATGATATTCAGTAATGACAGTGTGTGGCACAATACTTGAGAAAGAAAAATCAAACATGCAGTTAAGTGCCTAATCAAAAAGGGAGGCTGGGGTTGAGGTTGATTCTAAGTGCAGTGTGAAGTAATGCTGTTAGTTCTTCTCAGCTGTACTAATGGCAGCATCATATATATCTCACAGAAGATAATGACAGCTTTCTTCTTTTTCCTAGAAAAGACCTCAGATTCCACACGGTGTTTTGTTATAAAAGACGTGGAGAAACCGGAGAGAGAGAGTCTGGATTACAATACATTAAAGTATTGACTATGCTTACCCTAAACACAGGCAGGTTTGGGGAGGGTGATTAGATAATAATCTTCCAATGGATTGGAGGACTGAGAGAGGATAGTGATAAACTTCTCTCCACAGTCACTCAGAGAAAATAGGAAGAAATTATATTAACTTGCAGCAAAGATTTAATTTGGATGTTGGGGAAAACCCAACCTTTTTAACTGGTGTCCTGAAATAGCAGAATAAACTCATTAAGTCTGTTGGAATTTTCCAGAAACCCATTGGACAAACCCTTTTAGGTAATGCCTAAATGCAGTTTCTCCTTTATTGGTGAAAGGGCTTGACACAGATCTTCTCTAAGAGCTCTTCCAAACACTGTCTTCTGAGTCTTCAATTTCATTTTTAAGCAGTGAATCTTTGTTTCTGAAGTTACATATGTATAAGTTCACTGGGTTTTATTCACACTGAGATTTAGTCAACTTAATACACAGTAATAGCTGGCCTACATGTTGCATGCTTCACCGACTGGTGTATGACTGTTACTGGATCTGGTGTTCTCACCCAAATAACATGCTGACCTAATATGCATTTCCAATAATTTTTCTATCATCCACCAGTAAATGAGGAAACAAGTATGAAAGGTTATGATTCCACAGTATCTACTGTCCATGCTGTGATACTGCCCACAGGCTGCAACTGAAATTCCACCAAATGAGCACAGCCCCTGTGAATCACTGTTACAAGGCATTCAGCACATTTACAGTTCCATGCACCCCCATAAAATCCCATACTGGTTGCCAAGAAAATGTCTCTAAGATTTAATCTTATTTTTTTTCTACTTAGGGGAAACAATAGCCCGACAAAAACTAATTCATGAATGTGAAGTTTTGCTCAATATGTTGTGACAACAAGTAAGAAACCTCTTGATATATACTGTGTGGCGTCCTTATAAAACAGAGTATGCTGAATATAAATAGGAAACAGATGTCTTCTAAGTGAAGGGATAAATTCGAATCTCAGTCTAAAGTGCTAACTTTTTCTCTTGCCCCCCATTAATATGGTCTTTAGTTTCTAATTTTGTTTTTTAAACTACATTATTTTAATTACGGTTGGCTATAGAATATTTTGTGAAAGGCGGGGTTGGGTTTCTTTCCCCAAAAGTAAATGTGAAGTTCTCATTTGGTAAAAATATAACCTTAGAGTATAAAAAAAACCTTCTTAAGTTTTTAGCACATTTACCTACCCTAATGACCATCCATACACAGGCTGCATGTCAGCTATTACCATCAATATTTGTTCATCCAACACAGACTTTCTGGATTTCTTCACAGGCCAGGCTTTGTAGAACAGACACAGAGGTATTACCTGTAGTATTTCTGCTTGTCCTGTGTTAGGTCTTATAAAAAGTGCAACATCAGCTCATTCACAGACCCTAAACATTGGCCACAGTTAGGAGGTGGCATCAAGAGAGTGAAGTGGTGCCCTCACGTGAGCACACAGTAATAGAAAAAAGAAAAAAACCTCAGAAGATTAAAGAAAAACATTTTAAAATATCTTTCAGATACAAAGTGACATGCATGCCAGAATAAGAGGATGCAAAAACCAAAGGAGGGCACAAATCTAGGGTAATAAAAAAGAGAAGAGTACCAGTAATGTATGGTAAGTTCATTTCCTTCATTGCTCATCTGATTGTCCTAGGGCAGGAATCTTTCACCAGAGACTAGTATTAATAACATCAGTCAGGCATGGCCTAACACCTCTTTGATTCAATGTGTTATAGGAGACAGCAACAGCTGGAATCTCTTGCAATTTTCAGCTGACTGCTATGGAAACATAGCTATTTTTCACACAGATGTGTTCAGATGTGAAATTTATGAGCTTAGGTGGAACAGATCGGAAACTCAATGGATTTTCATGGTATAAAATCTTCTGTCTCATTTTGGCTGCACTTGCCATTTGAAGATTTTGTATTAATTACTCCCAGCCCATAAACAAGAGCAACATTAGTGGGTGAACCTGAAAGAATCAGCCAAGCAGCAAAGGGTCTTTGTGAAAACCCAGACAATCACATTTTGAGCAGCCCTCCTTTATTTCAACAATTTTTGGCTTAAGGGATTAGGCAGGTAGCTAAAACCTTGCTGGTCTCATGCCCTCTTGTCTGCAGTCACTTTCCAAAGGAGAGGAATTGTGTTTCAATTTCAGTTTTATTATGCACACTCCAACCCACAGGCTATCAGCCAGTTCAGCAGTTGTGCAAATAGATTCCTGCCCATTAAAAACCTAAGAGCTATGTCACTCACACCAAGCCTTGAATGAACCCAGCAATAAAATGGTGACTGCCTTTATGAGTTAGTTTTGTGCCATTTTTTTCACTTGAAAATATCTGAAATAATTTAAATGCGTTAGGACATTCTGCCTCTGAATAGAATGTATTTTAAGAACCACATAATGTGAAAATCTGCCATGTGTTCTACAGCCCCAAAGAAGGTACTCAAAAAGGGGAAAATATGAGCAGAGATGGCTTTGACCTGTCCTTATACCCTCTGGATGCAGCGTTGCTCCAGCAGTCCAAGTAAATCCTTACAGGCACTTGCAAGTTGCCCTAGATCACCCCTCTTGCAAAGAGCAGCATTTCTGGACAGGAGTGCCACCAAATGATTTTTTCCCCTCCCAAAGCCAGTTCTATCTCTGGCACATTTCCCATGGCCAGGTTTGAGAGGGTTTTTAGACAACCCCTCCTTATTATCTTAATTTCTGAGCTGAAGTGTCATTCCTCTTTATTTTCAAAGCTGTAAGATCCCTTTCACAAATCTCCCTCTCTACCAGAGAACAAACACATTCTTCGGTTTCTGAGTAATACAACTGTGAAGGTGAGTATTTTGGTCCACTACAGAAAACTGTATTGCAAAGTGATATTCATATCCTGTCAGATGATTGGAGTAAAACAGGTGATGTCTTTTGGACAGCCAACAATGGCAGAGGTGTATCCACATGATAATCTGACTATGCTTCTCATAGTGGATGAAGTATTCAATTATGTGCTTTCTTCTATTTAAAATTTATTTAATTACATTCCCCATGAAAGATGCTAGAAAACAATTGTAACACCTGGACTAATAACTTCTGAGAACTGAAAAACAGTACAATGGGAAGAAAGTAAACCAATATGCTTACTCTATTACACAAATTTAAATATTTACATTCATGGGATTAATGCCTAATTTACATGAATAAAAAAATGTTTACTTTCTGTTGAGTGAATTACATTAATATACATCATTCATGAAATGAAGAAATATGGGAATAAGTGATGCTGGAAGAAATGTGAAAAATGAGGACTGCTGTAGAGGTGTAAGTTGAATATGAAATTGCAATCAGGTTGCCACACTAGAAGGGACCTCGTAGCAGAACAGATGATGGATACTCCTATGTTTTGCTGAACTCACAGCATGGGCTGTAGCCTGGGCAGAAAGGCAGCAACAGCTAATTTCTGCAGTGACTGCAAGTTTATAGTCCTACTTAGTCTGTTTAAATGTAGTAGGTTCCTGAATATATTACATTACTATGCCTCAGCCAGGTGATTGTCAACTCCAGTCCTGTAAGAACAACTTTTCTTAACCTGGAAACACCTTACACAAGATGAACAGCCTCAGCTGCTCCCTTTTAACTAGAAAAGCCTCACAGATGGTTGATGTTGCAGCTATGGACTTGTCCTGGCAATTTGTCATACAAATACAGTTTTGCAAACAAATTTATCCAAACATTCATATTCTAACAATTATGATTTTTGTCCTTTAAACTTAATTTCGAGGGGCAAATTTAAGCTATTAGTTGGGGTTGGATGGGTAAAAGAGGATCACTTCACAGTCTCCCTTTGGTAGTGCAGATGAGAGGTGAGGAGCAAGGACACTGCTTCTCTCATCCACCCGCTGTGTTTGCACTTGTTCTTGGTAATGTTGAAAAGCTTTTTACAGTGAATGGTGCCAGTGACATTCTTAGTAAGAAATCTGGGCCTTGGATGGATGCAGAAAACAAGCAAAGAAATGAGAAGGAGTTAAAGCAAAAGGGACTTCAGTGGTTGTATTTGTTTTCCTTGAATGTACTTTGGCCTGCTCACTTTCTCTCTCAGATATAATTTGGGTGAACTGGTGACTCCATGGTGTTTATTATTTTAATTGCCATCAAACCACGCAGATGAAATTTACTGAATAATAAATCTGTAAACAGATGTACTCCGCATATTGTCATGCACAACTGTAAATTTGGGAAGAGAACAGGATTTTGCTTACCACATTTAATTTGGCATAGACCAGAAGGGCTCAGGAATTTATAGCCAATGTTTTCATCCATTAAAAACAAGAGATGTTTCCGATTTGTAAATTATTGGCTTCATTCAGTTTTAATCATGTCAGCAGGAGCACCTTGGAGTCATTATTGTTTCTAGAGCTTGACTTATTTGAGGGATGTCCGGAGGAGGGAAGAGCAGAAGTCAGAAGGAGTGCAGGATGAAGCATACTGCAAATAATTAAGAGACATGGGGAGTTGAATGCATTGGATAAAAAACACTGATTCCTGTTTTCTTGTGTCTGGTGGCTATTGTAGGAAGCACAGAAAATAAGGATTCCGCATCAGCACCAAATAGGTTATAAAATGCAAGCAAAATTGCCAAAGGCCCTGGGGACACAAGCAACTGTTTCCAAGCTCCCAGTAACAGGGAGAGGTTGCTCAATGAGGCCATCCCTTTGCTGTACACAGATTTTACAAAGTATAAAGGCTTTTGGGAGGAATGAACTTTGAACTAGTCATTAGCAGAATTAATCTTTTTTCTCCCCTTCAACAAATGGCATCAGCTCTGCTTGTGTAAGAGGAAAAGACAGCAGTAACAATGCACAGCCACGAGTGGCAATCCCAGGCTGCAAACAACTGTGGATCTGCAAAACCTTCTTTGGAGGGCTGGCAGAAAGAGAAAGGGGGAGTGTAGATGTGGCATGGGAAGGGTCCGTACCAAGTGACCCCACGCTCCAATTTTCTTTAACTTTTTTTTTAAACTTTCTATAAATATTCCTCATATGCTAGTATTTTCTATACAGACAGACAGTATTCTCTCTGTGCTATGTTTAGAGTATAATACAAATTACAGGCCCATTTCAATGTTCATGGGAAGTGGTTCATTGTCCATCCTGTTGTCAGCTTCTTGCTGATAAATATGTGATAGAAGTAATTATTAATACTTGTAGTGTGGCAAAATGGGAAAGTAAATACCTAAGAAAGCAGTCACCCTGATAACGGGCAGCCTTTTCAGAAATTACATATTCTATGAGTTTGAAGTAATATGTCCTGGCTAACAAGACCAACTTCACCAGCCAAAAGCATCATGTCATTAATGGAGTTACATAATGCCAGTAACCTTAAATACAAAGACCTAAACCCCTTGCTTTATCCAATACCCTACAAGACACCAAACGCAGAATTGGACCTACCCTTGGCAGAGGACTGGCAAAAGCACTGTGTTTTTCACAGCCACCTTTCATCCCAGCAGGCAGAGCTCATGAAATACTGCAGGGGATTGCTTCCCAGCTCACTTAAGTATTGGGCTTTCCACCAGTCACGGTTCGCTGGGTCGTGCTGGGTGTCCTCAGCAGCAGAGATGCCGGGCATCATTATGCACCAAAAAGCAACAAAGAGAGCTCAGATGGCTTCAAAGGATGTGGGATCTGCAGCCCAGGCTTAGGGGGGCTGACAAAGAGCGAGGAAAAGTCAGGCTTCAGTAACTTTTAGTGACAACTCTTGTTAGGATTAAAAAACCAACTCAGCCATCGTGCTGTGATTCAGTCTGAAGGGGTGCCCATCACCCTTGTGCAGCAGGTTGCAGCACCACGGAGGAGGTTGTTATCCTCAAAATTAATCAGTTGGAGCTATGGCAACAAATGCAATGCCAAGATGCAAAACTCCCTGCTGCCTGCCAGACTGGAGACTGATTACTACCACTTCAGCCATCTCATCTTGTTTGTAAGATCTTGTCTCACCTATCAAACTACATTTTTGTTCCAAGTGGGAAAAAGTAAGTTGTTTCAGCAAAGTCTGTCTTCATCCCCTTTCCCAGGCCCCCTAATCAGCCCCTGGAGTAATATGCTGACTGGTGCAGATGGACACTTACAAATAACACTATCTGGAAAAATCACAAATAAATTACCATTCTGGATTTGTCCCATTTCTTAGTGTTTACTTGGCTAACAGAAAGGAAGTTTTAACATTTTAGAAAGCTCTTATCATTGTTTCCCGCTTTTAGGGAAAGTAAAAACTATTGCAGCAAAAATCAGCAGTCAGGATTGGTAGGAGTCAATGGCTTCCCAAGCTCCTGAAACTCTTCATAAATGCCATATTCTTTACCTTTTTTCGTCAGTCCCACATGAGCCTTTTTGTCTTTAACAGCATTGTGCCTGCCAACATCACAGACGAAATCTGTCTCAGTCTTAGTACATCAGCCACATCTTCTGTGATCTGCTACTGAGGATAAACTCTCCTCATCATTCACCTCTCAGTAACTTTCCCTGTGTCAAGAATGGATTATGTTCTCATTAGATGAGTGAGACAAAGTGAAAATCCAGCTGCTGATGTTTTCTTCTGAGAAAGAAATAATATTTATTTACTATGATTTGTGCTACAATAGATCCTGAAAGCCCCAGTAGAGACCCAAGCCCTGGGATAGGGGCTATAGATGAGATACAGTCACACAGTCTAAAATAAGAAGACAAACAACTCTCATGTTATTGCAGATAAAGAAACTCACATATCATGAAATTAAACAGTCCCAGTGGGAGAAAGATTTCCTTGGGTCTGTGGATAAAATTGGCAGAAATTCATCCCCTGTGAGCATCAGTATAAAACATGAGCTTAGAACAACATCAATTACCATACCTTTAATAATTTAAATGATGCATAATTCGTCTGTGCCTCATTTAAGATCAGACTAACCCATCTGTTTCAGTGGTTGGATATCTTCCCCATGGCTGGATTTCTGTTACTACTGGTAGAGTAATGTTTTATCCTCAATTCCTGTTTCTTGAGCATTTTCATTCTGTAAAATAGCTCTTCATAACAGTTATCTTGAACTCACAATACCTTCACATCAAGAATTCAGAGGTATTACATGACTGTTATTTTAACATCATTTGTGTATTCAGTTCCACAGAATTATGAAATGTAATTATGAGAAGGGGTTAGAGAATTTATGTATAAGACATTTCACAGTCATTAGCAACCTCAGCAAAGCCCTGTTGGACCAACACAGGAAGGCAGAGGGAAATGCTCCTATTTTTCTAGTGCTCTGGAGTGTTTTTCCCATTTGTTGATTCTGGACAATTTTTTCAAGCAAAACCATGGGAAATTGCCCTAGATTTACATTCATACACTGTAGAGGACAAAGACTTGATCCTGGACAATAAATCATTTTCCATTTCATTTCAATATACAATCACATGACAGCACACTGGGGAAAATGGAAATGTAATGGTATCACAGCTGCACATGGGCACACCGGCAGGAGGATAAACCCAAGATAATACTGAGTTCAGAAGTTCAGATCCAGCACAAGGTTATAAAAACTGAATTTACAACCTTTGCTGGACTCAAATCCTTAGAGCAACTACTCCCCTCCCACACACACGGTGTCCTGTGTCCTACAGCAGAATAACTGGGATATTTAGAAATAACAGGCTTCAGGCATGAGTATTCCTGCCCTTTCCTCACTATTCTCAGTAATTTATCAGAAGAACCATGAACTTGTTCTTTCTGTCCGAATAATGGGAGTTGCAAAATACACAGTATACCAGATTAGAAATACTTTTAAGTTCTATATTTTAGCATAATGGAAATGTCATGGCAATAGCATGATACACGTGCACATAATAATAGCTTTTTTTTCCCAGGAATAAAGAAATCCACAAAGTGAACATACTTCTCAGTGTATGCTGGGTAAAAACCTATTATATTTTAATGCCTCGGGGTGTGAAAAAGCAACATTTAACCCAAGGTTCTCATCGTATTTGGATGGAAGCACCACTCCTAAACAAAAATGGCTGCCAAGTAGGCTGGAAGAGTAGGAAGGAGAGAAATGCTCTGGAGAACATGCAGGGTCGAGTTTCACTTTCAAACTCATGCACCTTCACTGGCCAACAAACTGACTATCCCAAAACACCACCTCAGCCAGGGTAAGGCTTTGTAATGGTTTTCTCACTGCTAAGGGTGTTTGTAGGAAACTGAGCTCCCTGGGGTCTGATGCCCACCCTCTCCTTCACACATGCTCAGTAGTTTAGAGCAAGCAGAGCTACAACTGATATCTTCTCTGATTTTTGTTTTAATCACCAGTCCTGAGTTTCTTTTCTGTTTTAATTCAGAACAGAGCCTGTAGCAGGTAGAAAGTGTGGGGAGAGTACAAAGGTGCCCTATGTACCTCCTGAGAGGGCTCCTGCCTGCATAGCTGAAATCATGGAGATTTTTACAGGACTTCAGCAAAGGAACAGACCCGAAGGGAAAGGCAAAGAGAGACACTGAAATAATTTATCAAAATGGTGGGTTTCTTGCTGTAACTTGCTTCTACGTTCCTTTCTGAAGGAAACTGCCAGACAGTCAGAGGATATGTACTGAAGGGACTTATTGACGTGTGTGGCCCCAGAAAGACCTAGTTGGTGCTGTGTACAGCAGGTCTCTATTTTGTTTTCATTGGCAATTTTCATAAAGAGATTTTCTCCCCATCTATCTCCCTTTTGCATCTGAGAATCTAAAATTAGGCTCTTAAACCTGAATGTAAGGCTTCAAACAAAGGTTGCCATACATTGCAGTAGGATTTGACAGCACTTGGTCTGTCACTGAATCCTCATTGTAGGCAACATCTCACTGCGATATGACAGTGTATTTTTAACACAATGGATTTCATAGCAACAATGAACTCCATTCCAGTCCAAGGAAATGAGCCAAATCCAATATCCACCAGGCCTCTGCCTTGCAGGAGATATCCATCACAATCTGGCCAAAAGCACTACAACAGTCGCATGTCATCGTGACTTAGAAAAACAATAAAACAAAAGAGTTACTGAAATAAAGTCACTGAAGCCTGCTTCCTTCAACAAAACTTATATAATATTTCTCTTCCCAAATTTATGTTTCTTTTCTCATCTTTAGGAATCACTAGAACTACAGCTCCCCTCTTTCAACCCGTGGTCATTTCTCACTCTTTTGGTTGGCCGAACACAATCTCATGCCATTCCAGCATCATCTCACTACGAGCAAAATCTATGTACCAATTTCTCCTGTGTATTCCCTTTTCCTTCTTGCCTAGATTTTCCTAAAGCACCTCTATACTTACACGGTCAACTACAACAAACTGAAAAAAGCACTTTGAAAACTTTTTTCCACTAGGGAAAGAAAGAGCTTTTGCTACTGTTTCATTTGTAGGATCCCCTTAGGAGCTTGCGTAGATATGTTTTGCTGTGGGCTTATTGCATTGTCTGTGATTTCCACTCAAAGGACCCGGAAGCAAACAAAAATCATAATCTTCCCCCCCCATCTATCTCAAACAATATCACAGAGTAGAAAAGAACACTCATTTGTCTTTTTTAAAATGATATTTTAATTACTCATGTCATGCTTCAGCAAAATGGCCAGCCTTTTGTTAAAATGGGGCTTAATTGCATTATGAAGCCTTCATGGGACCCTCGCACATAAAGCGCTTTTCTTCAGACTTTCAAGACCTAAATTTGCAGTTGGCTCCTGACCAGCGCACTCGAGCAGATAGGCACGTAGGTAGCGGGCAAACCCCGTGTTGATGAAGTAATCATAGTTGACTGCCTCGCCTCTGCTATTCCACAAATATGCCCACAAACAAAAATTGGACATGCATGTTTCATTTTGAATTCATTCAAAAAAAAAAAAAAAAAAGCAACACACACAAAAAAAAAAAAGACAAAAAAACCACGCAGCCCTTAGTATGTCAGAAAGCATGGAGACACCTTCACGGACTGTTGGCTACGCCTCAGCAAAGCTTTACAACTGTCTGCTAAACAAAAAAGAGGCTGATGCAGATACCTTAATAAGCATCCCATCTGTGAGGTCATCGAGATATTTCAAACAACTTTCAGCTCTCATTAGTTTAGCGGATTCCACAAGCATGTCCTTATCTTTTGTAACTTTTGCAGCCAAACTTCCTGGGAAAGCCTCTGAGCTGGGTGACATTCTTACCCATGGGTCAGTCTGCAGTAATGAGCCACCAATTTATGTGTCCTTTGCACTTGCAGGCAGTATATGTTTATATTAACCTTTATGTTTTGATTTTTTTCCTTTATCCATGTAATTCTCTGGGTTCTACCATGCAAATCTCATTATTTCTAATAGGCTGCAATTAGTATATCCAAGCTGTTGATCACAGTCCCTTGGAATAGTGAAGGGCATTTTCCAGGAATAAGTGCTTTTTCTACTATATTAATGATGGAATCTGTAACAGAGGTTATGCCTGAAAAGCAGTACTGAATAGTGGAGCTGCAGACTAATGTAAATCCTTATCAACTCTCTGGTTTTGTTCCTTCAATTAACACAGGAGGTATAGCATAGTCTATTGCTTCACATAAAACACGCTATGCATGACGTTGCACGGAAATGAGATTTACGATTTTTCAAGTCTGCTAGGCCTGAATGAGCAAATGAGAGTTTATTACAATTTCTTACAGTTTTATGCACTTGAAAGAGATAAAGCAGGTTCATCAGCACTTGCCCACATGTTAGGTCTTTATCACACTAATGAGTACTCCTTTAAAGAGAATGTTGTAATGCTGGTTTTTTTTCTAAGAACTCCCATCTCTGTATTCGGAATTTGTTGGACTGAAACATTTTGCTGCTTAAGGTACAAGAGGGTAATATCCACAGTCCTTATTCAGATCTTTCTTTGGCTGCTGCTGTTTTCTGCACTTTGCATGAAGGACATGGGTGGATAAGGAGAACTGGTGAAGCACTGGTAGCAGATGGATGCAGTATGAAGAAGTAAGAAGAGATGCCAAGGAATATTTATCTGCAGGACCTTAAAAGGTAAATCCAAAACTTTTAAATAGGATGTAAAAAGCAAGGGAAGCCCAGGAGTGAGCCAAAAGGTATGGCATGTGTATGGTTGCAGAGCTGTCTGGACAAAGCAAGATGAAGGGGCAAATATGATTTGGTGAAGAAAATAAAAAATGGAGGCTAAGCTGAAGATACTGCATTATTTCAGGTGCGGAACAGTCAATATCTGTACTAAAGTTTTGGTGGGGACATTGAAGTAGCAGTAAAATAGGGAAGACAATACAGAAAAAAGTCCTGTATGGGAGCAGTGCAAATGGGGAGTAAATCATCAAAGATTGCAACAATCTGAAAAGCCCAAGGCTTGGCAGGGAAACAGTGAGGGTTAGAAAGGACAGACTAGAATGGGAGAGACGGATTTCACACTTGGAGGTACAAAGCTATATTCTGATAACATTTTGCATTCCATCTGTCTTCATTTTGGCTTGCTGTAAAGTGAACATAACGTTTATTCCCTCCTCTATTGACCTTCCTTTTCCAGCACTGTGTATTGTCTCACTTGATGCACAAAACAGCATTCTTTTCAAAGCAAATATAAAATGTTTATGAGGCCCCCAATGACCTGAGTAAGGAAAGGAATAGTCTCCATTCCAGACTTTCTCAGCTACCCACTGTCTGAACGCGTTCCTCTGCCTTTCCATAGATTCCCACAAAAATTAATAAAACCTGAAAAAAGTCTGTTAGGAAGCATTGCTCACATCATACTCCCATAACCAGGAAGAGCCTTGAGTTTGGATGTAAGGAGATCTGTGGGTTTGATAAAAAGTCATCTCATTTCCTTCTTGATGTCTATCTAATATGCTAACATTATTCTGCCTAGAATATTTACAGTTTACATTAAACACAAGCAGTGTCTTTTCTGTTGGTACTTTCCATAACCATCTTTTCACAAAGAGGTTTCTTTGGAACCGCATAAATGATCTGCTTTCACAGGCAGGTTGACTTTTTTATTTTTCCCTTTACTCTTTTTGTACTCCTTACAAATCTTATAAAATACGACCTTTAAACTCAAGAATCATCACATGCTTAGTGGTATTTATTTGTATTTTCCTGTTGGTTTTCATCTTTACAATTTGAGCTCTCATGTGGAGTCAGTATGGTTTTCCTACCATTGTTCCATAAAACAGGAGTAGCTCACATTTCAAAAGGGAATTCCAACCACAGTAAAATACTTTTCCCGTCTCAGAGAAAAATGTTACTGTGGGATAAACACTATGTTTTCCTGATGCTAACTTGATGCAATTCAGAACAGACAAGAGAAAGGTACTGTTGGACCAGAGAAAAAGTGAGGTGAGGAAGAGAGGTTAAATTACCAGTCCTAGAAAATGAGAAATAAAAGGAAAGAGTAGCCAATGTTCTTCAAAGGACTTCTACAAAGATATATAAAAACAGTATTTGCATCCAAAAAGGCCACAATTGCATAAGAGATTGAAGATTTGTGTATGCTTTGTGATCCTTAAGTAGCACACACAAACCATTCATGAAACACAAAGCTTTTGCTGTGAATATCCTCCAAAGATGCCACCTTTCCTGTGCTTTGTGATAAGACACATTAACTTTTAAAACTGACAGAAATACAGACATCTAGGAGGAGAGTAAATTTAACCCAAATGCTCTAATCAGGTCCTGCTGGTCTCCTCTCTTGAAAAGTCTTCACAGGAAGCCCTGTCATAGGACTTGCAGTAAAAACAGAGAATAATGTTTTAGGCAGATAAGATAGCAATTTGAACTGATAACTGTTTATTTGAACTGATACATCTCAGACTGATGATTCACAGCATCATGGTGATTGTTCTGCAGAACCAGGTTAAACAATACAATTTAGTGCTTTCAGTGACAGTTTAATGACAGGTTGTCAATAATCAGTTCACTCATCCCAATTACTTGGGAAGCAAGTAATCTGTAAGAAGTCCTTTGTCTCCTGGAAGGTCCCAGAGATGCAATAAAGGCAGCTTTGCTTCCAGGAGCCTGGCATAGCCTTGCACGCTGCCAGCCATCTCCATCTGCAAGGGCACACAAACACTGCATGGTTCTAACTCCACAAAGCATTGACCTCAAGATGCAGATATGTGCTTATTGACACAAAGACTTACACAAATGTAGAAAAAATGTAAAGCAAGTAAGATTATCAGGAAGAACAACAACTGCTGTCAGAAACCTGACTTTATGCTCTGCAAGATAAACAAAAACAGCATTTATGGGTAATTATTAGTGCTCCTATGCCCTTCATAGATTAATTACTCTATTGTAGGGTGTTTGGGGGGGTGCAGACATAGCCTAGATCTCCATGCAGTAGCTTAAACATGGGTGTTTAAAGGCATCTAAGCCATTTCCTAGATCTCTTTTCCCCTAGGCACCACCCAGAAGGTTATGTTTCCTGCAGATTCTGTGTCATTTTTGTATGTGTTGTACAGCTGTCTCATATCCATATGTATGAGAAATTAATCATTCAAGAATGGACTATCAAATTCCTAGAGCATCTAACAATCTGCAGAGCAATACCCAGCGGCCCAGAGGCCTGCTCTTAATCAGGAAATGAAAGACGTCACAATATGAAAAGACACCTCCTTCAGCAGGTGGTAGTCTAGATCTGTCAGTAAGCAGTGAGAGAGTGGAGAGAATGCTTGGAATGATTTGGTTACTGTAAGCTCTGCCACAAGGCTGAGAAGGGATCCCGCCCACATATTGCCCTGGGAATGTCCCTGATTGCAAACAGAGAACCACACGCAGTGGACGAAGTGATGGAGAACCTGCCTCACACTGGATATGCCTCTTTAGCTGCTTAACCCCAGAAGCATCTTTCATCTGTTAGGAGATCCCCAAATGAAGAAGAGACCAAGGCTGAAGCCAGGTCTGAAGTAGTAGCACATCAGCTACTACTCACTGGTTGAATGGTCTTACTCTGTGGTGTCCACAGGAAATGCAAGGGACTTATCCCTCCCAGCAAGTCTATGCAATTCAGCACCAGCTAACAGTGTGACCATGACCTGTCATTTCTGGCTGGCTGATCTACCGCCACAGTAATGTGTGTGCCCACATTAACCTAATGGAGGCTTGATGCATGCTAAAATGCCAGCATGAAAACAAGATAAATTTCCTTCAGATTGTCATCAGACCAATTTTAATCTTCCAGAGCCAAACAATCCCTTCTACTGAGGGCTCCAGATGGGATAAAAAGAATGCAAATAGCAGTCTAATCAGCATGACAGAAAGGGAAAATGTGGGAGCGGAGCCTTGTTTTCTACTATTTGAAACCCAGCCAATGAGTTAGTCAATCTGCAGCAACATGTATAGTACCAGTAGCTTGTAAATGAGATGATTAATATAAATTTCAAAACTTTTTTTTTAAGACATAAAGTTGCAGATAGTGTCCTGTAGGCAGGTGGAACACCACCTCTGGCAACATCCAAATTGTCTGAAAGAATTATGTATCAAATTTCTTTCAGCAACTTGCATAAGTACTTGGCCAATTTCAGCAGATACGATCTCATTAATAATATTTTTTGCACTTTCTTTCACATTGTATTTGATTGGATCTTTTGTTTTGTTTTGGAAATCAACTGATATATAGAGACAGGTTTAAAAATTAGATCCCCTCTTTTCCCAAATATTTACTTTTCTCTCTGTATCTGACTAAACTTGTATTGCAATAACTCTGTTTTTTCTAAGTGGAAAGGTGCTTCATGCCTAATTAGTAGATGCTGATAGGGTTTTTTTCTGCTCTATATTTATAAAGGAATTTGTTGTAAAGGCAGATAGCGGGTAAAAAACCTACAGAAAATCTTCACTCTTTAAGCTTGTAGCCTCCATTTACCTTTTGTAGACTGAGAACAGATACTTAAAATAAATCAAAATAAGAGACTCAGAAGTGCATGTGGGCACTCACTCTGCCAAGGCTGAAGCAGTCTCTGCCACATGCAGACAGACTTTGGCATCTAGGTGGGAAGAGGAACAAGGACATGAGGAACTCAAACCTCTTCCAGTTTCAGTTAGATTAGTGAGAGTGAAATACTGCCTGCAGTTCCCAGGGACAAGGTGCCAAAGCCTTTGCTGATGCAGCCACGTGTGGCCGGGCTGGGCCGGAGGAGCACAGGCTCACTGGTGGGGTGGGGAGCAGGCAGTATTTTGCATGCAGGGTGTGCTCACTTGCTGCTCACTTTCAGAGAAGTAGGTCAGGAAAGTTTGTCTTCAAAACCAATACAAACCAGGGCTTTTCCCTCAGCTCACCTCACTAGCATTTCACTTCCAAAGGTCTGTTTGTTAAGCTGTCTCTAGAAGATTTTTAAATCTAGATTATTTTAACTGAGAACTTGTAGTCTAAGAGCAAAATTTAAATCCAACTGAAATCGCTGAATCCTGGGTTCAGTACATTTTGAATTAGGTATAATGAAACACCTTCTGCCAACACACTACAAACTGTGGCTGCAAAGTGCCCGCAGGGACAGGTTGCCTTTGCACTGGACCAACATGAGAGCAGTGCAAGCTCCTCATGTAAAAAGTACTTAGAGACTTGTCTTGTGTAAATATTCTCTTTTTCCAGATTAACTTGAAGTCCCATTTGGAGAAACTTCAAGGGTTGCCAACTGCTTCTAGCATTATCTCCCATTTCTACAGATTCAAATGATCAATTGATATGTCTCTGTTACAATTAAATAAAATTGAATAACATTTTATTAAAAAAGTAAAACACTTGTAAAATAAATTGAATTGTAGCTCTCATTATCTTTCTTTATTGTTTACACCCCCAAGTCCTCTCCACTCCCATGCAGTGGATAGTCCACTTTTAAAACATTTGTTCCAGCGCCTACTGCACTGACTTTATTAATGTGATTCCATTTCTGCTGTGGTTGAAATTGTGGTGGTGACTTTACTGTACAGTTCACTGACAACAACACAGGGGGGAAACAAAAGAGGAAACCAACTGTGGATTAGACTTCTGCAAATATTTTTGTAAAGATGGATGCGCATGCAGAGGTGATCTCACTGAAGTCAATGAGATGAAACACCAACACAAAGGTAAGTGCTTACGGTAAGGCATATAATTGAGCTTCCACAGCCAACAGATATAACATATTTGATATAATTGGGGAGGTAAGAGTGTGGACAGACCCTGGAGGCAACTAATGATAGGACATACCCTTCAGAGATTCCTCTTGCAAGCACAGCTAAATGATTCTTATTAGTGCTACTGCCAAACATGGAGTATACAGATTCAATGCTGGCAGTGGAACAGCTGCCCTTACAAAGAGCCCAAGAGAGGTCTGCCCTGAAAAAAGGCAGCACCCTGGGAAACCAGTTTTAAACTAATTCATGCGAAGTGGCACAAAATTGAAGTCCCTTTGCAACAGTGAACCTGATTCAGGACCGCCTCAAGTTCACTACAGAAGGTTTTAATTTGTATGCAAAACACCACATTCAACAAGCTTGCTGCCAATTATGATTATTTATAAAGAACATGATGTTTAATTTCAAACCTCACAGTTTCAAGGAAGAGAGGGCAGGCCCTGAATGAATGCAGATAAGAGACTCCCAACAGCGTTGGCATGTGGCAACATTTGGCTGCAGACAGACATCCTGGAGTGATGTAGCTGTGTGGTGACAAGATGCTTCCACCCTCCCTTGTCTGGGCTGCCACCTCCTGGCTTCTGAGAGCCCTCCTGTCCCTTTCAGTCCCCATGAGCTCAACTAGTGTCAGCAAAAGCAAGTAATTTTAACTGAAAGAGTCCTGGAAGGAGGAAAGTGGAACATTTTGTAGGAGGTGGAGGATTCAGCCAGCACTCCATGGTGCAGATGTGGCCACAAGCCACATCTGGGGATTATCCACAACTGTGAGCCTTGCTCCTGAAGATCATCAAAGGCTTGCCACTGGTAGGCTCTTTATATAAAACCTTGGCTTTCATGCAGGCATTTAGAATTTTAAAAAAATATTTTAAAGTATTTTTGAAAGTGTCACTTTCCTGGTAGAGTTAAAGCAAAGCCAGGACAGGTTGCATACACTACAAAGTCACAGAGCAGCCATCCAAGAGCACCAGAGGGTCAGAAGCTGCAGAAGGGGAAGAGCAGCTGGCAAGTTTTAACAGGCTCCCTCTAATGGAGATTTTTAAAAAGGACAAAACACCATAGCAATAAAAATGTCATGTGCTAACCTGAGGTAAGCTTGAGAATGAGCTTCCCGAGGAGATCTTGCTGTTAATTTTCAGAGAGGCACAGCCTAAGCCTTATCCCAACCTATCTGGCCTGGCAGCTACCAAGCCCATTGGCACAGTGCTTATCCAGTCCTTAACTACAAATCTTAACCATCAAATTAAAATTCATTCAAAAAGGTTTGGTGGGTTATTGCTAGAAATTCTTAAAGTTGATGACACTGTACTCTGTAAAATAGGTACACATCATGATAGATCTGCCAACTACACTGCATTACGCTGAATATGATGAGGTCCTGCTCATTATTACCTGCAGAGAAAAATAAGGGTGTTTCCAGCAACAGCAATATTATTGCTAATGTCACAGATGAGTAAAATCTCATTTACAATAGTGTATAAAGTTCTTGCTGTCTTGTGCGTTCAGGAAAGATGAATTCCATCTGAGACAGGTAGGGAAGGGCCACAAAGATGGTAAGAGAATGGGAACACATGATGCAAGAGAAAACTGAAGGAATTTACCCTGACACAATTAAAACTGAGATATTATGTTGCTGTGGTTTAATACGCGGGGGCGAGTGCCACGGCAGGAGAAGATCCAGCCAGGCTGACTACCACTGTAGGAGCAGTGAAACCAAACAACTTAATCTAAGACTGAACTTTATTTTCAATTTTTTTACAGGCTCTAAATGAAATGTTTGGGATTTTTGTTGTAGAAAAATTTTTAAAAAGGCCCTTTCCTTTTCCAGTTTTAATATTTTACGCATTGGTGCACTGTGGTACTCTGTCAGCAGTGTTTCTCAGCTATGTCATGCTGCCTTCTGTGTACTGCACATTATTAAGATGCATAATCCTCTGGCTTTTGGTAACATGTTTAGCCAAGGTGACGGCTGCAGCAGCAATAGGCAAGAGATGATAACTTTCTTGTGATTAAGTTGCAAATTACTGATTATAGTCTATTACACAGAAAGGAGAATGCTGCAGCTTTTTACGAATGTTGCATCAATATAGTACCAGATTTCTTAATCCATCAGGGAGAAAAGCATTGCTTTCTGCTATACACATTTTGAAAGTTTTAAAAATAATTTAACATATTCATTAACCAATACCAGTAGAATTTGGAGAAGTGTAAAACACAATTATGTGTGAACCCCATATTGATGGTCTCTCCATCAAAAAGAAAAAGATGCATTTTCTTGAAGCAGCAAATAAACTGGTATGAAAACTTTTGGTATTATTTTCTAAATGTGTATTCAAAACTGCTCGTGTCCCAAATGCCTTGCTAAGAAGAGTGCAAAGGTGGTTAGCACAGTAACAGTGATCAAAAGATGATAATTACTGTACCATTCCTATGATTAAGTTGTAAATTAAAGAACAAGACTGGGATGAATGTAGAGAGGACAGCATAGATCCCATCCTGACAAGATCCATCTTGTCAGGACTGATAAACAATAACAAAACTGCCAAGCCAAGAATGAAAAAACATGAGTTGGACCTGAGTCACAATAATTATTTGAATTTTATGATATTTTTATATACAGAATAGAACTTAGAAAATGCATTTGACTCCTGAAACCAGAAAAAACCTGAAACTTACCAAAAACAAAAGGGAAGTGAAGAAACTGGCATTCACATGTCATCAGGATGTAGAAAAAATGTTACAGGACTGTGGGATTGAATTAAAGAGGGGCAATGCTACATTGGCTGAAATAAACAAAATGCTCATATATCAACTATTTAAAAAGAAATATAGATAAATGGCTTTTTCAGAACAATTCTGTTTTCTAGTTATTTGATATTGTTTTACTCTTCAGTAAGGTAAGTTTGGTGAGAGATCTTTTTGATTTATAAAACTCTTTCTTTGTAGCAAAATCCTATCTATAAACAAACAAATTTATTGCACCTTAAGTTGCAGTTGCTCCTATTATACTGTCAGTTCCAATTAACTTCACTGTAATCTGGTACATCAGGTTATTATAACAGGCAGACAAGGGTTCCTTCTCATGAGAACAAAGTAATGGATATGGGAAATGCAGACCTTTGTTTTAATGCTGTAATCTGTTCTAATGCAGTGAAAACCAACAACAAGAACAAGAGCAATGATGGATCCACAAACCCTGTGGATGTGTCATGGTTTAACCCCAGCTGGCAACGAAGTACCACACATCCGCTTGTTCACTTCCCCCACCCAAGTGGGATGGGGAGTAGAATCAGAAAAAAAGTAAAAACCCATGGGCAAAGAACAGTTTAATAGTTGAAGTAAAATATACTAATAATACCAATAACAGTGATGAAAAGGGAGATAAGAAGAAGAAAGGAATAAAACTCAAAAAAACAAGCAATGCACAACACAATTACTCACCACCCTTTGACTGGTGCAAAATCACATCTTCTGACTGATGCTCAGCCTATCCCCAAGCAGCCATCAGCCCAATTCCAGGTAACACCCCCATTTTATATACCGGGCATGATGTTCCACAGTATGGAATATCCCTTTTGCCATGTCAGGTCAGCTGTCCTGACTATTCTCCCTCCCAACATCTTGTGCACCTCCTCACTGGCAGAGCATGGAAAACTGAAAAGTTTACAGTAAGAGTTAACTGAAAGAGTTACAGTAAGCACTGCCTAGTAACAACTGAAACATCAGTGTGTTATCAACATTATTCTCATACTATATACAAAACACAACATTGTACTAGCTACCAGGAAGAGAATTAAATCTATCTGAGCCAAAACCAGGGCAGGATGTTGTCTACCTAGACAAATGCTTTAGTAAAGCATTTGACATCAGCTCTCACAGCAGTCTCCTGGAGAAAGTGGCTGCTCATGGTTTGGAGAGGTGCACTGTTTGCTGGGTAAAAATCTGGCTGGATGGCAATCCCAGAGAGTAGTGGTGAATGGAGTTATATCCAGACAGTGGCCAGTCACAAGTGATGTTCCCCAGGGCTCAGAGTTGGGGCCAGTCCTGTTTGATACCTTTATCAACAACTTGGACGAGGGGACTGAGTGAACCCTCAGTAAATTTGCAGGCAATACCAAGTTGGGCTGTAGTGTTGATGCGCTGGAGGTTAGGAAGCTCTGCAGAGGGATCTGGACAGGTTGGATCAATTGTCTGATGTCAACTGTATGAGGTTCAATAAGGCCAAATGCAGGCTGCCCAGCAGAAAAGGACCTGGTGGTGCTGGTTTACAGCTGGCTGAACATGAGCCAGCAGTGTGCCCAGATGGTCAACAAGGCCAATGGCATCCTGGCCTGTATCAGAAATAGTATGGCCGGTGGGACCAGGGCAGTGATTTTCCCCTTGTACTCAGCACTGGTGAGGCCACACCTGGAGTACTGTGTCCAGTTCTGGGCCCCTCAGTTCAGGAAGGATATTGAGGTGCTGGAGCTGGTCCAGAGAAGGGTAACAGAGCTGGTGATGGGTCTGGAGAACAAAGCTTTTGAGGAACAGCTGAGGGAGCTGGGGTTGTTTAGCCTGGAGAAAAGGAGGATCAGGGAGGACCTTATTGCTCTCTACAACTACTTGAAAGGAGATTGTAGTGAGGTTGAGCTTGATCTCCTCTCCCAAGTAACTAGTGATAGAACAAAGAAGAAATGGCCTCAAGTTTCTCCAGGGGAGGCTTAGATTGGATACAAGGAGAATTTCTTCACAGAAAGAGCGGTTAAGCATTGAAACAAGCTGCCCAAGGAAGTAAAGTCATCATCCCTGGAGGTATTTAAAAGACAGGTAGATGTGGCACCTGGGGACACGGTTTAGTGGTGGATGCAGCAGTGTTGCACCTTAGAGGTCTTTTCCAACTTAAACAATTCTATAATTCTATGATGCTATGATTCTTTGATTTTGGTGCTGACCTAAAAGAAGGGCTGGCATTATTCTCACTGAGAAAATCCCTCATTATGTGACCTCATCCAGTATAAGTTCAGTAGGTTCTACACCGCTCGCAGTAATGGTAATGGTGACATCGCCCAGATAGGTTGAGTGGAAAGTTTAGTTTAATAATTTTCTCTTGTTGTTTAAACAGATTAAGTAGATTCCATTTTTGCCAAATACTTTACATGGAATAAATCATTCAAGAGCCTGGATAGTTATGCTGAAAGAATTAATCACTGCATGACAACACCTGTCATCACTTTTCCATTGAATCAAAACACAGATCACAAAGACAGCTATAGCTGAATAAGTTAGACCCTTATTTACAAAAAAGTAACTGTGCCCCTTAAAAACTTCAAATATTTTGTTTGATTGCGAACGTTAAAAAGAAATAAAACAGTTTTAAGAATAAATAAGAAGATAGTCTGAAATACCTCACTGTGGTTTGCTAATCAATTTTTCTCACATGACAAAGCAAGCTTTCCTCTTCTTTTCTGGCTTTTGGGTCTAGTTTTCACAATGTGGGTGACACAAATGGTACAACTCTTCCCTCTTGTCTTACCAGAGGGATGTGGGGACAACTGCCAAGTCCTTCCTCTCCTACAACAAGAACTTCACCTTACCTGTAGATTCCTTTTTAACCTCCTGAAACAACTCTGCATTCAAAAAAGGCATGCGCTGAGGAGACAAAAATTGCTGGAAAGGTACAAGCAGTGACCATGCAATTGCCCAGAGGGAGAAAAACATAGAGGAAGAACCTTGCAGGCTGACATCTTTATAGGAACAAAACTTATCAATAAATCTCGTCTTCTGGTGTGATCAGAGGAGATATGGTGTAACTCTTAGGGCTGTCCTGTGCAGGGCCAGGAGCTGGACTTTGATGATCCTAATGGGTCCCTTTCAACTCAGAATATTCTGTAATTCTGTGATCCAGCAAGTACCAAAATCCTCATTTTGGAAGCACTTACTTTTTATCCACATATATTGTTTCTCAGTCCAGCTTTTCACTAAAGAGCTACAAGGAGCACTTAGATCTGGAGATGAACAACTAGCACAGCAATCATGACCAGCCACAAAAATCCTACTCTGTTCAAAACTTACTTGATGTTACAAGTATTCAGGACTTGCTTGAATAAATCTCCCAAGCAAATTTTCCTGCAGGGGAACAGGATCTCCCACCTGTCTAAAATCTTAAAGAAAATGGACAAACTCAATTATCCCTAGGAGATTACACTGAAAACCCAAAGATGGGGAAAAAGACTAGACACTGACAAAGTGTTGTTCATGTAGCTGTTGCACCCCACAGCAGCTAAGCACGCTCTTGATACACAGGTAAATTAATATGTTGCTTAACACCAATGAGGTTTGACAGGCATGTTTACCTACAGGCTCAAAAGATCAAACAAGAGCATTGAAATTGTATGTTTAATGCTGAAGGGGTTGATTTTTGCAAATTTCACAACTGTCTCATGTTTACATCCCTTCTAAACCTGTTTCTTAGCATTTTCAAAGTACTTCTGAACATTCCCACTACTATCCAGTCCTCTTCCCAGTCTTGTTGACTTTTGAGTCTGGTTGCTATTTCTTGGCAATGAGTCTCAAGCTCCAGCTGTATGTTACATAAAATGCATTTCCTTTAATCTATTTGGAATTTGCTCATATTTCATCTCTCTTCTCCTGTGTTGTGAGAAAGGTGACAAAAGCAACACATCTAACTCCTTTAAATGCTTTACTATGTTGCCTAATTTTACATGTTCCCTTTTGCTTATGCCATCCCAAAAGAAAAAGCTCCAATCTTTTCATTCTTTATGGAATCTAGGACTCATTGAAGGAAGCAGGAGCAGCCCCTTTCTAGTCTTTATGTGCAAGAAGGGGAAACTGGGGAAGCTTTGCTGCCTGTGCAGTCAGAAGGGGACTGATACATCATGCCTGGTCAGGAATATCTGAAGACACAGAGATCAGATTGCTGGACCAAGCATGTTTCAGAGAAAGCAAGCTTTTTTTATGCATCAGCCTGAGGCATCATTAGAAAATTGTTTGCTTATAGAGTTCTTAGTTGTCAGGTTGTGGAAGGCAATGAGTAAATTAGACTATCAGGTGCTTTCCTGGGTGACGCTGTGCTGTCAGTCACTAATAAAAGCAGCTCCCACCTCACATGTCAATGGGTGAAACATGAGTAATTCATTTAGTCACCTTAAGACGCTTCTAAATCCAATGCTGCCTTCTTTCCTTTCAAGTTAGAAACTTTACTCCTCTTCTAAAGCATTGCTTACGGCAAATGTTGCAGAGCTGTGCAAATCATTATCTTTCAAACACATTTCTTTAGTTATTGTTAGGTTTCAACACTACCATTTCAAATCCATCTAAGAAATGTGTTTCCTAAAAGGAATAGTGATTACACTAGCCTAAGGAGAATACAAGCTTTGTTCTAGTGAAAGCAGAGGCTCAGATTTCAAATGTCATTGTTTATTTAATATTTCTCACAGCAAAATCTTATTTCCCATATTACAGATATGAAATTACAGAAGAACTGAAAATTGCCATGAATGGGTCTACTACATGGGACAAAACTCCATGCAAGTGAGAATCCTCATCTAAAAAACCTTTGCAGGAAAGTGGACCCAAATGTCTCACTCGTGCACGTAACCAATGCACAGAGTTTTTAAAGAGGACAAATTACAAACCCTGAAATACTTGGATTCTCCACAGCTCAGGCTACTTTATCTTTCCTCCCAGGGCCACTCCATACATCTGAGCAACATCAGTGACTTGGAGAGGTCTCTTACATTGTTTTATAATGTGAAAACCAAATGCTTCATCTGAAACTAGAAACAATTCATCTACTTCTGAAGGTATAATAAGAGAGTAAGGACAGAAATAGATAGTTTTATCACAAAGAAATGCAGATGAGCTGAATGCATCTAGATCTGGATCCCTACTGACTTTATCATACTTAGTGGTAAAAAAGACTGAGAACAGGAGTTCTGGCAGCAAATCTCTCCCTAACAGCTATATATGACTTTGTTACTGCTCCAGCAAGAGGCAAGTTGTATCAACTGTAAAAAATATGTTCTGGGATTGACTAGGCCATGAGGAAAACAGACAGGGCTGACTGCGACAGACTTCAGATAAACCACCCAAGCCAATGGTCCAAGTCCTGAGTATGCATATTCATGGTATCCAAAATATGCAGACTAAATAGCTTAGAAAAGGCTCAAATGATCCTAGCAAGCAGCCTGCCTCTGCACCACTGTGAGGCATGCTCACTGCCCAAAGTCTTATAGCAATACCAACTTCTACTGGCGTGCTGAGGTGGGCATACCCACTGGGTGCCCTGTCCATCCCCAGGCCAGTCCTTTCTGGTACTGAGGGCTTCAGCAGCTCTGATGCAGCGTCCACCACACCACTGGGAGGGGATGAGGTCCAGAGGAGACCTGCCATCTTCAGCCCTCTGGGGATCCAACTGGGCCTGATGCTGCCACTGGGAAGAGCAACATCTAAAGACTTGACTGACAGTCAGAGACTTTGCCTTGGCAATGAGAAGAAGGAAAAAACCCCCCAGTAATATTACAGTGCTACAGATTAAAAAGAGTTTATGAATAGAAGCTGTAAATGCTGTCACATAAACAACAAAATTGGCAAAATATCAGTTTGGTTTTGTTCAGGTTTTTTTTCGATCAAAAACTTGTTCTCTCAATGTTCTCTCTCCAGCATAGAAGAACATGACAGAGCAGAAAAGAAGGAGTGCTGAAGGATGATTAATGTAGCAATGCCTTATCGCTCTTTAGCTGGACTGAGAAACAATATATATGCACAAAAAGTAGGTGCAGTATCAAGCCCTATGGGGTCTCCATAACGCATAAAATAACCAGAAAATAAATTTATCAAGAGACTGATGTGAAAGTCAAGAGAAATATGCTCTGATAAGGTATTTCTTAAAATTCAAAATTTTAGCATCCACCAGAATACTGCCTTACTCCTGGACAAGGGGTGTAAGCTACTCACCACGCTGTGATCAGTGAAACTAATGAATTTACCTCTGTGGATTAGCCTTGTGATTGAATTCTCTATTAAAGGATGAACTTGTGATGAAGTCTGCCCTTCAGCAAACCGTCGATGATACATCTCTCTTCCGTTCATTTTGACTGAAGCTTATAGGAATGTCCAGCCCTCCCTCTAGTTCAGAGAGGCCACTGGGTTAAAAAGTTGTTTGTTGGTCATTAAGACACACGCATACATGCAGGCAGCAAGTATTGCACTTGCTTTGCCTCCCCAGGAAACTAGCTAAAACCAGACACTCTTCTCGTCTGCTTATGAAAGGAAAGCATCCAAGAGAAATGTGGACAAGTATTTTGCAGAACTGCTACCTACTTCTTTTAAATAATTGCTGCATTAAGGGAAGTTGGAACAGCCTCAGAGATCAACACATAGTTCAGATTTCCTGAATAGCTGAGCTTGAAAAGCCAGGAAGGAAAACAGTCCAAAAAGGCTGTAGGTGGTCAAGCACATCTGCTAAGCCACTTGAATGGGATCAGACTGTGAAAAACTAACAGTGAAAAACAAAGTGAGAGACCAGCGCTTCAATGGTAATAGGACACAGAGCCTTCCCCTTCTCTACCATTTTCTGATAAAAATGTCCCGAGTCCTTGAGAAAGACAGCTTTGAATCTATCCTGGAGACAGGCACTGGAACTGAAGTGACATACAGAGAGATGGTTTTACACCATTTAATGTCTTCTAAGCACATATTTTATATATGTGCTTCCAATGTAAAAGGTAATGAATAACAAACAGACTTAGTTGTCAAGAGCCATTTTCAGCCCGTTTAACTTCATAAAATTGTTTCAATAAACACAAAGAATAACAAAGGAAGCCAATATTTCAATAATATTCACAGTCTTTGGTATTCAGTTCTCTGATGACCCAAAAGGAAAATAAATGTATCAAGCTGGGCATGTAACTGATCGTAATTTTCATCACTTTTCCTCTAGTAATCTTGTACAATTTGTTATGCTGTTTTGTGGTTTACAACTTAGCTAAAAACAGACCAGCATCCTGAAATACAGGATTTATAAATGTCAAAATATAGGCAAATTTGCTTCCACACTATCAGACTATTTATCTTATTAACAACTAGTCTTATTACACAAGCTCTATGAGCTGCACACTTATAAACCAAATTATCAGCTTCATTTAACTTCAGTCAAAGTCATGCCCTAACAAGTATTTGTCAAGACAATATGAATGACATCATGGTTTTTGCCATAAGGTGTTCTACAACTAGTACCTGGCTAGACAGTGTTTTTTCCTCAAACTCTTCAGTAATTACAGATATTGTTTAAGTATCTCATGTGTGTGTTAGTGCTCTGAAATGCTCCATGTAAACACACCTTGGAAAACTGACTTACCACCTGTGGGGAAAATGATGTCATACTTCGTAGGTGGTATTACCATAAACCCTCAGTTCACATTTGCTTGTAATATGAGACATGGGAAACACATGCTGCATGTAGCTAGAAGAAAAAAAAAGACACATCTCGCTTTTTAATCGTTTCAACTTTCCACAGTATAGCCAAGTTATTTTGTAGTGTTTTTTTGGTGTAGCGTTCCTTACTAATGATTCCTGTCTTCATTCTCACTCACAGCCTTTTCAAGCTGGTGTTTTCACTGTAGCGTATGCCTTTTATGCTGGAAGACAGCACTCTGGTCATGGAATAAAATGTTAGTGAAAATAAAGAAGTCAGCCACATATACCATGGGAAAACTGGTCTACCATCAACACACAGGTTTATTCTGAATCCTCCCAGCTGCACCAAAGAAGGTCCAAGTCAAAATAAACGCCACTGCATGTGCTAAGCCAGAGAAGATTCGTGAGGATTGAACGCATGAAGAACCTGACTAGGATACAGAAATGCCTTGTAACTTCCACTAAATCCCATAACAAACTCACATTTCATGTGGCTAATAGGAAAAGTGTCTGATAATTGGGTGGTGTGATTAAATGAGTCCTCCACATCCGCTATGAGCAGAGACATTTACCATGGTCATGGAGCTACTGTACTTCTGTCATCTTCAGAGAGGGAATTTATCCTAGTAGGAATTGATCTCTAGAGTTGTTCATGTCTGCCCAGTTTTCATAATTGCCCTCTTTCTGCTTTCTGTACAAAACAGCACAGCTATTTTGAATGACAAAAGATATGCCACTGAAATACCAGAGACAGCTTCTGAAGAGATGACGTGGACAGATACTGAAAGAAAGAAATGAAAGATAACTTTGATGAAGAAGATGGCCCTACCTCTATACTCTACCCAAATACACACTGCTGTATTTTTTCAAGAAACAAAATAGACTAGCTGGGAGATAGGAAGGAAAAGTCAAGAATACTGAAAGTGTTTTCCAAGAAGATCATAAAAATAGCTCCTGCTAAAGTAGAAATAGCTGCTCCTGGGGACACATAAACCCCCGTGTCATTCCCATGGAAACAGGAAATACTTTTAATTATCACAACACTGCTACAATAATAAAAGTAATAAAAACAATGAAATTCAAAGATAGGTATACATCCACATATTAACTATTATAACTTCTTCACACTGCATTTTTTCAACTTCTTTCATTACCTTGCAAGATCATTTTTCATCATATTGAAAAGAAATTGTTTCCTCCTCAGACAAGAGAGCTAATACAAATAGCAATCCCGGAGAGATGTGTCACAAGATTTATCTTAAAAAAATAAAATGTTTTTGTTCTACTCACTTGTGCTTTCTTGGATACTTTATCTGGTTTTAGAGCAAGAGTAAGACAGAGAAATAGCAGGGGGCCTGGAAAAAAATGAACAAGAATCAACTTAATTCTGGGAGGTATAATTTATAAGAAGACTGGGGGGCTCCATCTAGAGAAGATTGAGGGGAGACACCATGTCAGATTTCAAATATATACAAGATTGCAGACAGAAGAACCTATTCACTGGATCCCTAATGAACAAACATGTGTTTGAACTGCAAGAAGGAAACCTGAAGCACGATGTTTGGCAAAGGGCAACACAGCCCCAGAGGTACTGTCAAAAGACAAAGTGGGATCTCCAGAGGGAAGGGTTTTCGGGAAAGCTGAGACACACATCTGTTGGAAGCATTACAGCATATTTGAACCAGGTTTGGCAGCAACAGGGTGGTCTATGTTATCCTTGGAGATCCTCCTCAGCAGCTCTGTACTTCTTCTTGGCAATTTCCAGCTGTGGTTTTCAGCCGCTTGACCTCTGAGACTGCTCACTCCACCTTGTGTATGGGGACACAAAGCCAAGGGGTCACAGGGGGGGAGCTCCATGTCCTCTGGATGCTCACACATGCATTGCTAGTACTGTGAGCCATGCACCTGCAGTCAAGGCTGTGCCTCCGGGTCTCTGCAGGTGAGCTCTGTGCAGGTTTCCTCTTCCATGAGTCAGGGCATGACCACGTCCACAGCAGAGTTGTAGTCGTTTGTCCCAAATGATACGTAACAGGTGTAACAAAGGAGGTACTCCCTGTGGAGTTGACTATTTTTTGCCACAAGTATTTTTCTACCACATTTGGTGTTCTAAATATGTGTTTTGTTGACAGATTTCCCAAAAGAGTTTAAAAGAGGTGCCAAGAAAATGTTTCAAGTAGGGTAAGCCACTTTCAAAAGCCAGCTTCAGCACTTGGCATTAGGATGGAAGTGAGTGTGGCGCCTAGCTGACATTAATACAGACCTGGCTTTTCAAAACAAAGTTTGGGAAACAGCAGAAGCAGGTGCATGAATTAATTCTGCTCATATAGAAGATGTTTGGGTTTTTTCTCACATTTTCTTAGTAAGATGGAAAATATCTATCAAAAGTTATCCACCAATGGAAACACTTAGCAAGGATCTGCCTGAATATGAAAAGATATTTGTTATAACAGGTAATGCCAGATGAAATTATTAAAAAAGAAAATGAGTCTGTAGATAAAGTACAGGAACAAAAGTAATTAAATTTGATTTTACTGCCAAGCAAGTAACAAGTGTCAGAGATGGCCTCTGGAAAGTCCCTAATCATGTTGTTTCAGTGTTTTGCTCTCTAAAATGGAATTTTAATAATTGCACACCTCACAAGTGAGCTGTACTGCTATGCTTAGGAGTGATTGCGAAAGGGTCTGTGATTAGCTCACAAAAAAATGTTATTCACGTTATTATCACTATGATCTGTGTACATTTAGGCAAATACATCTGTGTCCCTAGGTGATTTATTTCGGATGCTGGCTGGAATTTAGATGTAAATAACTTCTTACACTTAAAGTGTTCCTCTATAGCTTAGTACAATTGATTGACAGAGTTATCTATATCTATATCAAACTGTTTTGCTGTATAATCTGGATAGTTGCCTAGATCTTAAATCAAGAGCAAATAGGGAAGAGCCCACTCAAAATAAATCCTGTAATATGTAACAAGGATGCTGTAGAGCAAAACATGTTGAGGAAGGGTACATTAAAACTACAGGAAACAACCTTTTTAAAAATGCTCAATATCAACTTAGTAAACAGAATCCATGTACTTTCTTGTTGAAACAACAATTTCGATTGACCTTAATGAAAGAGTAAGAATTATGCTCCAAACAGAACAACTCAGTAATATAAATCTAGAAGGCAAGCATACTTGGAATATAGATCTAAAATACCTGGGCTATGCAAAACTTCCACAAGCTTGATCTGTCAGTTCAGATCAGTTCAGACTATTCTGAAGATAGGCACCTATGCAGCATTAATGCCAGACTACATAGAATTTCTTTTCAGATTGCTCTTATGGGTATCACATCTCCTTACACAGGTGGCATAAAGCATAAAAGCTGTGATAGAACAAGTTTATCCTGCCAGATGATCTGACAACACACTGAGGTAGCATTAGCATGCATCCATGGATCTTACAGCTCAGCATGCTGGGAGACGACTGGCCAGAGAGGTGTGTGCGTGCTGCACTACCTCTTTGGTTTCCAAGAATTAACAGCTTAGAGGAGAGTTAAATGAAGGGTTTGTTGTTGTTAACGTTACCAGAAAGGAGGACTGCTCATAAATGTAAACCTTAAAAATCACAGTAAAATCATCTATCAAGACTGTCAACTAATAGGATTGAAAAAAGTACTCAGATATGAGTGACCTTACAGGACAAAGAAGGGGCAGCTTCAGATTCCTGCAAGAGAAGAGATGTATGGGTTTACAGAGAGCAGGAAGATCCCTGGCTTCCACCTGGAGCATTTGATAAAGTGCATTTAAGTGCAGAAAATTGCACCAGGGCCACCATCATCCCTTCTTCGCAAAGATATTTCAGGCCACAACAATCCTGAAATGAGTCACAGTCACACTCATTCACACCAATCAAAGCAAGGTAGAACCACGTACAGCAGAGAAACATTTTTCTAACTTGTCAAAACCTCCAACGAGGAGCCTTTTCCAGTGTTCCGTTGTCTTGGTATGAAGTTTTTCCTATGTTTAAATCTTATGTGATGATCATGTAAGTTTTGGTCAGACATCCATTAGAGCCAGGAAAAATGTTTCAGTCCTCATTACTCTTTAAGACATCCACCTAAACACTGAAGTCTTTATCAGCCTAAGCAAGCCAAAGGGTTTCCATCCCTTAAACTTTGCTATAGTTCTTGCTGCTCTGCTCTTATTTCTCTCCAGTCTGTCCAGATATCTATTGAATACAGTGCTTTCATTAAATTTGACAAAGTTCCCTGATGCTTGTGCAGAGGCTGCCTTCTCAGGCAAGGTTGCCATTCAGGGGCATGAGCACCGAAACTACTGACTATTAGATAGATACCATAAACCAATTTCATTTGTCCTGCTATTACTTCATCTTGTGGTGTCAGGCCTTCCCTGCAGTACGCCCAAATCCCTTGGGATACTGTTTCCCACACTTGCAGCCTGCTGAAGCCTTGCTCTCTAATGTGAATCAATACGGAAATACTGACTTAAACCAAATGTCCCATCATTTCTCCTGATGAGAATAATTTAAGGAAAGTGTTATGCTGCTTAAGTCAACAGGATAATTTAGAAAATGTTGTTTGTCAAGATTTTTCAAAACTTTTCTTTTTTCGGAATTTTAAGAAAGCTGCCATGCAAAATGTTTAATATGTTTGGCACCATCACTTTTTCCACAAGCACTGTATAAACAGTGCTGCAACCTGTCCTTAGTCACACCTACTGAGACCATTTGTATCTCCCTCCTCTCTCATGCCTGGACTACACACTCTTTTGGAAGTGACTTCCCACTCACTGTACCTCAACAGCAGTAAGTGCCATGCAGGCAGAGCATGGGAACAGCAACAGTAAATAACACCACAACAGATTGTTACTGCTACTGTATTTTACACATGTACTGCTTCAGACTTGGAGGCCTGTGTTCCCTATCCAGCTGCAGATGATAGTAACTGCTTTGTCCTCCTGATTTAATGTCAGGTTTCCCACCTGGGAAATTAGTATTTTCTGAAGATAGAAGATATAACTCATGCTTCAGCAGCCACGGCTTTGCAACATGATCACTGCAAATGATGAGTATTAGATAGATATCCTGAACTAATTTCAATCACTCTACTTTCATCAAAAAAATCCAGTATCTTCAGTAGGACTTTCTCTTGCATGTACAAGTGAAATGTAGACCTACCACTTCTTTACAGCTTCTTCACACCTGCCTCTTCACACTGCTCTTTTAATAATATAACCCAGGATTACTTTAATGAAGGAAAAGGAAAATATTTTACCATACTTGTCACATGTTCTTTCAAAGCCTGTGTGCTGGTGGGCTTTCTTGCCCAGGGGCAAGGGAAAGGTCAAGGCACAGAAATACCCAACTTTTCTTCAGCTTTCGCTCGGGGATACAGTTTATTATCTAAACATCAAATTCATAAAGTAACACAAAGCAAAGTTATTCCCTCATCCAAAGCCAGCTGCAGGGGCTCCCAGGCTTTCCATGCCAGAAGAAGGGCACACATCTTCATCTAAACCCCTGATGAATCAAGTGACAAGCAGGCAGCCTGTAACCCTTTCCTGACTGTTTAACCCTGTCACAGCAGGGTTTACTGTTATGAACGCTTTATTTCAGGGCTAGAAGAGACAGTTTTACACTCTTTCAGGTTTCTAAGTGCACAACACTTTAAGGTTGGGGTTTGGGTTTTTGGTTTGATTTTTGTTTTGTTTTGGTTTGGTTTTTTGTGCATCACTACTTACAGCAACATTAGATAATTTTGCTACACACATTTAAAAATCAGGCTATGGACTGCTATATGTGTTGGGTTATTTTTTTTGGTTGGTTGGTTTTTGTTTGGCTTTTTTTTAATTGAAAACTTTGTTCCTCAGAACAAGCCTGTACATACATTTATATTTTCATAAATATACTGACCACAGAAAGACCAACCGCATGTTTAAGAGTTCACAGCTTCTGAGAAGTTGCTATAAAATATCAGAGGAGGGGAGGTGAGGGGAGAGAAGGGGAGGAAATGGATTTATTTTGAAGGTTGCTTCAGATAAATACCTTTTGCAAGTTGACCATGGTCGCCTTATGACTGTGGGCTTGTGAAGGTGGAAGGCAATGTTGGATTATTTGACTTAAAAACATGAGTAAAAACTCAGTCCCTCAATTGCTATCTGAAAATGTAAACATAATTTTCCTGGATGCTGGTTGTACAAGGTCTATCATTACAAGCTAGAGAACAGTAGAACAGATACTGGGCAAATACACACACAGTCATCAGTCCCAATTTTATGGGGAAGCTGAAGCATAAAAAAGATTAAATGTGCTTCTGTCCAGAAACACAGCACTCTTGTTACAATAGGTCCATTTTGCTTTCTGTTATTTTAACAATCATTTTACGATGCACTCACCTGACTTTCTGTACCTTGTTCCATTCTTTTTGAGAGAAGTGTGAGTAGCAAGATCTGTCTCTTAAGTTCCATAAAACTTCATTTAACTCATGTTGTTCTTCATTTCCTTGGAGATAAGAGGTGGAGCTGACAATGAGCAGGATCCTTTCCCTTTCCTGAACCTCTGAAAAAAATGCCTAATTAATTCCTCTGGTGCAGCCTGTAACATTAGGTTAAGACACATACCAATAAAAAAACCATTCAAGTTTCAGACCTCAAGGTTAATTTGTCTGGCAGATAATGACACTTCCTTTCTGCTTGAAGACCTAGCTAATTTGATGTGAAATCACTGAACTAAATTTTTTAACAGATGTCACTAGGCTTTCCCTGTGGATATTTTCAAGAGTGAGCAAGTCAGTGTGTGGACTCAGCACTGGACCCCACTTCTCCTTGCTGTAACTATATCTCTTTTGCTGTAACCACTAGACTAACTACTCACTCTTCTGCAGGACCAGACAACCCATGAGTGGTAGATATTCTTTAAATCTTGCTAAGGGAGGCTAGGTCAAATGACATTTCTCCAAACATTGTTGGGGGGCTGAGTCCCACGCAACAAAATGCGGATGCCCTCTCTATCACAGGCTCCCATACCTCAGAAGAGCTGCATCCCTGCACACTCTGCACTGATTCCACTGCCATGAATTATCTCACTTGTAGCTTCCTCCTCCACCTCTGATCTTCTCCCTGCCATGCAAGAGTATGTACAAACAGGGAGGTGTAAACATCCTACCTGTCTTTTTTGCCTAATTTTCATGAAGCTTTCATGAGATCAGTTGCAGGTGCAGCTGTGAACAAACTATAGCCTGGATAATGTGACCATATATTCCTTGCCTGAAGAGAGGGTAAGATTTGGTCTCTACACAGAATTGCAATATGGGCCTCTACATAACTGGTGGATCAAGTAGGAGTCAAATCAGGTTCTGTCGCTTTAAAACTTTCCTCCACCTTCCATCACCTCCATCCATCAGTTGCCTGCAGCATGTATACTGAGGAATCGCGTGCAAACCTTAGCATAACCCAAGGCTTAACATAAACTATACTCTTTCAGGTCATTGGCAAATAACAGGTATATCCGGTTGTACCTTTGTACTTGCCTGCACGCAAATTAAAAGCTCATGTAAAGTTACAATAATCAAAGTCAGTCAGGGGAAGGGGAGGAGAGCAGGGGGATAATAACCGGGGGATCAGGTTATTTATCTTCACAGGGAAGCCACCGGGAGAAGCCTCCTTGCATGCCATTTACACCTCAAAAGAAAGACAGGGGCAAATCTGGCTTTTGGCCAAAGCCATCCCCTACAGCGCCCTAACCTGTGCCTAATCCTGCCTTCTGCCTATATCTGGTTATGTTACCTCCACTGCTGCTACCTTTTCCTCCTTGGCTGCAGGGTGAGAGTATTTCTGTGGAGACAACAACATCCAAGATGGATTTTGGGCTTTGCTCTCATGGTCTCAGCTACTGCTGCTTTTGCTGTGAATGTGTACCTCCAGTCTGATGCTGCTTCTGCAGCTGCTTCAACCCTTATTCCCTGACAGAGCCATCTACTCTTCCTGCAGAGTGGCCCCAGATCTGCCCTGCCACCCCGGGGCAGGCACAGGCTCCCGCACTGCTCTCCCTTCTGCAGGAAGCCAGCCAGCATTTGCACAGCCACCCTGAGCCAGGGTGTGGGTTGCTTGGGAAAGGGAAGAATTTATGGCAATTTTTTTTCTGTCTTTCTCCCTTGGCATGCCATGAGATTAACAGACATTAGCAAATGCCTCTTCCCGGAGTGCTGTGACAGGACGAAACCTGCCCTGACTGGCACCTGTAGTCTCTTTCCCTTGTGGTCTTTGATCTGCCATTGCAAAAGGTTAGAAGGCCTGAATGGCTCAGAAACAGACACTTCCTTGGGTTTGCTTCCAAATGCTAGGAGCAATCTGTATGTGTCAAGATCATTTTCTCTCCCTGTAAAATTTACTGAGGGCTAGAGGAAATCTTTATTGTTATTATTTGTCTTACAGAACAAGTCAACCATCTTGATCAAGATTGTAGCCCTTACACAGAATACTCTAAAATTCTCCTAAATTCAATTTTCCATCATTGACCACAGATAACTTCAAAGGGAGTTTCCCTTGTTACACTGGTATGAATATACATTCTCCAAGTCTTTCTCAAATTAAAAACTGTGCAAACAAATAACTCCCATTTCCCATACCCCAGGGAAGAGTATGAATAATTCTATAGTTACAGTATTACCTGCATACATCCCAGTCCCTAGAATTTGAGTCATTTCATTTGCCTCTGAAATGCAGTTACTGCTGGAGGCAAATACACCAAACCCTTGCACAACAGAGCAGAGGAAGACAAAAATGCCTTGCTACAGAGGGATTTGCAAATGTTTCCTCAGCTGAACATAAGCAGACAAATCACAGAAGGTCCTGGTTCAGACTCCTGCATTTGCACCTGATAGGATACTTCAGTCAAGACAGTGTAGCATAACCACTGTTTCTGATGGATGATCTATCACTCTGCAGCTTCTTCACAAATATGATTCAACATTTTATTGACCTGCAGTAATGCGAGGGAGAGTGGGGGGGGCTGGGGGAGGGGGCAGGGAATGAGCATGTTTCCTGACTCATTTGAGCAGGGCTATCTAAGGGGTGACATTTACAAGCAAATCCTTGACTGACATGAAATTTATGAGGTCCGTAACTTGAATCTCCTTTGGGAAATCCCAGCTAAAGGCGTGTCTCTTCATGATTAAAATCTAGGGAAGGTCCTCATGATGGACAAATTTTTGCACTCCTGTTTAGTTCAGCTGCCATCTCAACTATCAGTTTTTTGCCAGTACCACCTCCTCTCTAAGAGCACCTGAAAAATATAATAATTTTTTTAAACACTGAAAACTTCCCATTATAAAATTTCAATCTTCTGAAGAAAAACTTAGCTTAGGCCCTATGGAGTCCATGCCTAATAAGCAAGTTTGATGTATCCATGTGAATGTGCAGGCAAGCAGAGTAGACTTTTCAGAAGTTAGAATAGAAGCACAAAAGAGTGACATATACTGCCAGTACCATGAAAACACAGCATGCATGAACACAGCTAGCCAAGACCTGCTAGTTTGACTTCAAAAGACAAAATGTATATATATATATATACACACACATATATATGGCTCTGTGTGTGTGTGTATGTGTGTGTACACACACTATAGTAGACTCCTGGCATCACTTTCTGAACTACTCTTAGATGTCTGCAGCCCAGTCCAAGAACCAGTAGCAAGATGGGAAATATCACAGCAGGGAACTTACATCTATGTGCAGCTCCCTTACCTAGATCAGACATGCATCCTCCACTACATAGACAGGCTTATTCTCTGAAGCAAGGAGAATTCTGAAATTTAACTTGGATTTACTTAGAGGGTATTAGATTCAAATTGTGTTGCCTGTTTTAACATTTTGACTGGTTGTTCTGCTGTCAAGGCACCGAAGAATGGTGCACACACAATACAAATTGAAGAACTCAAATTACCAATATGTGTGTCATGGAAAATTGGGAAGTGGTGAGCTGAGCATTTATAGGCTGGGATAATCAATGGCTAGGGCACCTAGCACACAAGATAGGAAAACCCATGTTCTCATCAAAGAACTTTAAGTTTCTTCATTCCATCTGTGTGTGCTTTTCTATCTTCTCCCTCTGTGCAGAAGAGTCAACTCTCTGCAAATGTCTACTTGCACAGAGTTCCTTTAGCTGGAAACTCTGGGTCCCCTATTACTTATAACTTTGCCAAACCTTAATCATCTGGTCTGAAATTTTCTATCCCAACAAAAATCCATATTTTACATTGTTATCTTTAGAAATGTTCACTCCCAAACCAGTTGAATGCATTCATAAGAACAAGGAAAATAAGTGTTCATTTTAAAACATTATGGGGGTCTTTCTTTGACAAGCTTTGTAGCCTCAAACTCTAAAGCGAGAACTTGACATTTGACATTTGTCTGGATAATGTCTTTTCTCCCACATTTGTGCCTTTTGCTCTTCCATTGATAATTCACTCAAATTTGGACAAATGTCCAAATGCTGAAAAACTGTATTTGCACATCCACAGTAAAGACTTTGTGGAACTTCACAGGCAAATCTTCAAAGCCTTCACTCCTACAGAATATGCTTCTGCCTGTGAGTGAGATACGCTTTGCTTTCAGCTGTAGCCCAGGACTGTTTTGAACTAGCATCCATCACTCCTCTGAGCATGCAAGCACATTGGCATTTTCTAAAATGGCAAATACTAAAATCTTAAGAGTTAATAAAGCAATTGCACTACAAACTTTGTACCATCACTACTAAAACTACACCAACAAAGTCTGGAAAACAAAGGAGAAATATACTACTTGTTAACATGATAACAATATTGGCCCCAAGCAATGTTATTATTTTAAAGCTCTGGAGTGACCTAGCGCATCATACAGGTTATAAGATTTCTAAAGTTCAGTATAAAGACGGACTTTGGCAACATAACTCTTGGTTCTGCAAGCCTCAGAAACAGTGTGAGGATTCAGAGCTGCCCAGGGAGTCCCTTTGCTAAAGAGACAGTGAGCAGGCAAAGCAGTTTGTCCGCACGTCACATGTCGAGGACAGATAAAATAATGCACACCTTGAGCAGTGTTTAAACTTTCCTAAATGTTATTTAATCCGTCTTCTTCAGAGTACTTCTTTCAGAATATTTTAAGAGCAATGTGTAAATTAGATTTTGCTCTTTTGCCTCATGGCAGAAGGCAGTTTAAAAAGGCTTCTCAAAAGGTAGACACGAAACTGTCAGCTCTAAGAAAGACTTAGCTATGCAGTTTCATCTAATACTGTCAAGAAAAGACAGCAAGCTTTGGGAAAAATACGACAGGAATTTGGCAATGTAAAATCAAAAGTCTCACAATCAAATTTGATGCCCGAATTAAGTGTATTGCTATGTTCTCATTTCTGTAATCATACCTGTGTGTTGCCTGTATGGAAGCAGAACACAATATATGCCTTTAATTTGTAAGTAATATGGAAAATGCAAACAGATGGAGAGGGTGCAATTCAGTCTAGCGCTGAGCTGAGCCCCAGCAAGTTCTGGGAGGTTCCTTGCCTTCCCACAGCAGCTGGGGGAATTTGGCTCAGAATTAGAAGCCCAATTTAGGCTTTTGAATAGCTAGGCAGAATTGAAAATAAAAGCTGAGAAGTCAGTAGGAATGCAGGGAAGAGTGAAAGTCCCAAGAAAGCTGCAAGTTAATGAAGGTTAAGAATGTGATATGTAACCACAAATACATATGCTTTAAAAAACATACCACAAATGCTTTATTTTAGGCCACAGTGAGTGGCCTAAATAAATAACCCTAAATCGTGGAGCTGCGGCCAGCTCCTATGTATGCCTGATGCTCCGGGTAGCACCGAGGATGTGGTTACTTCTATTTTGCTTACATACCATGCTTGGCAGGACAGAAAAGCTGCCAAACTGAGCAAAACCAGGAACCTGCATCAGACACGACCTCGCTAGCATCTACCCTTCTGGTATCCCCATCTCGGGTTAGTTTTAACACTGAGCAATTCAGTACCCTGTAGCTAAGCTCGAGGAAGCAGGGACATGTAAATGGTGCAGAGTAGCAAGCACAGATGGTGACTGTGGAGCCAGCTGCACTGAGGTGGTACTGTGGCTGGACTGAGTGCAGACCTTCTGCTCTGGGATCTGAAACTATTTGAAGGACGATGGTAACTCTGCATCATGCTGGATTGCCACATAAACATAGTCTGAGCAAGCTGTTGTAAACACAGGGGCTTACAGGTTCTGATTCTGATTGTAATCTGCTTGTTTTAGTGGTGATTTTCCTGACTTAAAGCAGTATTATCGAGACAAGAGTTGAACTCTAGAGGTGCCTAAGTACGTCAGTACAATTTTAAGCAGCCTGAAACAATAGGATATTGCACTTGGCTAGGTCTCCAAGTGATTCGTGTTTTACAGTTATGCTACTTGTTTCTTCATTTTATATAGCATTGTGCAACACTTAAAAACAGACAATCAGTAACAATATTGCCAAGGATTATTTATTGAAGAATGGCTTGGACCACTCTACAAATGGTAAACAATTTGTACAAGCTCTACGTTGAAGCAATCCCAGGAGAAAACATTGCTCAACTGTCAAATAATCCACCTCAAGATTTTGTAAAATTAAGAGAGAGGAAGAAAAGACCCACAGTCCCAGGTATGGAAAAGAGATAGAGAAATCTAGTGTGGGAGGGCTCTCCATGGAAAGCTGCAAAAGGAAGAGGTAAGAAAAGAAAACAGAATAAGGTGAAGTTTTTGAGAAATTCCAGTTGCTGCTCATGAGGACTTATGAGCATCTCAGCAGCATCCAAAAGCAAAGACAAGGGCTGCCATAGTTAGAAGCAAAACTAAGATTTATCTTCAAAGCCTTATTTAGGTAAGTAATTCTTAACACTTGTAAAAGTCTCTTATGTGTTGAGGAGTTTTCTTGGAAAAGGGAGGACTGTGGCAGAGACAAAAATTTCCTCTCAAAGGGCAAATGAAGACTCTCTGGGTTGTGCAATTCGTCCTCCTTTATCGAACCTTTATCTCCACAAGGACTCTTGTCCACATACACAAAGCACCTTCATTCAGAGCCACAGAGGTACTGATGCCCCCATAAACTCTGCCAGCCCCCTACATCTGTCATTCCTATCAAATCAATCAAGATTTTTAAGAGATGAAGCTTGAATTCCTTTCCCTTAATCCCAAACTCACTCACTTGTAGCCCTTCAACTCCTTTTCTCTTCCCTATATTACATCAAGTAGGGTTTTCTAGATCTCAGAAATAATTCATTTTAGGTGGCATACATTTTCAGTGATTCAGTCTTCAGTGCCTAACAAAACTAACTGACTCAGGAATTTGGGACTGGCTTCAGTAGGACCCGCATCTCAATTAAGTCCCCAGAACTGAGAAAAAAAGAACATGCATTCTTTAAGAGTAATTCTGAACTTCTGTACTTCTATGAACAAAAGAGGTGAGAAGAATAAATAAAGAGGTAGGCAGGAGGGCAATTTGTGGAATATGGCAGAGACCAAGAGCCAAATCAGCCATTGCCTTAATTTTTGTACACTAATTCATTGGTGTGATAAAACACTTCACTCAAGCTATGCTTGATTGCAAGGGACTAAGCAAGGTCACAGAATCAGACCCTAGAAAATTGGATGAACATTCACTGTGTACAGTCAAAATAATACTCAGGTTGTAATAAAAGCAATAGTAAGTTAAAACCGTAAATTGTAGAGGGGGATCAGGTGGTACTGTCAACATAGAAGAAAATATCTAAAATAGGTTTTCTCTCTTTCCTGTCTAATAGTGACAGAACTCCTGAAGACAAAAGAGAAGTGAAATAAAAAATAGTTAATATTTTCTTACAGTATTAAAAAAAAAAAAGTACCAGAAATTAGAATTCCTGGGCTCATGCCTTAAACTGTGAGTTTGCAGGTCCGTGATAGTGGAAATACGTTCCTTTCTCTGTACTGCCTGCTAGCAGCCAGGAAGCAATCCCCTGCAATACAACTCGTTCAACTGCTGAACCGAAGAAAGGATTTAGGGACTTACTAACAACACCTGTAATGCCTGGAGTTTAGGCAACTTATTACCACAGTCACCATGAAAGGGGCAAATTTCCCTGCTAGCAATGGCAAACGCCCAGCACTATAGTCTACAGCTCAGGTAACTGATCCAAGGTATTCCTTACCTTGGATCAGTTCCAGTGCCCAGAACACTCTTTGCCAGGAGAAGCCCATGTCTCTTCTTTGACATAAGAGAGATGAAGGAGGCCATCACAGTGGGACAGGACACTTTTCCACAGGTGAGTGGTTATAGGTTGTGAAATTTAGTTTAAACCTTCTGATAAGTTTAAACAGGCTAGTATCTCTCCAAGCTTGCCTTAGCCTTAGTGCCATAGAGATGGATCTGTCTTTGCTCCTCTCTGACACTGGACTATGTGCTGAGATGTCTGCAGGATCCTTCCAGTTCACCCCAGAGGTAGAGCTGGGAAGAGGGAAGCTCACTTTTTCTATCACTGCTCAGAAAAAGTGGTTTTGACACCTCTGTCACTTGCCAATGACAGGAAGAAGCTCCAAGGCACACAGAGAGATATGGCCGATGCTAGTCTGAGCAAGAGGTAGTATCGCCGACTGGAAGAGCCTGGGACGGTGACAACAGCCAGGATTACACTTAGCTAAGACAGAAGCAGTAGCAGCCTGTCCAGGACTGGGGTCACACACTGAGCTGGGCTGACTCCCAGCATCTAATTTTGTCTAATCCCTAAATGCTACCAAAACATCATATTTTCTTCTCATGATGTGACTGTAAAGCAGTCGAAATAAATGTTGTATTTTCAGGTTTTTTTCTTGATACTGCAAAAATGACGCCAACAAAGCAAGAGCATTCTGATTTCTTGGGGAACAATTTCCTTGATGTCTGGGGGTTTTACAGCCCGGTTCCCCCGGGGCGCCGAAAGGCCCGGGGGGGCTTGGAGCGCCTCACCCGCTCGCCTCTCGCCAGCCCTCCCGGTTCGGGCGGAGGCGCCAGATTTAAGAGTGAAAAAGCGCAGTAAGTGGGAGAGCAGCGAGTGCAGGGCGGGGGCGAGGCCGGAGGGCAGCGGGGCCGGCCGGGGGGCGAGCTGCCCGGCGCTTCCCAGCCTCATTCTCCTCGAGCCGGTGTCAGGTATTGCGAGGAGGGGTAGGGGCCCGGGGAGGAGATGGCTGGAGGCTTTCCAGCCCCGGCTCACGCAATGCTAACTCCGCACGCAACGGGGAGGCGACAGGCGGAGGAGGGGAAGCTCTCCGGCTTCCTCAGCCCCTAAGATGCAGCCGAGACTTCGCCTCCCGACAGCGAGGGCTGCGAGCCCGCCCGCCACCCCGCTCCCCTCCCGGCACCTCCTCCGCTAAAACTTTTGGCCCCGGCCATAAAAGCGTCCGCGACTCAGCCGCTCCACTTGGCTAAGGCCCAAGGGCAGCTGGCAAATAGCTACGACCCCTCAAGCCAGGGGACGGGCCAGGCAGCGGCGATTTGCCAGTGGGGCCGCCCGCGTCCCGCCCGCACCGCACCGCACCGCGGATGCCGGCGGGTTTAAAACCGGGAGTGCCAATGCCAGACGCCCAGAGGCGGCGGCTTCGGCTCCGGCTCAGTCTGGGAGCAGCGGGCCGTCCCCCCCGCGCCCTCTGAGCTGCTCGCCTTCGCTCCCTGCAGCGGGTTGGGCTGGCCCCGTCCCGTTCCCCGCAGCCCAGCAGGCGGGCGGGAGGGAGAGAGGGAGGGGGCGGCAGCAGCCCCGCTCGCACCCGGCTCCCGGGGCTGCACCGGGCGGGTGGCTGCCGGTGGGACGAGCTCCGGAGGGTTAAAACGCTGGGAAGGTGATAATAACTCTGCGCTGGGATGGGGTGCAATTGGCATTTGCCTGCACGTGACCTGCCAAGCTCCGGGTGACAGGTACCGGGGCTCCTAATGAATTTCCCAAAGGCTTGGATCTGAACGCCGCCGTCGCCACTCTCGTCCCGGGGCTGCCGCCGGCTGCCCAGCTCCTCTCCATCCTCCCCCAGGTCTCCAATGGAAGCAGCGTGCAACAGGTCAGTTCTGCTACAGGAGCCCGAGGTGGCCGTTTATTTCACTCCTTCTTCCCCGCGCTGCTTCTGAAAGGCTGGAGCAAAGGGTAGGAGCGGGCGGTCCCCGGGCACGGGGATGGGAAGCGGGACCAGTCAGCGCTGCCACGCCGAGTCTCAGGCATCCTCCGCAGCCCATCCCCGGGGCGGCCGACCGCCAGCCTGCCCTGCCGCGACGGGCACGAAGGTCCGGGAGGAGGTAAGGGCTCGGGATGGAGTGGGCTCCGTGACCGCTGCGGAGGTTTCCGGAGAGAAGCTCCGACGGCAGGGCGGGTAACCCGTTTCTCACAGTGGTTCTTTCGCCGGGGGGAGCCATGTGCAGCGCCTGGCTGCGTCTGCGGAGGCTCGGCAGGCGAGAGCATCCTCCTGCCTTCCTCTCTGCCTCTCTCAGCTGTGACCTGTTGGATCTCTCGCTGCGAACTTTCCCTGTCCGGGGTGGCGGGGGGGAGAGAGTAGCGGCCTCGCCGCCAAATACGACTTCGATCCCTTATTGAGCGCTTGCCACTTCGTTATCGATTATCCCTTGTTTTTCGCACAAGATCTGGGTGGGCTTTAGGCACGCGAGGAGCTCACAGCGAGGACGCAGCTCAACTCCGAGTACCTGGACGGCTGCCGGCGCTCCCCTTCGCCACGCCAGCGCGCCCCGTCCGGGCTTCCCCTTGCCCGCGGGCGACGGGAAGCCTCCCAGCCCTCCTGCGGGGACGCTGCCCGCTGACCTTTCCCCTTCCCTTGCAGCATGGCCCTCGAAAGGCTCGGGGAAGCCCTGGGCAGCATCCCCCCCTTGCAAAGGTCACTCCTGCTTCTGCTCTGCCTGCTCGCCGCCATCCAACTGGGCAAGTTCCTCCTGCAGCAGCAGCAGCGCCGGCGGCAGGGCCAGAGCCGGGCGCCGCCAGGCCCTTTCCCCTGGCCCCTGATCGGCAATGCGGCGCAGCTAGGCAGCGCTCCGCACCTCTCCTTCGCCCGCCTGGCCAGCACCTACGGCGCCGTGTTCCAGCTGCGCCTGGGGCGCTGGCCCGTGGTGGTGCTGAACGGGGAGCGCGCCATCCGCCAGGCCCTCGTCCGCCAGGGGGCCGCCTTCGCCGGCCGCCCGCCCTTCCCGTCCTTCCAGCTGGTGTCGGGCGGGCTCAGCCTGGCCTTCGGCGGCTACTCGGAGCTGTGGAAGCTGCACCGGCGGGCGGCGCACGCCACGGTGCGCGCCTTCTCCACGGGCAGCCCCGCCACCCGCCGCCTGCTCGAGCGGCACCTGGTGGGCGAGGCGCGGGCTCTGGTGGCGCTGCTGGTGCGCGGCAGCGCCGGCGGCGCCTTCCTCGACCCCTCGCGCGTCCTGGTGGTGGCCGTGGCCAACGTGATGAGCGCCCTGTGCTTCGGCCGCCGCTACAGCCACGGCGACGGCGAGTTCCTGCGCATCGTGGGGCGCAACGAGCAGTTCGGGCGGGCGGTGGGCGCCGGCAGCCTGGTGGACGCGCTGCCCTGGCTCCAGCGCTTCCCCAGCCCCATCCGCGCCGCCTACCGCGCCTTCCGCGACCTCAACCGCGACTTTTACGGCTTCGTCCGCGGCAAGTTCCTGCAGCACCAGCGCAGCCTGCGCCCGGGGGCCGCCCCCCGCGACATGATGGACGCCTTCATCCACCTGCAGCGGGAGCAGCCGCGGCTGCAGCTGGAGCACGTGCCCGCCACCGTCACCGACATCTTCGGCGCCAGCCAGGACACCCTCTCCACGGCCCTGCAGTGGCTCCTCATCTTCCTCATCAGGTAGGTGCTGGCGGAGGTGGCACCACAGCGGGGCGCCCCACCTACCCTTGGGAGGGACACGGGAGCCCGTCTGGGGCGTCGCGGTGCGAGCGCCCGGCAGTCCCGGGGGAGCCCCGCTTAAACCGCTCCCCTGGGAAGGCTCCTGAGGCGGGAGCGGTCGGCCCGAGCCAGCGCCTGGACCATCTGGTCAGGGCAGCACCGGGATCGCGATGCCGCCGGGGACCCGCCGTCGGGTCGAGGGTCTGCGGGACCGGGCAGCGCCAGTCCGTGCAGTGCTGGTGCCTTAGCGACTCCCGATTAACTAACACGGAAGCTCTGGGAAACTTGCCAGAAAGAGATAAGAAAATATAAAAAAAAATAAAATCCGACACAAACCCACCCTATTCAGGCCGTCGGGCATAAAGCGAGGTTGGCAGAAAGGCAGCCGAATAAAACCTGAAAGTAACAGATTTTACCAGGTCAAGATCAAGGAGATCATAGGAACAGGATAACAACTGATTAAGCACGATAAAGAGTTCGTGCACCGGTTTACAAAACCCGCTATTATGTTGATCTGCCATTGCGTGTGCCTTCCTTGCCATTGCGTGACTGGGGAAGGCAGACCCCTTGGGCAGCCGGCGGGTGCACTGCCCTGGCACCAGCACTTCCAGGGGGAAAACTCTGCTAGGGGACGTGGTTTAATAGAAGGCGCCACGAGACTGGCTTTTTTTTTTTTTTTTTTTTTTATCACCTGCATAATTTGTGGGCTTGTGCAAACATTATCTACTCAGTCGCTTCATGAAAAACAGGCAAATATTTGACTTCAAGCTAAGGGTGTGATGCCCAGTGTTCACATAACTTTTGGGTTTCTCCCCATTTCTTATGTTTGCCCAGCATTTAACATGCAGATCTGCTGCAGGAGGAAAAGGCAAGGATGGAGAAGCCAAACTTGTATACTTAAAGCAAATAAAGGCTCCTGGGAGGAGTGCATGCTTTTAGACAAGCAGAAGATGTATTAACATTTTGATCTTGTTTGGTTACTGTGTAGTCTTCCAAACTGTCCAGATTTCAAGACAGTCTTCTTAAAATATAACGAAAATATATTTTGATATTAATTAGAAAAAAGTGTACTCAAACTTAAAGTGGGACGTTCATAAAGCCATTCTGACAATTTAACAATTGGGATTTTTTTTTTCAGTTTAAAAACCCACAGGCTATCATATGTATGCAATATGTCTAGTAATATCAAACTCCATGTTAACTTTTAAAAGTCACATAAAGAGCTGGAAAACAAAACTCTCATACCCATGGAAAACACAATACTTAGAAGACACAAGTAATTTTAGTTTTAGAATGAATTTTCAAAATTGGATCAGAATATTCAGTTTAAGCACACTTTAGGTTAGGTTCACTTTTTATGTTGAGAATCAGTTACGTGTGATATTAAAGTGAAAACTGAGCAAATCTGAAATTACACCATTGGATGGGAAGTTTGGATTTTTCTCTCAAAGTTTTCCATTGAGGTCTGCATGTTCCTGTAATATATTTAAACTTTTTTCAAACTTCATTATTTAGGGTAGGGGTTAAGTTCTGTGAAAAATGTTTACAGCGAGAATTATTTGTAAGAAAATCCTTTGAATGTGTTATGTACACAGACACATCTTGCTTTAAATGACAGGTATCCGAAAGTGCAGGCTAAAATGCAAGAAGAAGTGGATAGGATTGTCGGAAGAGACCGTCTGCCATGTGTTGAAGATCAGCCTCACTTGCCCTACATCATGGCTTTCTTGTACGAATCCATGCGTTTCAGCAGTTTTGTGCCTGTTACTATCCCACATGCCACCACGACCAACACCTTCATAATGGGCTACCTCATTCCCAAGGACACTGTCATTTTTGTAAATCAGTGGTCAGTGAATCATGATCCAGCAAAATGGTCCAACCCTGAGGATTTTGATCCAACAAGATTCCTGGATGAGAATGGATTCATCAATAAAGATCTTACTAGTAGTGTGATGATTTTCTCGTTAGGAAAACGTCGGTGTATTGGAGAGGAGTTATCCAAGGTGCAGCTCTTTCTCTTTACCTCTATACTGGTGCATCAGTGCAATTTTACTGCTAATCCAAATGAGGACCCTAAAATGGACTTTACCTATGGGCTGACCATTAAACCTAAGCCATTTACCTTGAATGTTACACTAAGAGATACTATGGATTTGCTTGATCAGGCTGTCCAAAGACTGCAAGCAGAGAAAGTAGCCAATGAAAATCAGCTGTCAGCAAATGCCTAAACAATAAACCTTGCATCTACAGATAATCCCTCTTTCTCTTTTTAGACTTATATGACTTACAGTTTGTTCTGGTGATCTTTTTGGAACATAGCCAATATTACAAGTTGTAAGAGCAGGAAGGAAAGCTGCACAAGGTATAATTCAGTCCTCTTTTTAGTTCTAGAAGGAGAGCCAGGGGAACAATTTAATATATTAAATAATAAAACATATGCAATTTGAAAGTAAACCTTTTCTTTTCTAGCTTGTTCACAGAAGTTGCCATTGTAAAGTGCTTTTTATCTACTGACTGGTTGGAGCACCTCCAGGAACTCTCTCTACAATCCTTGCTATGTCTCCATGTGCTATGCCTTAACTCTAGGTTTGCCTTCAGTGACTCCGCATCCCAAAGTGAAATTTCTTATTCAAAAACAAAGAAAAGAAAAAATTAAAAAAAAGAAAGGGTTGTTTAGAACACTGCAGCCTGCCTCTGAATTCCCTCTACTGGAAACTGCCATGCTCCTGTGTTGTGACTGCTGGGATGTCCATTAATGCCTCAATAATAAGTGTTCAAGTGATTTTTGGTAAAATGACAATGTAAAGTCTAGCCTTCAGCATTCCAAAGTGTTTACATAAATGACTAAAAAAATAAAAGCCTTCCTTATAAGCACAGCTGAAAATAAAATTTATGTTTTATATGAACATGAACAGAATGTCCTACTACAGTAACTTTTCACTAAGTTTTGAAAGATCAGAATTTCTATGCCACTGAATGGCAAGTGAGATACAAATCATATGCTAATATGTTCATTAGCATGTTCATGAACAAAATAGATATTTGAATTAGATTGATAAAGGTATAGTTGAACTTTTTATTTATCTAGGAAAGAGTATCACATAATAAGCACATAAGTAAGTCCAGTAAAAACCACATCGGCCAAGGGATTTAGAGGTGAGAATATGGGGGGGTCATATTCAAACATTCATACCACAAGTCTCAAGTAAAGCATACAGCAAATAAAACCCATGTTCACTAGTCATTCTAGTAGGTTTAGTTAAATGGTATATCTGAAAATTAACTGTGTACTTTTAGTACACTTTGCTTGGAACAAAGTCTCAGAAGGAAATGTAGTGTTACATGTCCTAATTAATGTACCCATTAACTGAAGAAAGAGTACTTTTAAAATATTAGTGAGGCAAAGTTCATAAAATTTTAAAAAACCACCTAACCTATTATTTGAAAGTAAAAAACGTGTGAAACTTTATAGCCTTAAACCTCTGGCTAATATTTGTATACACAAAGCTGCACATATTTCTCTAAAAAGCAAACAATCCAATGTATATGCCTGATTTGAAAAGTGTTGGGCAGGCATTGCAAATCACCTTCAATTACATATGAAATCAATCCGAAATGAGAGTACCTCACGTGACTTGCTATGTTCAGCTGAGTACTAAATAAGGTATTAGTAGAGCTAGAAAAATAAGGGTACAATGCTACACAGTAAAGTAGCTCTGCTAAGCAAGTAAGGATTTGCACTGTCTTTTAATAGATGGCCAGTCTTAGTCACGTTGGCAGCAGTGACTGAACTCATACTAACATTGGGAAGAGCTAGGTTAATGACACAATCCAGATCTTAGCTTCACTACTGATTTTAAAAACCTGAATCAAGCCTAAAAGTACTGCTCTGTAACCCCCCAGAGTGATGTACCTGCTTAAAGTCTCTGACTTCATATGGCATCTATCATCTTTTTTTTTTATAGTTAAAAGAAGCTTTCTGTTACATACACAAGGAGTAACCTCAGGTGTTTTTCTGAATTACGTACAAGTTTGTGATATCCCAGAACTTAGCCTATACCTGTGAAAAGCTTTATAAAATACTTAGGATTTTCCTATGGAGATCTACATTAGATCAAATGCTGGCAAGACAATTTCTCTTCTACCTTTGTAAGTATTGATATTAAAAAAAAATAAAGGATGTAACCTACAACTGAATAGTTATTCTAATGCAAGGATCACAAATTCATATTTTAGTAAAAACAGCTTTTACAATTTGATACTCTTCCAAAAGCTTTAACTTTGCATTGGCTACTAATGCAACATCCATACACACTGCTCATGTCAGTCAGGGGGTTACACGCTATATAGCTTTTGGTCAAATAAATGCCTTTTGTAATCTGTGAAGATACTCAAATTTAGTAGCACCTATTTAGAATGTATGCAGTTTAGTGAGCTAACTTCTATGGTCATTCTGAGATGTATCATTGTGTTACCAAAATACTAAATAAAATTATTCTTACACTGCCATTGCTTAGTTTATGTATGGCTTTCTAACATCAAATTAAACAAAATTTTTATTTCTGATTTGGAAAGTATTATTATTTTAGATATTTGTTTATATACTTAGCACCCTCTTCCCATTTTTGGATTTTAAGGTTTTTCTCCACGCTGCCCTTACAGCTTCTCAGGTCTGCCTGCTTATTCACACCTTGCCCTCTGTGCTTAACTTTGTCATGCTCCTTGCTGCTCGCCTCAGCATTGATCTGAATTCTTCCCATGTCTTTTGCTTTGTTCTAATACCTGTTAACCTCTCCTCAGCCTGCACAATCTCCTATGCTATGTTCTTCCCTCTGGCATTTCAGTTGACTTCCACCTCCTCTATTTTTGAGCCCACAGACTGGTTTTCCTTTCTCTTTTCCCATCCTATACCTAGTGCTGACATCTATATACTCCTGCCACTGGATCCCCACCTTGGTCCTTGGCACCAATTTGTGCTCTTTTAGCCTTGGTGTATAGTCAGAAGTGTCAGGAACGGAAATCTCAGGCCAAACAGGCCTTAATGTACACTTGCAGAGCAGTCTCTCACAAAATGAAAGCAAAGCTGTGGTGAAGGGTGGCTGTTATTACATATATAAAACATTTCTTCGTGATGCAGCAGCTCTCCCATCCTCCCACTCCTTTGTCTTCTTTTCTCAGTCTGCTACACAAGTCTCCTTACTTCAGAGGCATCTTAGAAATGACCTTCACATTTTCCCAAGCCCCAAGGAAGGGGAAAAGAGCTGGGTGGGACAGAAGACTGGGCAGACTGATGACCAGTAGTTTCCTCCTGATTTGGGATATTTTCAGCTGTAGTTTCTCCCTAAGCGGGCAGGATCCCAAGTTCAGGTCGAGTTGGTGAAATTAGAAGGAGCACAAGTGGAATACAACCTATAAAGACCTCCTAGAAATAGCTAAGGGCCTGTGGAGTAGGCGTAGTGTCCAGAGATACCCCGTGCAGTGCATACCTGGCTGGGGCTGACCAGTGGGGCAGCGCTGATTCAGAGCAGGTGTCCTCCCTGGGTAAAAGCCAAGAACAACTACCTCCCTCGCCAACCTGTGACTGGGTGTCATCACAGCAATACGAGACAAATACATGTTGTTCTTTCTTCATGAAAAAAAGCACAGAGTACTGAAGCAGCTGTATTCAAGTCAAGATTTTTCCTTTAAAATTCTTTACATTCAGGTTGTAGTGATTTCAATGGGTCAGGAAAGCCAAATGTCATCTCACGTTTGCTTCCTCTGTGCATGTGTGCACACATGCTTGGTCCATCTCACCGAAGTTTAGTAACATCCTTCATTCAGGTTGAGGTAAGGGATTAAAAAATCCAAAACAACCACCAAAACAAGCAAAAAAGCCCACAAAACCCCGAAACAGGAAACTCAGGGAGAACTTAAGATAAGCATATATTTCTTGGAAAATCAGTAGCAGTCAGACCACCCCACTAACTAACAAGGAGAGGAAGCAAGTAGGCTGAGCTAGCAGAATTGATACTGAATATGTTTATACTAGTCAACTGTACCACTACATTCCTTGTGATCCTAATAGAAACCTGCTGGCTTCAGCAGGAGTCAGTTCAGAGCTGCTGAATACATAACAATAATGTAACAATAAAGGACAAGACTCATCAAAACTTCAGAAATAAGCACTGCTATAAAGGTGTGTGTGTGGGAGGTTATCTGTCTAAGATCTGTGTGTACCAGCCTAGTCACAGCACAATGCAACTGAATGCAAATTCACGACAAATTCCTATTAGTTTTGCAACAGACCCAGTGTTTTTGTGAGTGGCAGGCAATGATGCATAGGTCTGTCTGTAGGAAGTTGTTTCAGATTATCCAGGCAGAGCAATCAGAGACTAGGCAATTGGGAACTCACATTTTACCTGAGAAAAGTTGAGGAATTAGCCATGAAAAGCAAACAGTTAGTATTTGCCTTTGCTGCATCTTCAACTTAGTTAAATTTACTCGGATCTCTCATGCCCACATAAATTCAGCTTGGGATAACACTGAAGGCAGATCTGGCATTTTTCATGGATAAAGAGAAAGACTGGATTCTGAAAGGTGTTGTTATTTTGGTATACACCACAACATGGACACGGGGATTCAAATTTCAACATCTTCTTTGTTGTTTACCATCCTGCCTTTTTGCAGCTGACTTTTTCCATGTTTCAGCCACTTGTACTCAGACCAGGCCAAGTCTCTAAACTTACAGGTAAAAGCAAACTCAGCGTTAGGCACAAACAACTTAGAGCATTTAAGATGGTTGCAGTCAATTCTTTGATAGCCCTCCTTTCAGATTTTTTTGCCAACTTTTCACACAGCTCCACAAACCAGAAAACTCTTTGCTTGGTTAGTGTTGCCCTGTCCTTCAATACAGCAGATCTTGCTCCAGCCTGAAAGCATAGAGCTAGAGCTAACCAAATCAAAAAAGAGTCTCTCAGCTCCCCACACTCTTGATCTGTGCTGCATGTTTGGGGACACTGATCCATCAATACAGTGAACTCAGAAGATACAGGATGCTGAGGCATTTCAACTGAACAGGAGCAGAGGCAGGGAAGAGAGCAGATGCATGGGGGGCTCATTGACAGTTCATAAAATCAACTGCAGAGCTACATAGGAGTCATTTGCTGGAGTGGCTGAGAGTTGGCAGAGGAAAATATGTGTCTAGAGCATAGGAAGATTCCAGCTAGGAAGAAACTGCAGAGGGTCTTTGATTTCCGGGGAAAAAGAGGTGGTGATTTTACATTGCAAACATAGAAAGAAGAGCTGAGGAACTAAATGTGAGGATTGGGCTGTCCCATACAGGCTGCAGGATTTGCAAACAAAACCAGTCTACAACAGAAAGTCATAGATAGTCTGTCATTCTCCTCATTTTAGCATCCCCAGTGTCTGTGAACAACAGGGAGGGGCAGCCCAGCTGCAACAGTCTGAATACCTTTTGGAGGAATTTTCCTCTTGACATTCAGAGAGAGTGGTAGAAGAAGCAGACACTACACCAGACAAACACTTCTGATCTAGAGGGTCCATTCAGAGCAGTTCAGTGTCATTTATTCGAGCAAGCTGAGCAGGAAGAGGTTTGCATCAGTCAGCTATTCCCATGCTACACAGCTACATCTTCAGCTCTATTTAGGCTTGCTCAATACACCATAAGGAAGGAATAGCATGTATTTTGCGGGATGCTCCAGAACTGGGTTCCATCTCTGCTATTATTGGTATGTTTTCAGTGATGGCTCCTTTTGTTGGCAAGGGCAGCTCTATAAAACCAGATTTTATTTCCACAATCTCCCTTCTCCCAGCCTGAGCTCTGGTAAGAGCATAACTGTTATCATGCAGAAACAGGCTTCTAATCCTCTCATGATAACAAATGGGACTTCATATAATCACATTTTCTGTGCTAAAAATAACAGTACACCCTCCAATTATTTGGACTATTCTACTCATCATAACAGAAGCAGAGATGTGGAGTGAGACACCTTGTTCCCAGTACAAAAGCAAGGTTTAAGACAAAGCTTGACTTCACTAAGCAAGTATGCTTTGCTATCATCTGCAGAATAACGTGAAACAATACCCCAACCTTCTTTTATGCTTTGTATTCTGTGAAAATTTTCCAAGCTGCAGTTCAAAAATTTAATCCAACCGTATATCTTCTTTTTAATTATACTTTTTCACTCTACAGAGAAAAATCATAAATTGTGAGGCTATTAATCATAGAATCATAGAATCGATTGGGTTGGAAAAGACCTCCGAGATCATCGAGTCCAACCCTTGGTCCAAATCCAGTCCATTTACTAGATCATGGCACTCAGTGCCACGTCCACTCTGCGTTTAAAAATCTCCAGGGATGGTGAATCCACCACCTCTCTGGGCAGCCCATTCCAATGCCTGATTACTCTCTCTGTAAAGAATTGTCTCCTGATATCCAACTTAAATTTCCCCTGGCGGAGCTTAAGCCCGTGCCCCCTTGTCCTATTGCTGAGTGCCTGAGAGAAGAGACCAACCCCCACCTGGCTAGAACTTCCCTTCAGGTAGTTATAGACGGTGATGAGGTCACCTCTGAGCCTCCTCTTCTCCAGGCTAAACAACCCCAGCTCCCTCAGCCTCTCCCCATAGGACTTATGCTCCAGTCCCTTCACCCGCCTTGTTGCTCTTCTCTGGACCCGCTCCAGCACCTCAATATCCTTTCTGAACTGAGGAGCCCAGAACTGAACACAATACTCAAGGTGTGGCCTCACCAACGCAGAGTACAGGGGAAGGATCACTTCCCTGCTCCTGCTGGCCACGCTATTTTTGATACAGGACAAGATCCCACTGGCCTTCTTGGCCACCTGGGCACACTGTTGGCTCATGTTGAGCTTCCTGTCAATTAGTACCCCCAGGTCCCTTTCTGCCTGGCTGCTTTCCAGCCACTCTGTGCCCAGCCTGTAGCGTTGCAGGGGGTTGTTGTGGCCAAAGTGCAGGACCCGGCACTTGGCTTTATTGAACTTCAACCCATTGGAATCAGCCCATCTCTCCAGTCTATCCAGATCCCTCTGCAGAGCCCTCCTGCCTTCCAGCAGGTCGACACTCCCTCCCAGTTTGGTGTCATCAGCAAATTTGCTGATGATGGACTCAATCCCCTCATCTAAATCATCAATAAAGAT